>NW_024368818.1:9331680-9833575 GCF_014805655.1 Passer montanus | reverse complement strand
AGGGAGGGAGGGAGGGAGGGAGGGAGAAATTAGAGGATATATAAGCATATTATAAGTATATTCCTCCTTTACATCTAAGGATGTAAAATAGGAAAGAATTGTGATTAATAGTGTGCAGTTCAATGAAATTCACACAATATCATGAGTGTGATAACAGGTTACTTTTTGACTCAGAAAAGTAATTTTTTTCCCCAGAAAATGTCTTGCATTTATTGAAAATTGATGGTGTATGCATGTGGTTTTTAGGCTTACATAGAAGCCTAAATATGTTTGATCTAGAAAAGAAAGAATCTAGATATAAATTGATCTAGAAAAGAAAGCATTTGCTCTAGAATATAAATAGTTTGATGCTGTCAGCAGATAAATTCTGTTTGATACCATTTGTGGGATAGGGGCATGTTTCTACATTTTTCCTTCCACTGTGATACTCTTTTAAGCAGTGATTAGAGTGACCTCAGTTTTTCCCCATTCACCAGACACTGATAACTCCTCCCTGACAACCTTTTAAGAGCAGGTTAAGATTAATGTCCATTATTAGAACTATAGTCTATTATCCTGATCTTTTACAGCATGAATGTCTAATGACTGACTGAAGGAGAAAGCAAAAAAATACAGACTATTTGAATAATATAGTACAAGCTAGAACTAGAATTCCTGGACATCTCCAGAAAGCACGGTGAGATCCTAGCTCAAGGATGATCATTGTACCATAGATATTATCTATGATTTAGGTCAGCAATCATGACTCTCCTCAAAACACTGGGGCCACATTGCAGCTCAGCAGTTGAGATTCATCAGTTTTTCAGGAGCAAGTGAAAAACCACTGACTGTAGACAAAATTGTAAAAGGGTCATACCTCAGAAGGCCTGATGAATAGAGTATTTGACCAAGAAGAGAGGAACACCATTCTTCTAAAGACTACACAAAATAGCCTTAGGAGACTTAATTCACTTACAGATCTTGGTATATCCAGCCGTGTAGACACTTGTAGAAATAGGTAAATCCGAGTCACCTGATAATATTTTAAAAGACCTTGATTAACTGAAGTGCCTGCATAGCACAAGCTATGGGACAGTATGAGCCAGTATTTAGATAAGATGAGCGTGTGACCAAGTAGGATAATCTGCATCACCTAAGAGGACTTGAACATATCTGTCATGGCAGCTGAATGTAACATTTTCTAAACCTCTCAGTTCTGTTAATAACTTGATGCCTGAATAAATATCTGTGATCTTTAGAAACTCAGAATAAGTGACTATTCTATTACACTTACTTGTATTTCTAAACTTGTTGATTTTGATTTAGCCTCAAGGTATTATTTTGTTTCTGGTTTTTTTGGTTTCTTTTTTTTTCTTTTTTTTCCCATTTTTACAAGCCTTGAAGTAAAGATATTCTAGTTATCATCCTATAATTGTTATGTGATGATAGAGTTAAGTGGTCATGTTTACCAGCCAAGGCTTCCTAAATGAGGAAATGTTGCAGCATCCTGTAGTAATGAGACACCACTGCTTCAAGTGAGAGGACATTTTTAGGAAGAGAGAAAACATGTTTTAGATTATTATAATGTAGAATTTGCATAATTCAAACATCTAATATATGGCATAAATTCAGGAGTGAAGTTTGCCATAAAAAGCACCCAAGAATATTTTTATTAGCTGCTGAATTATACTAGCTCTCAAGTGACTTCTCAAATGATTTCCCAGCAGATATGTTCAAACACCTGACATGGCTTGTAATAAAGGTCCTTTTATACTGACTTGATTCTATTTCATTTGCACTTTCAATTCAACATGTGTTTCCTGATATCTCAAATTAAAAGAGCTGTGCTCTAACTCACTGCTAACTTTAAACTATCTGGAATTATTTAGCGTAAACATGGAGCTAAGGCAATGCGATCCTTCTCTCCAAACTGTGTATGAATGGGTAAAGTTATGACTAAAAAATGTGAATAAAAGCTATGAATTATTCATTAAATACTCTTGAAGAATCATAAAACTGCAAGCTCTTTTATTTTCTTACTGTTCCAAAAACTTTTGGAATTGCTGTAGTAATGATAATTGAACTTAACCTTGAATAAGGACTGTCTTTGTTCTTTCATCTTTGATTTGACACATTTTGCAAGAAAATGAAGAGCAGAGCCTGTCACAACTGAAAGTGTTTAAATCAATGAACCCCAAGATATGCAAGATACAAACCTAATTTTTGTAAAATGAGAATTCCTCTTTCCCCACCATCTGCTAGATTCAGCACTTACCAGTCTGAATTATAGACATAAACTACTAATTTTTTTTCCATTGCTAAAAGTATTTGACAACATTGATTCATATGGCACAGTTTAGATATTATAAGCTAAATTTAGAACAAATTTATTTGTTTCAGAACAAAGAAAGCATTTTGAATAAACAGTAAAATCTTGTATCATCTTGGTTCATAAGCAAATAAACATGTTTCACAAACGGTAAATCTGAAAATATGAGAAAATAATTTAATCTTCTTTGCAGTATAAGCTTAATAATATGTGTACTGTACAATGCTCCACCATGCAGCACACTAGAATCAACATATATACCTTGAGGCATGTGTATCAGCCTCAGTTTACCTCAAAAGGAGTCAAAGTTTCTCAGCTTTTAAGCTGACTGAAAAACAGTTTCAAAATTAAAATGGGTTTTTTTTAGAAATGCATATCTTGCAAATATATTTGTGTATATGTGTGTGTGTGTGTATATATATATAAATGTCTCTGATTCTAGATATGCAAAATAATTATTGTAAATTTCAGCCACTTTTGTTTATTTATAAATATTTTACACAGAGATTTAATCACTGGAACATATTTTGCCTTGATGAATTTGTGGACTTCTTTTTTGTTATATTGAAATTTTGAAATATGTAATATTTTGACATATGATAGTGATATTAAAATGAATAGTATTTTTTATTTCTTAAGTGTAAAGGTGGAAGATTATATCATAGGACCTACATGTAAAATAAATATTGTCACTGAAGTTAATACAGTTTTTCAGTGTTTAAACAAAAAACCAATATAGCTTCTAGCTTTTATTTGGGGAAAACAATAGGTTTCCATTTAAATCAGCACGAAGATACATCTGAAATATTTCTGAATATACTGAACAGGTTAAGCTGATTCCATGATAACAAAGATAATCAGATGATCCATTAGAGTCATCACCTGAAGTTCATACAACAAGCATATGCTGAAAACCAAGAATGGAAAGAGAGAAATTCAAAACCAAGGTTGATAATGAGTAGCAACATAGTGTGATCCACCTATACCAAAAAGAATATTTTGATTTGTAGGACCAACCTGAAATGAAATGCTTTGCTTAATTTTAATTACCTCTTCTTATATACAGATTTCAGCAACATGTATAGTCTTATCAACAACAATTTCTTCAACCTTATTAGTATATCCTGAACACACTAATACCTAACTCATAAGGATGTAGGTTGGTCTGAATTGTGTCAAATAGTTTTTTTTTTTTGGATAGGCCCTGTCTGCAGATGATTTTAGGATGGAAAGTCTGTTAGTGATCCCTCATTTTAGGCTGCTTTAGAAGTTCTATCATTTTACATTCCTTGTGTAGCTTTTCTTTAGAAAATTCCTCCATCTCCACATGGGCTTAAGAAATCTTTGAAAATGGGGGTGGAAAATAGAGCAATAGGAACACATTCTTCCTGGTCCTGTAAAAAGTGCAGCTAAAGGGGCATGAGCAGAAGCAGGGGAGAAGACCTGAAGGAATACTTCCCATGTACAAAGGCTGCCTGAGCATATCCCCTCACATAACGTGTCTGCCATTTCTCCCCCCCAGTAGCTCAGACTGAGAAGATGGGTCCCTGACTGATTAGGCCAGTCATGTATCTTGGAGAGTTCTTATTTAAGAAAACATTTTAAGAAAACATTTATAATAACATCATTACTGTTCCGTTTCAGATATACAGCACTTAGAATTATCAGACACTTAAAGGTATAGTGCCAGTGCAGCTCCATTGCAGGAGTTTGAAGAGGGTCATATTTCTTTCCTGCCCACCTCTGTGCTCCCAAAGTGCCAGGAATTAATTAATTTTCTCAGTGTATTTATTGGCCTGGATTTTTATCAACAATGGTGGCAAGAAAGCAACTGTTGAGGAACTACACTATTTCAGTTGCTACAGAATTTAAAGTACAGGAAACTTTATTCTCATCTGAAGTTTTTTGTTATGATATCTGCATTATTCAGCAAGAACTAAAGAACATTTGATTTTTTTTTTCTTCACCAGTAACTAAGGGAAAAAATGGAAGTATGAAAGAATGTCTGTAGATAAGAGAGAGAGAAACCATGCTTTGGCTATGTATGAGTTGAAGGATACTGATTCCAGGTTACATTCCCATGAGGATTTAAATAGTTGGTACTAAGAGGTCACATGTTCCAGACATTTTTAAGTGCAGCAGTGCTGTAAGAACACTGGCACACAAAGAATATCAAAGCACTGCTCTGAAGAATATTCAAGAATTTAAAAGAGGGATTTTTCTTATGTTTTGAATGTTTTCCATATTCTTGCCTCTCTTAAAAGTTGTAACGAGACCACAAACTAGCTGTTGCACTGCACACCTGTATTCCCAAGACTCTGTGGTAAACACTGTTCTTAACAAGATAGCACTTAAAGGAACTAGTTTTCTGTATCGTATTTAGTGAAATGAGGAACAGAAATATTTGCCTTGAGAAATAATAATAGCAAATTGAAATATGCATGCTAGTATTTATGTTGAGTATTGATTTAATTTTATGTTCTTGATAAGGTAGAAAGAAAAAAATAAGGTGTGGAGCTCAAATCCTGCCATGCACACTCATGAAAGACTATTCTGTTAAACAGCACGGGTCACAGTCAGCTAAAATATGGGTGCAAAAAAACCTGATACCTTTGGATCCCTGAAGGCATCAGAAAACATGCATGAGCTTATATATCCATACATACAAAGATATATACATAAACACAATAAGAAAATGAGGGAAATAAGAATAAGGCCAGGGATATTTCTCCAAAAATACCACACCAAACAGAACAGCCATCCAAAGGTTCATGAATCAGAAAGTTTTATTTCAGTGTCACTCAGAGGGGTTGGGTTGTTCCCTTTTTGGTGGCTTGAGGTGAGTCACCAGCTGTCTGTGCGACCATGGTGTGCTGCAGGCTGGGGCTGGAGGTGTTTCTTTGTCCTAAGGTTGATGGCTGAGTCAAAAGCTGCAGAAATCTCTGAGTGGCTTAGGGAGAGGACAAGAGTGTGCCATGGTCTGGTCCTGCACCTAGCCTTGCATCTTTTTCTTTTCTTTCTAGCAGTCCTAGAATGTGTTATCATATTTTATCTCCAGAGTCTCTCCTAGGGAGAAGATAAAATCATTAATCTTCATTAATATTCACCCTATCCATATGCCTACTAATCTGCATGAAATAACACTTAAATCTAAAGCATGATTTAGATTTGTTATCCTTAATTAATTTTTTGTTTTGCTAAACTCTAGCTCAATGTCAGTTCTGCTTATTTACACCTACATTCATTAGTATTTCCTTTTGTGCAATGCAAGAAGTAGGTGACCAAATTATAAAAATCCATACACTGTGTTTGTACCAACATTTTCCTTTCTTAAAATAAGTTCTGCTGGCTGAATCCATTTCCCCTGTGGCATTTTAAGATGTACTCCTCAGAATTTATTACTGGAGTTATTTTGTCTTCAATAATAGTACATATCAGAAATCACTTATTGTGATTGATTTGTTTGTGGGTTGTTTTTTCTTGTTTTCTTTAATAATGCAGATATTTTTGCCGATAAACCCAAGCAAAGCAATGTACCTACACATTAATATAAATATGCAAAACAGCAATCCATACTCCTTTACACAGTCCCACAGTCCTACAAGTAGGGCTAATAAGCTGGAAAATTATGGGAAAGAGACACTACTAATTGCTTCTGCTCTTAGTTGTTGACTTTACAAATCAACAAGCTGATTATTTGAATCTATTCCAGCAGAAGCATACACACCTGAAAATATAGGTATTTTCAAAATCTGCATTTGAATAGTACTGTAAAAGGACAAAACTGAAGTGTACTAAAAAGAAAGCTTGAAAAGCATAATGGGGTCTTATGTCATCTTTTTACTCTAGGATAAGAGAATTGAGAAACCCCAAATGGAAGAATTTAAAGACATGGAAATTTGCATCTCAAAACTAACGTGCTATGGCCTATGTCTCTAACAATTCTCAACCTTTTTCAGACTCCAAGTCTTTCTTTTATGTACCAAGACGTGTAACCTCACATACCTTTTCCTGTCTACTCAGATTTTCTGAGACGGTCAGCCTCAGATAATATAATAAAGGTTATTATTAGTATGAAAAAGATTGCAGTTCCCAAAACGATGTAGCCATAACATGTGGTTGAAGCTGTGTGGAGTTGGTAAAACATTGTAGTAAATAATTTTCAGGTGAGTGACCAAACCCAAAGGCTTCAGGTGTACCTTTTTTACTTCAAGCTGCTATTGGTAGGACAAATAGAGCAGGATGTTATAAACTGCTTAATGTGTTGTTCTGTTCTCAGTAAGAACTGGAGCACATCTATCTCATGAATGTATGAACCCTAAAACCAACAGGGAAAACACTGCTCCCATAAGTCTCATTGCAAGTAACAGGGCAGTGCCACTATCTCTCTGCACAAAAATCATTAGGCTTGTGCTTTAAAGATGAAGAGCACTATGCAATTAAACTATCCAAGGGTCTGGAGTAAGCTTAAAATTATTAAAATTCCACAGGCTTCTGGCGCACAGTGAAAAATTTATTCATTCAGACCAACATGACAGGAATACTCTGCCTGTGACCTTTTACTTTTCTGAAGGCTTACACTTTTCACTTCATAATATGAATGAACTGGAATTGCAGACATGTTCTGTGGGTCTGTACAGGTTTTTTTAGTTCAGAAATGTAAATTCTTATCAAGATAAAGGTACATGCCAAAATTAGACAAGACAGTGTAGGAAAATGAAATGTCAGATTTAGCTATATATTATTTAATAACAGACACCATTTGTTGTCATTAATTTTCCGAGTGATTTTTCTTAGCAACTCCTTGACGTAAAGAGGAAAACTGTGTATTACTTTACTGTGACATAAGCTGCTCCAAGCAGTAGCAAATTTTTTGTTTACCTTGCTCTCTATAAGCAGAGTTATTTCCTCTTTAGTCTCTTGAGCTTCTCACTAGACCTGAGGCCAAAATATGTCTGATGAGAAATCCATTCTTAGGCATAATAAACACTTGAATCATACTATATATTTTATTCTTTACTTATATTTTTCTTCTTTGTATTTTTTTCTTTTTAATAATTGCTTTTTAATGCAGCATCTAAAGTAATGCAACACAAACCTTTGGAAAACAAATATAATTATGCATACTTTAATGTGACATTATAAAATCTATAACACATTTGCATTTTTTCAGCTTTCCTAAACAGGAGCACTTCTTTTTTTGACAGAAAATGTTGATTATGGGCCGGTGTTTGTACAAGAGCCAGATGATATGATTTTTCCAACTGATTCTGAAGAAAAGAAAGTGTCTCTGAATTGTCAAGCACGTGGAAATCCTACTCCTACATACAGGTACCTGTTTTAGAATTTTATATTTTTTAACTTTCAGAATATTAGCCACTGCAATCCTGAGAATCAATGTATTTTGGTGAGAAACAACAGAAACAGCTCTCTGACACTAGTGGTTTTCCTGATTGAATGCTTTTTGTGATTCTGCATAAGCAATAAGAAGAAATGGCAGTGATTAAGGCAAAACAATATTTTAAGTTTCACATGATATACTCTCTTCATAATTTTTATCCATGTGGAGAGACTTCTTTTGTCCAGTTTCTTGAATTGTGTCTGTGACAACTGACAGATAATATTTAATTTAATTTAATAAAACCCCAAAATAATTTTTTTTTCTAAACATCTATAAAGCTACAAAGTACTGTCCCAACATTTAGGGAAAGCGACAAAGTATATTCACATTAAATTATGTGACTTGAAACTGCAAGATACTATGGCTAAATCAAATCTGGTTATTTTTTCACTCACAAGCCTACCATTTTATTCCTCTGCAACCATCACCTGTTGCTTATTTTTCCACACAGACTTGTAGGCCACAGTCATCTATTATTCAGGCCTGTGATGACACACCTGTGAGCCTCAGTGTGCAGTTTATTGATGGTGCACACTTACAGGTGGTAACAGTATGTTGCAGTCACCTTACCCATTTGCTAGATCTGTCTCTGCTCATATTTTATGTAAATTACTAGTGATGCAAGAGGGCTGGGGGAACATATGGTTGGTTATTTTTTCCCACATACCTTTCATCTTTTCTCATAGAGTCATTCTTCAATTACAAAGGGAACATAAGGACTTTTTGTGTTTTGTCATAGGTGGCAATCATCAATTCTGCATTTTGTCTTTTGCCTTTTACCCTTATTTGACTTGTGGATTCTTCAGAATTCTGGCCAAATTTTCTTTAGAGTTATTTGAATCACAGCTCCTGTATTTCTATAACTTGAAGAAATGCAGAAGCAGTACCATCCTTAGACATCCCTACCACAATAGCACTCAGTCTGCCTCTTTGCAACATTTGGACTCATTACATGGATCTGATCACAGCCCACCCCCCCAACAACACAGACATGAAGAAAACATATAACATGGGATGAGGAATAAATATCCAGAAATTCTCCAAGCTAGAATAGCATGATTTCCTTACTATGTGGTATGAAATCTATGTCGCAGTCTTCTTTACTGATGTTCCTTGGGTAAATTCTGTTACCTACTGGTGATTTTTTTGATAATAAGAAAAAAAAAAGTGTATTTGTTCCACATACTGTAAAAGTGCTGTCAGTCTATTAAACATAGCCTGCAGCTATGGGGAAAATGCACAAATTCACCCCCAAAGGAGGACAGTCCTATATTCAGGCCTTCCAGACAACCTCACTATTCCTGTAGAAATTTTGTCTGTGGAGAACTTATGCCATCTCCTTTCTTTCTCCATCCAACCATTTTTCTGCATTTTCCCAGTGGAATGCAATCAATAAATATAGACTTTCAGCATACCTCAAAGGGTGACTACAAAGAGGACAGGGACTCTCTTCACAAGGAACCACATGGAGAAGGCAAGAGGCAGGAAGGTTTCATACTCCTCAGTAATCACTGAAAGCTTTCAAGATGCAAACGAACAAAATGCTTGGTTATCTCAAGTAGGCTCCATTGTCCATATAACGCTGGAGAAAATTATATTTTAACATCTCTTCCAACCTGGGATGTTTCATGGTTTTTTGATATCCATTTCTTCAATTCTCCAGAGATTAATTGGTGTCAGCAGCCTCATAAGCAAACTTTCCTGACTCTTGCTCATGGAAGGAGAGATTTAACCTAAAAGGCCTAATTCAAACAGCACAGTTTAACTTCTCCTTCTATTGCTGTCACTTGTCTGCACAGCATTTGCAATGCACACTAGCATTCAAGGGAGGGAAAGGAAGTAAAAATTAGTCTCTGAGGAAGATACTATTCTCCTGGACAAATGTAAAGGAAATTTACCTCAAAAGATTTACAGATATATAAAGTTTTGAGTGTACCACTACCTAATCACATTACCAAAGGCCCTTGCCAGCTGCACTGGACCTTTATTTACATCTGCCTGATGTGCTCTGAGGTTTGTACTGATAAGAATTATTTTTAGCCAAAACCAAAACTCAGTATGTATTTATTTAAATTTATATTAAAACAACACTTAAATCACTCAAAAATTGCAATGTTATCTCTATATTTTTTAAAATTAATTTCTTTAGTCTGTGTAATTTTTGACCCAGTCTTCAAAACCTGTTTACAAATTCTTTTTTTGTTCTTGGACATTACTTTGTTTTAATGGCATGGAGAATGTTCACATCATTTAAGATGCTCTTACTTTCAAAAAACTTTGTTTCCTCTTGTCCAAACTCTACCCTGAAATAGCAGGTTTTAATTTATTGATTATTTTATTTAATTTATTGATATTTTATTTATTCAGACATTAAGGTGTTTTGATGCATAGTGTTAGAGAATAACTCCCTGAGATAAACTGATTCTGTTTGCTTAGCATTTCTACAAATCATACCTTAGCATCACAAGTCAGGGCCAGTACAATGAAGGCGATAACTGCAATTCCTTTGATGATGAATACAGACATTCACAAACTTCCTGTGGGATCTCACAGGTCAGCAGAGTTACTGAGCTACAAGCAGGTGTTGAATTCCCTGAGATGTCACTTAACTACACAGCTTTCTCTGATTGTGAAACACTGCACGGACTCTTTTATTTAGGACACACATAAGCTGGGCAGTAATTGTTTTGTCAGTATAATTTCCCTGCAATTGAAAATGTTTTCTAAAAATTATTTTTTTGTCTGCTTAAGACAGATTATAGTAATTTGAAATGTTATCTGTCACTTTTCTTCAAGAAAAAAATGTATATGAGTTTTCCTAATAATCTGTGACATTGGAAGTGTATTTTGGGTTCTGTCCTTCCAGATCAGTCAGGTTACCTAGGACAAAAGTTACCAAATTCATGTAGTTTCCTTTCCTATAATGTACATATATTATATGAGGGGAATACAGTCACTCAGGATGGACCCCAAGATATAGAGGTGGGTAGCCATCAAGATCCAAAGTTTTGAGATAGAATTCAAAGAACATATTTTTTCATTGAACTTAGTTGAAAATTAAACTAAAAGAAAAAAGCTAGTTTAACTGAATTTTGTGGCAGTTCTCATTTGGAAATGCCAAAACATGCATTTTTTTGCTTTTTCCCTATCTAAATTTCCATTCAAGATCAATTACTTTTGCTTTTTTTTTCACATATATAGACAAGGATATATGTATAAAAAGTTAACTTTTGTTATGATTTCATTCAAAATATAAACTAATTAATCAATTGTTCAAATTAAAATTTCCTTTCATGTTTACATCATCTATGTATGTTATCTATTTAAAAATTTACTAAATCCTACCAAACTTACCCTCCTATCCTTTAAAATATAAATAAATTTTTAATGCTGTTTCATTTCTAACATTCAGTGAAGCAGAGGTGCTCTGCAATCAAAAGTCCAATTGTGAAAAGAAGGGACAAATAGGAGACTCACAGTTCATCCGAATTCTTACAACTCTGACCTTTGGATGTAGAAATATTCACCACTACTGCAGCTGAATTCTGTTTTCTGTACCCTATTCACCATGAATGTTAACAAGATAGGGTGAATTAATAATTATTTTCCTTTGTTAAAGCTGTCTCTGGAGTCTAAATGTTGCCAAGTTCTTCCAGTCTTTGCTGATCTCTGGCAAAGCTTGCAAGTTCCTGGAAATTTCCCAAGCCAACTTTGAAGATGTAGAATGACAGCAAAAGAGTAATTAAAGAAATATCTAGGCATTATAATAATTGTACCCTATCTGTTTACATTGCTTATCTCTTCTTTGCATTCTTCTTACAATTTCATGTAATAACACTTTGACAAAAAAGAAAATCTAAAAGTCTTCATATGTGGATGTTATTCTTTTATTCAGAAACTGCAAACACACACATATAAGAGGTTATTCCAGACTGCTGAAGTCTATCAATCTATCACACAAAATATTTTCTCTTGTAATAGTGGACTATTACAGGGTTTGTTGCTTCAGTCTTTTTAGATGTATGGGATACAGACAATATTTGGGACAGGTGGGAAACACAACCCATAAAACCACTTGCACAACTAAAAATTATGAGACTCTTAGGTTACTTCTGAAACTTCATAAAAATAAGTGTTTATTCAGGAATCATTCAAAACTTCACCTCAGTTGGGATACTTTCAATGTTTCCTGCAACCTGGCTTTTTCCATCTTATCTTCACTCCCATCCTTGAATTTACTGCTCAGGCTTATTATTTCACTCCCAAACACCTCCCTAACTTAGCATTCTTTATTCAGACTGTTTATTTGTTCTTTGTTTCCATGTACCTGGTAGCTGCCAGGAACTGCCCTTGGCCACCCAAGTTAATTCCAGTCCTCTGTTCCAGTCTTTGAATTTTGTGTATACTGATTCAGATGATATTATTTTGCTTTTGTCTGTTGCCAAAATCCTGTATTGCATAACAGCCTATGTACATCAATCTCCCTCCCTGCTCTTCATAAGTCTTGCTCTTCTTTCTTCTGTATTTAAATGATGTGTCTCTGTTTCTTGAGCTGAGAAGATCAAATGCTGAAAGAATGGGAAAAATCTTTCCTTGTTTGTATGCAGTGCAGACTCAGCTCTGCTACTTGTAAGCTCAGCTGGGCCTGAGGCTTTAATGGTAGAATATGAATTAAAACTTTGATTATCATAAGCACAGCAAAATTCTCATTTTTGATATAAAGGATGCATCTGCTATACAGTTTTCAAGTCTTAAGCCTCTGTGAACACTACTTTTTTGGGGGGAAAAAAAGAAGGAAAAAATTATTTTCATTCAGCATAGGTAAAACAAAGAATGTCCTTTTTCCTCAGAGGCTGAAGTTCAGGTTTTGCTTGTAGTTTTTGTTTTCAAGTTTTGCCAGATTAATGCGTTCCTGCACTGGATATCTTTGAATAGCTGTAATTACAACTGGAGCTGTCAGATTCTGTGTCCTAAGCTTGATACTTTCACATGGCTATTAAATGCTCAAGCAGTTTTTGAGTGGTTTTGTTTTTCTTCCTTCCCCTAAGATGGCTTCGAAATGGAACTGAAATCGACATTGAAAGTGATTATCGCTTCAGTTTAATAGAAGGAAGTTTGATCATCAGCAACCCCAGTGAAATGAAAGATTCTGGACAGTACCAATGTTTAACTACTAATATGTTTGGCAGTATTTTAAGCAGAGAGGCTGTCCTTCAGTTTGCATGTGAGTAACAATTTTTAAAATATTGATAAATCAGACTTTTACATTGCTTGATAAGGCATTAAATTGTAATTTGAATATGTTATACAAGCGACGCTGACATTGTTGAGCTAGAATATCAAAATAAGAAATAAAATACTTAGTAAAAGAAAGGGATTTTCGGTAGACTTGTTACTTTTACAATAGAATCATCGGGGAAAATAACTCCAGTACATGATCCCAAAAGCTGTACTTTAATGGCATACTTGAATACTCTGCAGTGATGTATTTCACTCATTGCTAGGTTCCTGAAACATCTATCATTTTGCCATACTCTGAGCAGGAAAGATAGAACTGTAAACTTAGGAATAGAATGAGATAAAGTGCCTATATATCTGTGGAATAGTATGCACCTTAACTATTTTTTAATAGATATATATACGTATATAAATATATGTGTTTTATGTTCTTGTTTTTGCACACATATCCTTTCATACATATACATACACTTTTGCACAATATAAAACTGAAGAGGTTTTTATAGTCTTTAATGGAAATCAAAAATGTCTTAACTTTTGTAATCATTCACTACAATATACTTTTCAGAAACTATCAATAGTTCACAATCCCAAGTAAGCACTATGGTCTATCAATAGCATGCTCTATTTCAAACATACTAGCAGGAAAAACAGGGCCAGGATTTCTCTTCAAACCTAACTTCCCCTCAGCACTTTACAGGAAGAAATCCAACATAATTTTATGAGTTTATCTAGATAAATACTACTATAAGTGATTTTTAAGGGAGTGCAAAAACCTCTTTAATTTATTGCTTAATTCTTGTCTGCTGCATATTTCATCAAGGTGTTTGTTAGGAGATCATGGTACTATCCACCCACTTCTGAGCTGGGAAGAATAATGGCATTTGTAAAAGTTTGCTCATGACAGGGAAGAATGTTTAAAACTCTAAACACCACAAGAGTATCATGGTATTACTGAACTTCAGTCTTAAATGTAGCTTCTGAGAAAGTTCTGCTGCATTTTATCTTTAAAAAAAAAACTATCCTACAACAAATCCCATGGTTAGAGAACCCAATCACTGGTAAAAATACATGGTTCCAGCTGTCTGAACCTCAGATTTCTGTTCCCAGCTCAAGAGTAGGGCTATTTAACCTCCTTTTGAAAAAAAAAAATAATAATAACAATAAAAAAATAGGGAAAGTGAGAGCTTGAGCTCAAACAACAGAAGATTTATGACTTTCAATATCATCCACAGTTCTTTCAGACCCCCATGTACTTACATTATTACCTTCTCCAATAAAATTAATTTAGATAAAGTGACAAGAAAAAAGAAAGAAGAGATTTGGTTTAGTGGGTTTATTTTTATTGGATTTTTAAGTTTGTGTTATCTTACACACTTACTTCTGCAGGTATCAAAATTAATATATTTTAATGTCTGAAATGTGATTTATGTTTATTAAAGTATTTGGAAATTGTAATGAAAGTTTCTTAGGCAATTTTAATGGCAGAATGCTATTTGGAAGTGCTGAAATATAGTAAATAATGTTGCAGGACTTGCATCAGAGAAAAGGACATAAAAATATTTTTTAAATGATAGAGTAATAACTGATTGAAACTCTTTTAAAAGTTCATGAGAAACTTGTTCACAAGAGTAATTTCAAGTTCAATGTGTATTTGTAGCTCAATTTCTATGTAGCACGATACTCTCTCTTCCACTCTTGTCTTAATGCTTCAATTCCCTGATCTTAAATGGTTGGTGTTCATGTTGAAATAATATTTGCATTAGGCAGCATCTCAGATTTTAATGTTGATTAAATTAATTAAAATTTAATGATGTCACCACACTGTAAGTTCATACTAACATATCAGAAGATTTTATCACTGAAAAGTTGTTTTAAGTCAGATCCAAGGGCCACTTCTTCCAATGCCTCACCACTTCTATAGGGAAGTATTTCTTGTTAACAGCTGGCCTGCATGTGTCCAGTGGAATTCAGTAAGACAGAAACTAAAGCATTGGAATAGATTTTTTTAAGGAAATATCCAAACTTCAAAGTACTTAAAGAAATTGGTGTCCAGCAGTTTTACTGGGATCTAACTGCTTGAAGGGTAATCTCTAATCCCCAGGATAAACCAAGCCTTTTCTGACGATGAGATACAGAGCTACTCATAATGGCCTTCATTTTCCTGTTCATTGCTGAAAACCATGGATGTTGATTCCAAAAGCTTAGAAACTTACCACTTTTACGGGAAAAAAACCCCAAAATTTAAGTTCATGTAATTGTTTGAAAGCATGTGTTGTACCTCTGTGGAATATAATTACATCTTTGCACCTTGAAAGTTGTTCTTCTAATTAAAAAGAGAAATGGCATGTAGCTCAAAATGGAGCAGGGACCATTAAACAAAGCCTTTGACGCTGTCTTACAGACAAAGAGTGTACTCTAAGATGCCTACGCAAAAATATCAAAACCCAAAAATAGGCAAACCCAAAAATAGGCAAAACCCTTTTGAAACCCAAAAAGGGAGAGCATGTTTACCTCACTGGCTCTTAGTTCTCTCCCATGAACCTTCTCCGTGGCCAAAAGCCCCGTTGCTATGGTTATTATCATGTAATTCAGCATTGGTGATGCATTGCAAATATAAATGTTTATGTACTATATCATTTGCATATGTGTGCACAGTTAAAATAGGAAATATTTTGAGATACTTATATCATGTCTTTGGATTTGAAAGAGAAAGAGATATAAAATGAACATTACTCTGTATATGTTTAGAGATATAATAGTTGAAACAGCCCACTCTATCACTGGTTATTTTCATGCAGCAAAATTGGAAGATCAGTTATGTGCAGTTACAGGTCTGCCTGAAATTTTAAACTATCACAGCAAATACTTATGAAGATATAAACTCAATAAAACTTTTTTTCTCTTTGTATTTCCTGTGATGTCTCATGCCCAAGGTCATGTTGGTTTATGCTACTTTTAGAAAGCAAGCAAAAAAAAAAAAAGAAAACTATCACATGCTGTAAATGAAATAAATAAAATTAGAAGTATACTTTTTCAATAAAAACAAAACCTGATGCATAATTGAAAAAATATATATATTTCAGCTTGATTAAGTCTATCTGCCTTACTGCAAAACTGCATATTTTTGCATGTGGTCCCACTGCTTCTCTTTGGAACAGCATCCTAATAACTTTGGCTACAACAGCAGATGTATTTTGTGCTTAACTTTGCCACATGTACAATCTCTATATTCCATTAGGTCACAAAACAAAATTGCTTTCTTTTATCTGTGGGTTATTCAACCTTTCACAAGACTACCATCTCAATGATATTTACAGCCTGGGCTAAAAACCTGAAGTGTTAGGGGAAGCAAGTTATCACATGTCATTTATGGAACACCGCACTGCAATTTTATTAATCCAATTGTTAATGGCTTCATTGCATCATTTCCTTTTTTCTTTTACCAAATCTGTTTTATTCCCTTTAATCTACAGAGAAGGGTATTGATTAGATTTAATTTAAATGTCCTTTTCCAATGGATGATCTGTGATGTCTGACCAGTGATGTACAGAAAAAGAAGTCACCCATGCTGCAGACATATGAATCAATAGTTTCCTGAGGAGACAGCCTGCACACTGCCCATTCTGTCACAGCACACTTTTGTCAACCTTTTAATTGACTTCACCTAGTAAGAAATTAGTTTAATCACCTATGTTTCTTTCCTGCCATCATGCTCCCTGGACACCTTATTGGGTATATATCATGATTTCCTAGCATTAATTTGTAAAGAGTTGATTTATTTAAACCCTCTTAAGAAAAGCCTTGGTTTCTCATGTTCATTTCAGAAGATGCAGAATTATAAAATGACATTACAACAGCAACATTTACTTCAAAATCATATCAATCTAAACAGTTTTAGGCACTATAAATGAAAAACTGAAGTGAGAAAATAAATCAAAATGTAGGTAGTTATACTTTCAGTTTCAAAAGTGTCCCTGATCATCCTGTAATAAACTTTTAACTTTGTGACTGCTTTGCTCTGAAAGCATCACAGCTGTGTGAAGAATGTTACTGTCAGTTAAGAATAGCTACACCTACAACAATGACTTGCACTACAATGTTTTTGGACTGTTTTCTTCACTATCTCAATATGCTTTCTTCAGAAAATATATGCTTAAAAGGCACCTGAAAACTATGAGTAAATGCCAGAAAAAGTAAATTTTGTGTTGAACTTGCTTGCATTTTATTAATAAATAATTTATTAATTGAAGAGTATCATTCAGTGAATTTGAAATTAATGTGAGTTTGTCAAACTCTGCCAACAGTTTCAGCTGTTCTTTCCAGACACAGTTTCCTACATAAATGTTCAAACCACTTGCACATATCTACTTTAAAATTTTACAAATCTAGCCCTTTCTTTTCTTAAGAGCATCAGGAATTAAATTAATGGAAATATATTTTTTTCATATACAATGTTGAAAAAATTATGTTTTCAGTCAAAGTATAAGTCTGGAAAATGAAATTGTTTGAATTTTAGCTGTGGTAGTACTTTGTTGTTTAGTGAAATATTCAGCTTATATAACTAAGTTCAGTGGTGCAAAATGCTAAGAACTTTGGCTCTAGCCTAAAAAGGCATTTCATCTTAAAGTATCTGCATAATCCTTTTGAAGCTGATGGGGTGATGTACATCCTTAAAATTCAGCACATGCTTAAACCCTTTGTTGTTGTTAAACATAAGGATTCCTGAAGCAAGATTTGAAACAATCTGCTTGGATTTGTTGCCAGTGTCATCATGACAGACACATAATGGGTTTAATTAAGCCTGCTGTCATTCATTTCCTGATTCCTTCTTTCTAAAGTGAATAAATACCTTAGAATAATAAACTTTAGGAATAAAAAATAGCAGAACTCATTGCAAGTCATTTTAAGCAGCATTTCTCAAAGCTCTCCTGTTGGAAAAGATAGAGCTTGGTTCTCTGTTGTGGCTATGGTGAATCTACAATGAAAATTTGCCTCCATCCTCATTTTACATAGGTGAATCCAAGTCTGAAAGCAAGTATGGAGAAATCAGTAAAATAAGCAGGTCATCTAAAACTGTGAAGATAGCACCCACTCTTTCTGAAAGAATGGCAAAATTAATGAATTTTATGTTATTCAAATTTCCAAACAAATCATTGAGTATTGCCAAACAGTAAACCCTCTGGGAGCTCAACTGTATTCAGGAGTGGTGTCCAGTGAAAACTTTGGAAAAAAATAAGCAACTTCTTTCCTGGAGCTCCCCTTCCACAGTATGCCTTTGGAAATGGTCTCCTGACCCTATGAACAGCAGCCTGTCTGTAATAGCATAAGATCAGCTTTGATGGACTTCCTCTATGTTTCTGTCCCTTCAGTTCTGCTTTTGAAGCTGTCTGAAAATTACGGTCAATTTCCATTTTCCCATTGCTACATCAGCATTTAAAGATCTTGCCTCTCCATTTGAACACTTTAAAGAGCAAAGGAAACCCAATCCTTTCCTATCTACAAAAGCAGGTTCTCTCTTTCACAAAGGAAAAAGGAGAGCAGAGAAATTCTTTCATCTTCTCTCTGTTGTCTCAAAACAGTATCCTGTCATTTCCAAAAGGGGTTCTTTGTGCTAGTAAAGTATTCCCTAGCACTGAGAGCAAATCATATGTAAAGGTCCACATCCATAGTTCTAAACTGATTTACCTTCCAAGACACAGAATACTTCTAAATTCTCTTCTGAGAATGGCTCCTGGTCAATTCTGCTAACACCCAAACTGTGACAAGGATTGTCTTGGAGAAGGCTGTGGTCCCACCAAAGAATCCCAGGTAGTCTTCCAACATAGTGACGCTATCTGTGATGAAAATCCAGTGCAAGAGATTATTTCTTTGTACCTTTCATTATATTAGTATAGACAAAATCTTTGTCTGAAAGGCAAAAATATAAGACTTTGCTTGTTCTCCCAAAAGAAGTTGGTTGCTCTTTGCCCTTAGAAAGAACTTACTCACTCCTTAACTTCATCTACTTGAATCCTACATCACCAGCCTGAGAGGGACATTTTGACAACACTGAGAAACAAAACTCAGGAAAATCTAATACAGCAAA
Source organism: Passer montanus (assembly GCF_014805655.1). Classification (NCBI taxonomy): domain Eukaryota; kingdom Metazoa; phylum Chordata; class Aves; order Passeriformes; family Passeridae; genus Passer; species Passer montanus. The sequence goes on along the minus strand of NW_024368818.1, from coordinate 9,814,540 downwards.
TCTTTTATTCTTAATCAAAATTAACTTTTTTTTTTTTTTTTTTTTTTTATGAAAGTACTAGAATGAAGGCAATGTGAAAATTTGAGGTCAGATCCCTGATTAGGGATTATACAATACAACACAGATTTGATACTTGTTAGGTTAAGTTACTAGCTTTAGAAAGGGGTATGAGTTCTGGATGTACTCCATTGAGCAACTTTATTATCTCATTCCATTTGAATTGCACATAGGGATAACTTCAATCTCATTGATCCTCATATCCATCAAACACCAAAAAAGTTATGATTATTTCCAAGTATTTAAGTGGAAATGGGATGTATTAATCTTGTCAAGTTCATTTATTACTACATAAATTTTGATGCCAAAAAGTATTCTGAATTGTAAGATCTGCTTAGTATTTTACTCTGAAAATGTACTTTGTACAATACATTTTATAGTCCTTATTCTTTGGAAGAATTAATAGAAGTCAGTCATGTAGAGAGACACAGTTTGAAATGTAATTACAGCAATCATTTAAAGATGCATTTTACATCTACTGACTTCTCATTTTAGCATTGTGCATTTCTCTGCAGGACCTGGAGGCTGGTGTTTAACCTGCCCATAACCTCACTCACCTCTCTTTCACAATCTAATCTATCATGCTAATGAATCATTAGACTTGGCATTTAAATATAGATTAGAGTAATTAACAGTAGCTTTACTAAACAGGAGAAATTTTAAAAGGTTGAAGGAGAATTTTGTGCCAAGATCAGACAACACTTTGTAAATTTCCCTCACAAGTTCTAGCTCTTACTGACGTTTGGAAATTACTGTGTCATCTGTCTTCTTAGACCCTTCCAGGTGTGGCATATAGTGGTGATCCCTATTGTAAACTCTTTCAAATGAAAAGTTTTACTTGAAATTTCTTGCACAGCATTTGTAGTGCTACCATGACTGCTCTCATTTTTCTCCCTCCTTTATCCTGACACAGATTTATCATGGCTTTCCTGAGAAATAAATCAGGCTCCTGGTCTCATTGAAAAGTAAAGTGGTCTGAGTGGTTGTTCTGTTTGTAAGTGTAGGGGCACAGATACTTGTGATAGTACCAAGGAAAGAGCAGCACAAGCCTGGGAGGGAAGAAAAAGAAGTGGACAGGGCATTTAAGCTGATTTAGGAACAGTACTCTTTATAAAATCAATGGAGTAATTTTTGATGATACTTTGGAACTCAGGGAGAAAAAACTCTAGGAAAAAGTTGAGTTCTGTCTGAGTTAATAACACTGAAGAAGTATTACCAGTATTATAAGTGTTATTATGAATAGAAGCCTACAAAGAATAAAGGAGATTGATCATCAAAGAAAACATCTGGAAGGTTGTGAAACACATGGATAAAATTAAGATAATTAGGAGAAGTCAATTTGAGTTTGCCTGGCAAAGGAAATTAAAAAGAATGCAGATAAGTTTTTTTAGTTAGATCACTAAAAATTAAAAAGAAAAGATAGTGGGATAGAATTAAAGTTAATCTACATACGACCCCAGATTCAATGGACACCTTTGCTCAGTTTTCTATAAGGACAGAGCAACTTACACATCTGTTTCCATATGAAGCATGAGATACCAGTAACAGACAATTGCATTTACTTTGGATATGGGAGAAGACAAGAATGTTAGAGTTAATCCAGACTTAAACTAGTTTCAACATCCATGAGTTCCATTCATGAAATTTATTACTTCAGTGACTAAACTTTACAACTGTGTGCAATTCCAAGGCAAATTTGTCTTTTGTCCTTCTTGATATTTTTATTAGTGTTCACAGCAGAACTCTTAATTAAATCACCTAAAGCTGCCGAGATTGGATGTTTTGTCAACATGGAGGTTGTATTTTCAACTGAATAATTTTATATTTTATTTATAGTGTTTTGCATTCAAAATTATGAATATGGTAATATAACTGTTGATTTGTTTGTCATTTATTGTAATTATTTTGAGAATAAAATCAAAATAATTTTCAAAAATAAATGCTGACCAGTGATAATGATAACATCAAAAGCTTTTGCAGATAACCACCATATGATGATAATGTCAAGTTGTGTAACATGATATGTTAAATTCTGTGCGACTGGGTAGTTTTGTATGTCTGCCATCAGCATCTAGCAGTTTACAATTTCTTCTGCACTGGTTTTAAGTGTCACATGTCAGAAGTTGTTTTCATAGGACAGGGTATATATATTTAGAGAAGCAAATTCCATAAAATGTACTGTAATCTGTCTCCCTATACAAACACACACACATGCACACACAGAGCTAAACAAAAACATTTCCCCCAAACAAACCTTTTATTTAGGTTTGATTCCTATATCTCATCAAGCATGGAAACATGCAAAAATGTCCTCAGGATTCTATAAATATGTAAATCCTGAGCCCACCCACATACCTACCACACTAATTAAAACAAAATGCATCAAGTCAGAAATTTATATACTGTGTGTCTAACTACACATTAAATCTTACAGTAAATTTTATTAGAGTTGCAAGGTCAAACATCCAAGCTACAGGATGAGGAATTTATTATTGTCTATACAGTCTGAATTTTGCCTTGGATGCTGGAGTCCTGAAATATAGAACTGTCAGACAATCTCTTTTTTCTTTTTTTTTAAATTTTTTTCCCTTTTTTTCTTTTTCTTTTTTTTTTATATTAGACTCACTACACTCTTTCAGGTCACAGAAGAATTACTGAACACTTACTGAACAGTGTTCTGTTTTTTACTGTTCAGTGCACAGCCCCCTGCCTTCATTAATTCAGACGCTTCACAACCTACTCTGAGGACAAAATTAATTTCCTCAGAAGCATTTTATGGTGCTCATCATTACAGCATCCGAGTGCCTCATGAACATTAATACATTTATTTTTACACTGTTTCTGTGAACTGAGTAGATATTACTATCTCCTTTTTATAACTGGAAAACTAAGACATGAGAGATTAATGTAAAAGATCCAGTAATTTGGGGAACTGTACATGAGCTCAACGGGAGTTGCTTTTCCCAAGTGCTTAGTGGAGCCAGAACTCATCACTCTCCTATTCATCACTCTGACCAATCTTTTTCTCAGCCTTTGTATCTGTCATATCTCAACCCTGCATCTGGTTTCTGATCTCTCTCCTATTATCGATAAGGATACTGATCCCACTTCCACTCTCCTTATTTACTGTTCAATCAAAAAAGACAGCAGCATCTTTCTAGCTCTATTTTAGTCTCCATGTACACATTTTGCTTAATTGCCTGCAGTTCCTCTGTCTCACATTTCCCACTCCCAGGCATCTAAGCTCCCTTTCCTTGTCCTTGTTCACTACCTTCTATGACATGCTTTTTCTTTCCATAACCTGCTGCATCCTCAACAGACTGAATGGACACTTAGGCATATTTTAACCAGAATTGAGAGTCACTAAAATAGAATCTTCCAATGGAAAGATTTTGCCATCTTAGTCACTGCAAATGGTATCTGTAGTGTTTATAATAATGGTTGGATTTCCTGACAGTATAAATATCCATTGAAAGAATGGATTTTTTTGAATTAGAATTTTTAATATATCTTCAGGCTGAATAACTTAAATTGCCCTTCCATTAGTTCTCATAAGTGGGCCAAATATTTGAATGGCAATCTTGCAATACATTCAGTAAAAACTTCTACTGATAATTCAGTGCTTTCTATTCAAAATTCTTAAACTATTATTACAGATGACACTATAATGAAACAGGTGCCCCTTGGATAAACTTCTGCCTGGAATGACACTTCTACTTAAATACTTTCCATTTATAAACTTTTTTTTTTTTTACTATGAGATCTCAACATCTCAACGTTCTTCACTCATTAGCAGAGATTAACTCTGTGTTTTGGTTAGTGACTGCAAGACTGCCATTTTAAGTCAGCCCTAATTCAGTCATCTTCTGAATTCCGTTTTTTTCCTGTCCTTGCCTCCTTTACGACTCACAAATGAAAGACCTCCATTGAAATTAAAGTGTGAGAAATAGAGAAAATCTTTGTGTATGATCATTACTAACCATGATGTGCCACAAATGCGAGAAAGAACTCTTAAATTTTTTCTTCATTTCAGAGCTGGTTATATAGGCTCTGGCAACATATAATACTCTGATATTGAAAAGTGGAACAGCTATTAATTTTTAATTAAATCTTAAAACTTTCGTTACCTCATTAAAATCAGATCTGCTAAAAAAAGTGAAATTATCATGGATAAAATATGTCAGTGAATGTAAAAGTTTAGCAGAAATACTGGTAAAAAAATCATAACTAGTGGAATGAAAGAAAGTATTTTCAATTCAAGATTGCCTTGCGGCAATCTCAATAGAAAAGCCAATCCTTTAAGTACTTTATCCTGCTAAACACTGTTGCCAGCAATTCACTCTAAGGCACTGGGTTAACATTCAGGATAAAGACCTTTCCAGTATATTTTGGTCAAAGTTCTCTAAAATATAGAGTTTTGTACAATGTGAACGAAGTTCACATATTGAGATAATAGTTCCACAAGAGATTTAAACACTTCTTTTTTTCTTACTCTAAAACTGATTGTTTTTAATTTCTTTTATGGTAAGATTCCAAAGAAATATATTTTAGAGTGAATGAAATGAAATGTGGGTTTTTTTAATAAAATAATTTTTTTAATTCATTCGTTAGGAATATCCTATTATATTGAAATAAAGTAGCTTTTACAGCAGTTTGAATACTTTAAATTTGACTTTGTACCATGTTATACCGCAAGTATAAGAAATTCATATCTATATGTTATGTATACATAGATATGGCAAAACTTGACCCAGTACTGTCAAAACTAAAAGCCTAAATAACTATTTTTATGTAAAAGAATGATAAAAATATACTGAGACAGAAATGGCATTATAATGATCTTAATTTTTTTCTGAAAATGTGACACTAAGTCTCTAAATTCTGTTCTAGATATTCAGTTGTTGAAGTTATAAGGAGATCATCTAATAAGGAAAGAAAGGCATATGAAGCTATAGTGAAACTGACACTGTTCATCTAAACTCCCTCCCTCTCTTCCAGCCAGTTCTTCCATACAGCGACCAACAGCTATAAAACTTTCTTGTTCACTTTATCTACCTGATGACAAACGTGTGCACATACTGACTTATCACACAGACCTACAGTGAAACTTGCAGCCCAGAAATTTACCTTTATTGCCTGTTATTTGGTATACACACCTAAGTCTGTGACCACAATAGATATCCAAACCTTTCCCTGGAGTAAGGTTTACATAAAAGAGTGTAGAATGAAAAATACTAGAAACAGAAGAGAAAAGAATACTAGAAACAGAAAAGAAAAACTATCCAAATGCAAAACCTTTGGATTCTCTGATTGTTTTAAATGAACTTTTTATCAGATCAAAAACACTAAAAGAAACATGCTTTACAATAATCATTTAAGACAATAAACTACCATATAAAATATTTTGCCACCATATAAAATTATTTCCACATTATTTGAGAGCAAATTAAACAGAGTAGCTTTTGGAGACATAGACTAAATTATATATAAAATTTGTTGAACCTTGAAGGAAAAGGAATGAAATTCAAATGTTTACTTTCACAGCATCACAGGTACCTTATTAAATTTAAATAAAATATGTTCTCAGATAAATTTAAATAAATCATGTGAGTGGGACTATATGATCCTTATGATTATGTTCTGACTTGAAATGCTCTATGATTAATTGAATAGAGGTAAATAATACTGAATTTAATGAATTAGTATTTTGAAAATAGAGTGTTTTAGGGACTTGTTGCAGTCATATCATAGAAACAAAGAATGGTTTGGTTTGAAGGGAGTTTAGATATCACCTACTTCCAACCCTTCTGCCATGGTCAAGGACACCTTATGCTGGACAAAGCCCCCCATCTGATCTGACCTTGAATACTTCCAAGGATGAGGCATCCACAGTTTCTCTGGGCAATCTGTTACAGATGGCCTTGACACCCTTGCAGTAAAGAATTTCTTCCTAATTTCTAATATAAACCTACTCCCTTTCACAGTTTAAAGCCATTCCCCCTTGTGCTGTCACTAACCTTCCTGATAATGAGTCTCTTCCCATCTTTCCTGTAGGCCTCCTGTCATTCATTTTCAAAACAGTCATATATTATCTTCTAAAGTAACATAGAATCACAGAATCACAGCTGGAAGGGACCCTCAAGGATCATCAAGTCCAGCTCTTGGCTCTATGGTATTGATGGTCTTAAAATGCTTTCATTCACTTCAGCTGATCCTTTTTTTCCAGATAGTAATTATGACTGATGTCTTTTAAGCAAAGACTGCAGATATGTCTGTTGTTGCTATGAAAATGCAAGTGAATTAGGTCACTGCTGCAATATGCTGCAATGTGAGTCTTCATTTTGTAAATGTTTTACATTCCAGAGGATTTACTTCTGGGTTTGCTCAAATCTACCTTAATACTGAAATGAAATATTTATACTGGACTTAGTACAATCAGGTGGTCATTTTGTTTGACAAATTGGGTCACCTTTAAGGGAATTAACAGTTTGTGAGCTGCAAACTCCTTTGGGGTTTTGATACACTGCTCATTGTGAGTACCTTGATATTGGCACACATGGGCCAATACTCTAGCAATGACACAAAATAGCTGGAAAGCACAATCTCCTCAGCCAGCCAGGGTGAAATATCAGATTTTGGTCCTGAACTGAAAAAAAGAGATTTCTGTAGAACTCTAGAAGGAGAAAACAAACATCATGAAAACCATTTTCCATCAGTAATGTGGTATTTTGAAAAAGCTTTTCCAAATATCTTCTCACTATAGATAACTGTACATTGGGTTGTTTCTTTTGGGGTTTTTTGAGATTTTTTTTTTTCTTTAAGTAATTTGTTCATACAAGTTCCTGGGAATGTCCTGGTAAAAATAAATATGTGGACAGAGATCTAAATGCAAGTAATTTGTATATTAAAGACATTTTACTTTCTTCATTGTTAGTAATTATTTTCTCTGTGCAAAGGAGACAGCTGAAATCGGTGACATTGATTTTCAAGATGGAAGCCAACAGGCAATGTCTTGAAATCTAGTTCCCAAACTAAATCATTAGTAAGCATCTCACATCTCTGTCTAACATTCTGTGCTATCACATCAATGGAACATACAATCTGGAATTTGTATCCACGGCTTGTTTTGCCATTGAAGGGTCTTCTTTGCTGATTTCCTGTAATTTATCTGAGCTGCAAACACCAAGGCTGTGAATGATTAATGTGTTATGATACCTAAAATTAAGTTGGAATCTATTACAAAAAAGGTGGATTTTATATCTCTTGCTGACATTGCCTACAAGTAAAATACCTACAGGAGCAACTTTACATTCATGGTTTGTACCTGTCTAATAGAAAAAAAGTATAAAAAACCTTTTGTACTTAAGCATAGGCATTTTGAAAAAGGACTATAATAAAAAGTTTACAAGTTCTAGTGTTTGAATTATAATGCCTGCAAAGATGATGTTTCCGCTTCAGCTCTTCAAAATACTGCTTGAAATGGAAATGCATTTAGGCACTTAAGGTTTGATTTATAAAACTTCTATTTACTTTTATGCAGGTTCTTTGCATAATTTACTTGGTAAAAGTAGAACAGTTTTAGTTTACATAAATCATATTATTCTTTATTTTTTTCATGGAAACTTGTGGATGCTATGTCATCATTCTTATTTCAAGAATATGCGTTAAGACAAAAACGGTTGAAGGTGTGAAAGAACTGTGGTAATCTCAGACTCCATAAGCAGATTGCATTGCAATATATTTTAAGAAAAATAGTAGAAATATTTTACAATAGCATGCAGAAACTAGAGTTGCCTAGAGAAAGGTAAAAAAGAAAAAAAATTATTCCACTTTGAAACAGTGTGTTTGGTCTGATTTGGCATTTCCAGGATATTCACTCTGAACTTCTTTGCTAGGGGATTTCTCCATTTTCTGAAGATACATTGTTAAACAAAATAGGGTTAAGTATAACACAGGACAGCTTAGCTGTCATCTAGTTTTTCAGTGATTGTTACCCATGAGACCTGTGAATAAATGACTAGAGAATAAGCAGAAAACTGATTATCATTCTGTAAGTGTTTCCAAATTCTATCACATTCTAGATTTGGGTCAGAGGGGAGAATATTGTTTTCCATTACGTATTTTCTGTAAGAAAAGACCAAACACAACAAACTGAGAACATATTGTTTGAGATAAAATATAAACATATAAACATTTCCATGTCTCATGGCAAATGAGACAATTGATCTGATGAAAGCTGGCATGTAAAAAAATGATGTATCCAAAACCTCTTTTTTGCCTTCATTTTACACTGGAAATTTCTTCTCGCGTCTTTTGAGTCCCAGAATCTCCAGGCACGAACTGTTAAAATTAAGCCCTACCCATCACAGGAGAATAGAATTCAATTAATAGAATAGAATAGAATAGAATAGAATAGAATAGAATAGTCCATATATCAAGGGGGCTTATACAAAAGATATAATGAACCTTTTACCGTGGTCCATAATGGTAGGGCAAGAGAAAACAGGAAGAGGGTAGATTTAGATTAGCTGTTAGAAAGAGATTCTTGTGAGTGTTGTGAGGCACTGGAACACGTTGTCCAGAGTAAGTGGTGCTTGTCTGGGTTCTTCTGGTTTACAATCTTACATGTTGCAAAGTCCAGGTTGGTGTCACTGGAAATGGTACCAGTCTTTTCTTGATAGTCCATCAATTAGTGTAACTGTTGAGGTTTGTTTCCTCTCATTTTCTCCACATTTTATTTGTTCAGGTGTGTGTCTCCTTAGATGTTTGGGGTTTTTTTGGTTTCCCTCTCATCCTTTAGTTTCCTCCCTAGTTGACAAGGTCTGCAGACAGACCTATTCTTGCTGGAATAAATGGTCTTACAATCTCACTTGCCTTCATCATTAGTGTGGGCAACCATGTTTCGTTATTTGACTGCTCTGTATGTTTTGTTTAAGACTTATTCCTTTTCTCAATGACCTTAACCAGATATTCTTAAAGAGGGAGTCCCTCTTCTGTCACATACTATTACAAATATGACTAGAGAGGAAAAGTTGCATCATTTCTTCACCAAGTTATGATTCTTTCACACCTCTTCTATCCCTCTTTCTGCTCATATGCAGAAGCACCCAAAATATTAAAGGAAGCTTAGAGTCAAAAATATTTCAAATAACCCCAATAACAACAAAAGCTTTTATACTTTCTCAGCTGTTTATTCTTTCAGGCAATGTCAGCTTAAACTCTGCTTTCCCCTAAGTATTAAATAAATGTAGAAGCATTGGGAGCATTAAAGTAACACTAGGCAGTCTCTTAATGTACTTTGCAGTAATTTTCCTTTCATCCTGAACTGCTATGCGTTGTTGTCATAACTATCACGAGAAAGAAATCTCTGCAACTCATAAGGACTGTGAACCCACATTCCATTTGCATGAATTTGCACAACATAATGTTTCCAGGATTTATAACAGTGGATTTTTTTTCTTGATCTTGAGATCCATATCTCACAAATTCTTTCCTAAACAAATTCAAGTAGATAGTAACCTACCTCTTTGTAGTAACCAAAGCACACATATTTTCTTTTTTTTTATTTTCTTCCCTGCAGCATCTCAATATCTGCACTCAGATTTTACAATCTACCTGTAGCAGATATTAAACAATGGCACAACATCTCTTTTCAGCTCTGTTATAATTTATCAGCTCATCTAAAATTGGCAGTTTGCAGATTTTCTACATCTCACTGTAAGCACATAGGTCTGGATTTTAAAGTGTGAGCTAACATTAGTGTGAACTAATAATAACTAATTAACCCTGTTGAAATTGTTGCTAATCAACTAGTGAAATGTCACAGATGCAATGTGTAAGCATATATGTGTTTAAAATGCAACATATGCTTTATATTATCTAGTTGATAGATATGAATATAGAAATGTGTATATACATAGATATATATATATACATATGGATGTACATGTACACATAAATTTTGAATTTCTCAGCCAGTCATTATTCCCAGACTTCTATACTTAATGTCACTCTATATAGGACTGATTCATTTGATATCTTTTTTATGCTACTGACTCTCTCTCTCTCTCTCTTTGTTCATTGGGCCATATTTGTACAAAACTTTATAAGGTAGCAGCTGAGCCAGGTAATAGCGGGGGATTCCAATGCTGAGAAGTACATTGAGATCTTCTGACAAGGGAACATGTCATGTGAAGGAGGTGTGAACCACAGAATTTGCAAAATATTGTAAGGATCATTGCCTGTTGTTAGCCTCCAAATTTTCCTCTGTTAAATTAAATCTTAAACTTTTCTTTCTCTGGAGATGCTTGAGATAGCATCTTGAGGTTACTCTGAACTTTCAAGGGTCTGGCTCTTCCTGCACTAATTTGACCATGAATCTCTTTGCCATCAGAAGGCGAATCATTGATTCTTTCAGAATATAGACTGAAGAGATGTAAAATTTTGTATTTAGTAGACTGTCTCCTGACAGGTTCAGTTATATAGGTTAAAAAGCTCCAATTCTTATGAAGATTTTAATGAAAACTATATAAAAATTGTCCAAATAGTTCATGATTGTAAGTTCTCTTCTCTAGTCCTGTGAGAGTAATATCAAGAAAAATCCACCCATTCTTCCTACACAGCAATCTACATACTATGCACCTGTCATCACAACTGCTTTAAGTCTGATGGAAAACTACAGAAATTGCTAAGGAAGTGGATTGACATATGGCTTTTGCCATCCTGCATGAAGTCCAAAGGGCACAGATCTTCCCATGAAGATCATTTGGTCTCAGAAAGTAGTTTTGGATTTTAAAAAATGTTCACAAGAAAAAATAGTAGTAAGTTTTTAACCGAAGTTTATTTTCTCTTCTTTATGTATCTGTAGTATTTCCCATCTGAGACTTAGAAGGGTCAGAATCTTTGAGCTCTTTTGTCTGAAAAAATTAAATGGGTCTTGTGTTATCAGCACCTATAAGCTTTAGGATGCGGTACAATAATTCCTAGGGTGCTGTTCTTTGTTGCTCTTTCATGAGCCACATTACCATATAGATCAGCCCTTGGTGGCAGTCTGTGTCTCCATAGCACTTCTATTCTAAGGGAATGATTATTTTAATTATTCCAGCTTCCATTTTATTGGAACTCTTAATCAAAAATCAAGGTTATTCTTTCATACTGACAGTATGAAGATTCCTGATCTTCCATTCCATCCTTGAGAGCATACCCTGGGGAGTACAACTTAAAAAGCATCTTGACGCATGGGGGAAGATTTGTAGGAGTAGAAAAACAGACTTTGTTCTAAAAAAATGATTTTTTTTTTTTTAGCTCTACATTGGAAAGATACTGGCACACTGATATATAAGCAATAAGACTGCAATTTAGCAGGAGAAGGAGTAAAAACTTCCAGCATTTGAAACTTAAAAGTACTGGGTTTTATGGGGTATAAACATCAACCTCACAGAGAGGGAAAACAACCATTTGAGGAACTTGTCTAGAGAATGATTACAAATTTTTTTTATTATTATTATTTAATCTTTTTTTAGAGGTATCTATTTCAAAACATTAATTTTGAGAATTTCTGTGGTTCATGTCCCACTGGAGTTATAGTAGATGATTGGGATGGTAATTCCTTATTTATCACTTCTTAATATACCTGAAGATGTTTAAAAATGCCTTCTATAATTTTGACTCTTGCATTGCGTGTTGGGAACAATATGGCATCTCTTCATTTGCTGAATGCTGGCTAAAGACAGTAAAGGTAAAACTTTCAAAAATGATCCCTTATTAGGAGCACTTATGACAGCTTGATTTATTGATGTACCTTGGGGTATGTAGTCTGATTAGTTGCTTGACTTTGACATACCATCTTTTTACTCACAGGATCTCTGAAATTTGCCTTTTCACATTTTCTCTTCTCCAGTCAACTGCTTACAAGGTACCTGATTTATTCTCCATGACAATCCTAGTACTAACCTTGCCATGTCTAACCATACAAAAGAGATTCTGACATTTAGATATAAAGCAAGTGCCCACTAATGTTACCAAAAATATTAGCAATTCATTTTTATTTTCCCTATATTTTAGTCCTATAATCTCCAGCACCAAGAGGCAGTTTGCAATCTACTCTTCTGGCAGAAAGTTTCCTTGGAGAGATTCTATACTTGATCAGACAGCGCAACTTGATCAAGGCTGGTCCTGCTTTTAGCAGATGATTGTACATGATCTCCAGGCATCCCTTCCAACCTCAATTATTATATGACAGCTTTATGGAGGAGAAAAGTTTCTTAGAGAATGTCAGATTCCAGTTCCAAGTCTAAATTACAGTTAACTTGCTGTAGGCTGGATACCTGTGACACAAATTTTGCCATCCTCACCTACTGTCCACCAAATAGAAGAAAACAATGCAAGATATCTTGTTGCATTAGGTGTGAGCACGAAACAATATAACACAGAATTGACTTCAACTGCTGAGAGTTGTAGGCAGACAGACAGTGCCATGGAAGGTGGTGACACATGCAAGGGAAGCTGGAGACATGAAGCCATGTCTCTGCACAAAGCTCTTCTGCATTTTCAGTTTCAAGGGTGGACAAAAACCAGCATTGCTGTGTTCACATACTGTGAAGAGCAGCGGCTCCTAAACCATTTTCCTCTGCAGTGCTAATGTTGATAACTTTCCATACCCACAAATGCTAAGCACTGATCTTGAGGCTGTTTCAGTGGAAAGAGTTGGATGCCCAGAAATTATTTTTAAAAAATGTAACAAAATAAGTGTGTGACTCACAGCTTGATTTTTGTATTTTATATCAATAAAATTCTTGCTGATGTAAATGAGAGAAAAATTTAAGCTTACAAAAATAATGTCTTCCTGCCTCTAACATGGACCACACAGCGATTAGATTACATAATTTGTCTGATAGAAGTGAAATTTGTTTCCAGGGTGTGTTGAATGTCACAACTGTCCTCTGAGATCCTTGTATTTGCCAACATCACAGGGTGCCCATTTACCCAAGTTGGAGAGGCTCATGCTTTTAACATTAAGAGACTCTGACTGACTGTGTCACAGTACCTAAATTGCAGTATTTTTTTTAACATTGAGGCAAGGAATCACTTCTTTTTCATTATTTCAATAATAATTTCAAAATATTTTAAATGCTCTTTAAATATAATTATTTATATTTACATGGTAATATGGCAATGTTTTAGAGCTGGAAATTAAGCACTTGGATACTTAGCAGATAAGTGTCTGCTGATGAGATCCATTTATTCCATGAAAGGACAAATTGATATTTTGCCCAGTTTCAGGCCCACCAGTAAAGACATTAGAAAGCTCAGGAGAATTCAGGAGAATCCACCAAGTGGTGAGGGCTGAAGCACTTGCCACCTGGGGAGCAACGTGGGGGAGCTGGGTTTGTTCATCCTGTAGCAGAGATGGGAACTAGCAGTATCTCTCCAGTGCCTACCAGGAGGTTTAAAGACTTTTCAAAGTGGTGATTACCAGCAAGAAAAGAGAAAACAGGCAAAAACTGGAGTGAAAATCATGAGAAGAAACATGTTCTCTATGAGGACAGCTAGGCAGTAGCACAGATTCCCCTGAGAGGTTGTGCAGTATCTGTCCTTGGAGATTTTCAAGAGCCATCTAGATGAAGTTCCAAGCAACCTGGTTTAACATTTTGGATGACCTTACTGTGAATGTGATCAGGGACCTCCTGAGCCCACTCCACACAGAATTATTCTCTCATCCTTTGATTTTTCTGACTTCCATATTCTGTGTGTCCCTTCTTCTGCTAAATAAATTTGACTGTGGTATTGCAAGTAGCACATCTGTATTGTTAAATTTAACTGAAATATACTTCAGGGTAGGGCTGTGAAGTGCAATATTTTCAGTTTATTCAGAAGACAAAGACATTTATTTTCATTTTCCGCAAGATAGGCAGAAAGCACTTTGGCACCAATTTGGATTACACAGAGAAGCAGGAATAAAGAAACCAGCACTTTTGTGTATTGAATTAGATATATAAAATACATTTAAGGGTGGCTTCAGTCCTTCACTGTAGGAATAACATAAAATAGAATGTTCATCACCCAGTTTCAGATTTTTGAACTTATTTTTGGGAGGGAAGTTACTGTTAGTTTAGGAGTTTCAGCAACTGATATTTGTTTAGGGGAGAAAATCAAAATAAAGAGTGAGCACATCAAGACATTTTTTTCCCCCAGTCCTGTGAGCTTGCTTATATGACAGAATATCTAAATGACAAACTGTCTCTTCAGGTTTTGAAAATTTGCTTGAATGTATAGTTTAGGGGTAGAAGACATAAAGCATCCTCAAGAAATATCAGTTTTAGTTTTAAAATACTGAGTTTACATGTGCCCTGAAAATAAATGAAAGACAGATTTTTAAACTTAGAGGAAAGAGACGTCTACACAGTGGGACTTTTGTCATCTGGTCCTGTGGCACTGTGGCATTTGAAGGTCAAATTGCAATGAAAGCTCTGACTCCATTGGTCACAATTCCTTACAGGGGGACAAAAGCAGCTCTGTTTCTCCATCTGCTATCTGCTGCAAACATACTTCTTACTAGTGGAGATGTTGAAGGATGTCCAGTCATAAGCAAAAAGCATCCACGTTCTCCCCGATTTTCCCCTTCTACCTTGATGCAGAAAAACCTTGATGCAGACAAACCTTCTACTTTTATGTCTGTCACAAAGGAGAGCATGTTCTTCCTCCTTAACACCTGTCCATCATTTCCACATATCCTCTGAATCATAAAATATAGATATATGTCCTGCACCTGTCATCTTTCCCTTATGAAACAACATATTCTTGTCCCAGGATTTATGGGATTAAAGAACATACAGGAGAGCATAAAAAAGAGTATTTGTCTACTGTACTTGTTCTTCCAGAAATTAATTACATTAAAATTTGCAAAGGAATTTCAAATTCCCCCCTTTTAAGACTGCTTTTATGCTGTGACCAATAACAGTAGGCATAACTTTTGGAAACATTACATACTGTAATGTAAGTGTAGGCAAATTTCTTTGCTGTAAGATAGAGTATGGAAAAAATTGTAATTATTTTAGTCCACTATAGTGAAATGACTTTTCAAATTTGTATCTGTATGCTGAACACAACATTATGATTTCCACCTAAAGCAGATGTCCTGCTCTTCCTTCTTGAGAGAAATGTTCTATATCATTTTTTCTGAGCTACACCTGAAAATTTTCTTTCAGACCAGAAGACATACTAAGCTTGATCTTCCATGTCAAGCAAAGCAATTCGAGTCCACATATAGGCTAGAATTCTTCTGTAGAACACTTCCTTTTGGAGGAGTCTTATGAAGGCTTCTGGAATCAGATCCCACGTGAAAATACTCATGTTGCACAAGCAAATGAAAAAGAGCCTTGTTTCAGAATCAGTATGAATGACAGCCTCTGAAAGGTTGTTTGGCTCTGTGTTTTCTGAATGACAAGTCATCATTCCACAGTAAATATGTGTGCCTACCACGAATACACTGGAAGGGTACCAGAAATCTTTCCAGAATTCTTGCAAAAATTGTATGCATGTTTTTGTCATTGATATAATTGACTAGCGTAGACCCTCAGTGTGAAACAGCCTTGGAATATATTCTCAAATGCACGAGTACACATATCCTTGAATAAATCAAATTTTGCCTTCTCTTATTCACACAAGAACATAAAACAAAAGGACACGATAACGTCTGTGAACCTGCCCTGGAACTTTTTAACCTGAGATATCTTAAGGTGAATGCTTAGGATGATGCTAGCTAAGCAATAGACACTCACTTGCCTTTACCAAAATCTATTCAAATGTTTAAATTTTTTTTTTTTAAATTTCATGAAAGATTACTTAAGTTAATGATTCTGGAAATTACTTTCTACATTATGTAAGAAAAAGGCCGGACAGGAGCTATTTTATCAAAAAGCTATTGAGCAGTTTGCTGGAGGTAAACAGAATTTTTATTGCCCTCATCACCAAAGTATTTGATGTGCCTTCTCTACAGGCATTGTGCCATGAGCATCTGTGCCAGCTCTACTGAAAAGCATGTCTATAAGATCTAACAAGACTGACCAGTCATTCGTGTCTACAAAATGCTTCAGGAAATCACAAGTCTTCTGGAGAAATTCACTGCAATAATATAAGAAGATGAAATGACACTTCAGAAAAACTGTAAAGAAAATAAAAGTGGAATTCCATTTATTTTTCCAGTAATCCCAGTGACCAGGAATACAACCATTCCATTAACTGGAAAACAAAGAACCCAAATAAAGTGGGGGATAAACAAAAGTAACATCAAACTAATGAAAAAATTGTCATAAAAGGGTGTAGTTTGTTGAATGACTTAACCCTATTTACATTGTATTAAAATCAATATTTTTCAAAGTAAACTTTTTGAAAGAACTGATTTCTTTTCTTCTATGAGATGTCACTGTATTATTTTAATTTCCATTATAGTATTATTTTATCTTGTGTCTATTTATTTTGCCTTTGGCCTCTTGAGTCTGCTATTTGGGCAGGGGTGTGTGTGTGTGTGGGTGTGGGTGTGTGGGTGTGTGTGCATTTTTTTACAACAGTTATTTCCAAACTTCATTTTGTGCTGTCTCTCAGAAGTTGTTATGGCCCACATTGTATCTCCAGCTTCAAGTGTTTAGTTCAAATCTTCATAAAAGCACTAGGCTTTTATGGACCAAAACCACATTTTTGTACCACCTCCTATGACCCACTGATGATTGCAGGACTGTTGGACAGAAATCAGCGTTTACAGCTTTGCTTGACAAATGTGTTTGGTATTTGTTGAATGTTTGAGTATTCCTTATCATAATGATTATATCATATTAATTCACCTATTATTTTGAAGGCATAGAAATGCAGACTGGGAAACTGAAACTATTTTTTTCTAACAGAGCAGCATTGAGATTATATTCATAGGAACTGAGATTTAAAACTGCCTAACAAGACATTTGGAACTTAAACAATAACGCAGTGCAACCTCAGGTAGTAAATAAAAAGATAGCTGAGAGAAGTGATGAAACAAAAATTATATTTTTTCACATACAACAGATTTAACATTATTTATTAATGATAGCTATGTATACCAACATGCAATTTGTGTAGTTTGATTATAGATAGTAAAATATATGAGTGCATTTTCATTTTCTAAGATGTGCCAAAAAAAACCTACTGATTAGATTGTAATTTAGAGTATGACTATGGAAAATACTTTAAGAATTTAAGACTAGCTTGTTTCTTCAGTCAGCTGCACTTACATTAGAAATCATTGTTAGGATAAAAAAATATCAATCCTTCCACTTTTAATTAGAAAATATGTTTAGCCTTTGTACATATATCCCATCATATGCATCTAATAAGTTCCTATTCAATTCTAACTTAAGAGAATGAAGCACTCAAATAATTTGAAAATGTTTTAATAATGTTGGAATTTAAAAGGAAGGAATTAACAGGTAGAAATACTCAAGCTGCATTTGTGAGGATGAGGAGCAGGTTTATACAATAAGTAAACATCTTTTCTGCTTCTACTTAAAATCAATACCTACCCAAAGGCAGCACTTCTCTGACATTACAAGTGTTTCTAAGAGAGAGAGATAGTTTCCTACACTTTTTATAAAGTCAATGTCATAAAGTAGATCTATAACAATATATCTTCCTTATTTTGAAAGCCTTTTGCTTCCACTGGAACTAAAACAAATAAGTAGAAAATGCCGTCTGATTTTGTGCATGCTGGATGAAATCTCTGAGTCATCTTAAGATGGACATTTATTGCAGCATTAAGGTGGTGCTAATTCTGTTATCCTTTTTTCTCCAGTAAGTGTCTTCCCAAGGTGCAGTAGATTACGTTTTCTGTGTATCAATCAGGCTCAGCAAACTGAGCTGGAAGTTTCCCTCTATATGTACATTAATCACCAGACAGGTAGCCAGAAGTCACATTGTAAAGTTCTTCTAAAAGTCAATGTAAAATCCTTTAATGCATGTAACGTATAGATTTTCTATGCTGCAGAATGATATGAAACACATTAGGTGTAGGTAGAAGTTGCTTTAAATTTAGAGCTGTCATCTTTGGCCCACATGAGCAGTATCTTAGCATACAATTAGTGCCACAATAAGAAAGATTATGAGGTAAAGGGCTGAATTTACCTTCATTTAGACATTATTTCAAAACTTCTATGCTCATATCTTAATCTCCTATATAGCTTTAAAAAAATTGGTTAGATCACTGCTTTACTGCTAAGAGTAAGAAACTGTTTACTTACAAAGGTCTAACACAGTTTAAAAAAATATATTTGGCTTTTGTTACTTTTCTGATATATATATGAGAGGAATCCTTTACCATCTTCTACTTAGTTTTATCAGGACACCGTAGGCAAAATAATTATGTTGAGAAAACCATCTGAAGATCAAGGAAATAGTAAATTGCCTCTAAATACACTTTATTCATTCTCCTTTAATGTCAGACTGTCAACATCATAGGCAGCTGCAACTGATCTAATTGTTTTGATTTCCTATTTAATCTGTTGCACTACTGGGATGCAATTCATTCATGTCAAGTTGACATCTAAAATAGGTCAAATGAATCAGGCCTTTGATGTGTCTATTTCTTTGCATTGCCTTGAAAGGAAGACTAGGATAGCTGGCTCAGATATAGCTATAAGGCAACTGTGTTTTTGTGGTAAAATGTTAGAAGGAAATAACTCCTTCCAAGAAAAAAAAATTAAGTTCAAATAATAGGGATAACAATGTAAGATTTTACTTAATTGCATCAAAATCATTTATATAAAAATCAATCTTTAAGAAGTCTTTTTCAGGACTAACACCAAATTGTTACCTATAAGTATAATCACATATGAACCTCCTCAATTACTAGTCGCCATTATTTAGTCGCTATAGCATTCATTTTAGGTTTGCTTACCTTTTATTAAAATTTGGTAGACCATAGATATTTATGATATGACTATCTGAATCAGTAAGTCTAAATACTCTAACACGATGTTTTTACTCATTGTGAACTTAATTACAGCTAATTTTAATCTAAAATCAATGCTTTTATTGTTAATTGGAAACGTATAAAATCTAGTAGTAATTGACTTGGATAAAATTAATGTATACTACCACTGAGGTTATTCTTGTCAATAATTTACAGCTACATTGATGAAAATGCCATTCATATCCTCACAGTGTGAAACATGTTAACAATGAATTAACAAAAATAATTGATATTAAATTACACTGATAGTATGGATGCAATTCTCCCCAGGTATTTAGGTACCATTTCCTTACATGCCACTCCTTCAAAAGAGATTTCATCAATCGTTATTAAAGTAATAACACTGCAATAATCTGGTACCATTTTCCTGTGATGTCCCACATATCAATGAAAAGCCTTCATATTTCTATTATTTTTATATTTTTAAGAGTATGTCTTCATTTGCTATTACTTTTCATGTAAAAGATTTATGCATGAATATTTATATTAGAAATTATATTCCTCTCTATGGAAACAATTATGCACATTTTAAAATCAGTATACAAACTGAGTCCAAGGGAACCATTTCTAGGATGGAATTCCAAGAATCACGTGAAGCTTATTTGTAGGATCAGTGAAACTCACTAGGAGATTGGTTCAGAAACTAAGATATTTTCTTTTAAGAAAAAGATATTATAGAAAACTTTTTATTTTTCTCACCTTTAACTCCATCAGATTTTTTTTTAATGTTTAGGCATTTATCACTGTAAGATGTTTTCTGTAATGCAAATTATTCTCATAACTTTTCTCTAAAGCCTTTCAGATTTATCAACCCCTTTTTACAAATATGGCATCAGAAAAACACATCATACTTATCTGACAGAGAAGTTTTTAAAGGACCTGATTTTCAGACAGCAAAATCCCAGCACTTT
The DNA here is from genome assembly GCF_014805655.1 of Passer montanus. Classification (NCBI taxonomy): domain Eukaryota; kingdom Metazoa; phylum Chordata; class Aves; order Passeriformes; family Passeridae; genus Passer; species Passer montanus. Next base: position 9,794,578 of record NW_024368818.1, on the reverse strand, counting down.
TTGCTGAAAACAACTACCATTCTCACTGGAGCTGGGGTAAACAAATTCCTTTTATAACATATAATCTTAACTTATCTGGAAGCTGACAGGTATGAGTAAGATTTTACCCCTGAAATATTTCAGACACTCATATGCAACATTTCACCTATTATTTTTTTGTTAGCTGTATTAGGTCCTTTGTAAATTAATATCACATTCAGAAACAATCCTTTCAGTACATCTGAGGTTACGGATCTATTTATTCAAAGCTTGTCAATGATCATCTGCCAACACTGCTGCAAAAACTGTTCATGTGTAACTGCTTAATCCCTGGATTTTGTTTCCTGGATTTTCCTTTTGATATCCATTACTATCTAATTCATTTTTTACATAAATTCATAATATTAGAATCTGGAGATTCCCCTTTACAGTCTTCATTTCACAGTCTCTAATTATTTGCTCTACTTCAGTATGAAGTCCAGACTATTTTTTGAACACATTGCGTCTTGTTTTCCTGAATTGAATTTTTGCTTTCTTTATATTGTCTATTCAAGACAGAACCTTGGATTCTTTTCCTGATGCTATATTTACTCTGTTATACCAAAAGAACATCATATATTTAAAATGGCTAGACCCTTTCAACAATTTCCCCCACATCCTCTTTAATGTCTGACACTCTCTGAATACCTACTATAGCTCCTTTATGGTACCTTCCTACTAGGCTAGTACTACAGGTCTGACTACTGTGACAGAAGTTTTCCTATTCCATAGAGAATTAATCTATTCAGGGCCCAAATCTTCACAAGCCTGAAATGGGGGTTTTTTTTGTTTTTTTAAGTGGTTGATTTTACCCATGCTACTCAATAGCTATACTGAACCAGTGCTTATGTGTGGCAAAGCTTTGTCTAAATATAGGACTGTGATCATGGTCAATGATAGCTTTAAATCTTAAAAGTGCTGTGTAATTCATTTTTGTTAATTAGGAGGAAGCATGGTTCCTTGGTAGGATGCCCAGACCTGTCCTGTTTGCAAGGTCAGTTGGCTCCTCCGGAAATATCGGTCCAGGTTTGTTTTGTTTTGTTTTTTAAAGGATTGTACGTTACTATGGTTAGGAGAAGCAGCAGGATTAGACACCATGGTCTAGTATTTGGTACTCTCGAACATTGTACTGTCAGCAGTCCATATGAGAAAAGAAGCTGTCCTGCTGGTCTTCCCCACTGCATTTGGGAGAAATACACCAAATTGCCCATAACTTCAAAATCAACAGCCTTACAGCTTGGCTTGCATTTAGTTTCAGTAACAAAAGTCATTTAAAAAAAAGTTACAGCTGAGACATACTTGCTAGCAATTTGCTTTGCTCTAGGAAGGTCAGTTAAAAAGAGAAGCAATTATTAGATTGCTTAAAGAAATCAATCTTGTTGTTGTGGAGCACCTAACCAACATAGTTCAGGAAACATATTTTAGTTTTATTTCTATTGATCTGCGGGTGATAATATATAATTGTGACAGATGGCAAAGGAGTTAAAATATAGATGAACTGCTGAGGGATTGTTGTCTGATATACATTCCTAAAGCAAAGACTGTGATTACATCTTTGTGCAACGTTGTCTCTGCATGGCAGTCTGCATAATGCTGGAGAGGAGAGGAGAGGAGAGGAGAGGAGAGGAGAGGAGAGGACAGATGCTTCATCTTATGCAAGCTCTCTGGCACTAATATGTGCAGAATTAGAAAATAAGTGACAGGGAAATAATATTAGAATGCAAAGAGAGCGATGGGAGAAGTAAATGTCTTTTAAAAAGCATTTGAAATGGCTTTAGCAAAGACTTTATGAAATTATGAAACCTTCTAAGGCTGTTTATATTTTCTGATCGGATAAATAAATAAATATTGTGCCATTCATTTGCAACACATTAGGTCATTAAAGGAATGTTCAGACCACCTTCACGGGGCTATTAATTAATTTATGTGGTACAGATTACAGATTGAAAAGATCAAAGTACATAGATGGCAATTTATAGTTGCTCAGATGACTAGTGACAATTTATCTTTGATAAACTCTTACTTGTAAATTACATGCCCATATCCTAAACAGTGATTCTCGGTGGCTGATACCACCCTGACATTAAGCAAAATAACATGATCCAATACAAACTGATTTATCAAAAACATTAACTAACATCATATGTAACAACAAGCCTCTACCTAGGCAACTCTCTATATTTGCAAGGCCTTCATTTCCAGTTGAGCTCTTCAGCTAAGACCAAAGTCTTCCACATTTACTCCTTGGATGTGTCCAAGCACTTAGTTATCTTATCACAATTGACTTGTAGGTCATGCTGGGCACTACAACTCTTAGAGGAGATCAAATAAATAATTTCTGGGAGATTATGACCTTCTTCTTTTCTTTATGACAAAGCAGAAGTGAAGTATGGAGGCATTTATACACATTAGTCTGCCAAAAAGTCAGTGCAGCAAAATTACCTGCCTAGAGTGCAGTCAGAATTTGATATGTCATGTCTCATGGAAATGGTGTCTAAAACACTACAGCTGTTACTGGAACCTGAACAATCATGCCACTCGCCAAACCTTAGATCTGAACTGTGGTTCTCAGATATTTGTCTCAGTTCATGAATTCTGAAACAAATTATGAAAAATGTGGGGGGAGAAAAAAAAAAAAGACTAGTAGCTGAAACACTATCAAATATCTTGCATATTATCTTCATAACAGGGACCCTGGGAGGTCAGGCTCTTCTTTCATTTCCTGCAGATTCTTTGTCTGTATCATGCCAGCAAGACAGTCTCAAATACAGATACTGTGGAAGTTGTAAAGTTTTTAATTTAGATGAGCTCAGTGCCATCACTTCTGAACTTGGGAAAGCTTACTTCCTTTGCCACCATAATAGTATTTTAGGAGTAGAATCCATGAACTAAAAGTAATAAAAATATATAAGAAATGTTTTAGTGCACTTTCTATTATGAATTAGCTCAATGAAATAAAGGACAAGTTATCTTTAATGATTTTTTCACCCAGAGGGTAGGAAAAGTCGTTTTCTGTGCGCTACTGTTACAGCTTCCTGTGAACCACAACACCTACACTGGAATTTTCCAATAAACTGTATGGAGATTAGTCACTGTCCATTTCATATCACATCATATGATAAGAAACTGTACTATGACAGTCATTCTGTGTCTAATCTTCCAAAATCCCAACTGGCTGTGATCTTTAATTACTGATTAAAAGAAAGAAAAGTCACATCCAGCTGAAGAAACTCATAACAAAATGAAAGATTGTTTGCAATGTATCCTTGAATGTGCTGCCTCCCAGCTTCCCCTGCCCTCCTCACTGGCAGAGCACGAAGCACTCAAAAGTACTTGAGTTCAGATAATCACTGCTCAGCAACAATGAGCACATCAATGTTTTGTCAACATTATGCACATAAATCCAAAACACAGCACGGCACCAGCTACTAAGAAAATTAACTCAATTTCAGACAAAACCAGGACATTAGGATAGTAAATTTTTTCTCTAATATATTGTCTTATGATAGAATGTATTTGCCACATTTATGGACTTCACTGCGATAGGAAATGTAAAAAGTATAAAAACGTATTAAAAAAGCTCTTTTACCTTACAAAGTAAAACAGCTAGATATAATCATGACATACAACTAATAAAGAGCAAACCAGGTATTATTAAATTGTTATTATTTATAAAATTTATATAAATAGAAATACATCATTAAGGACAGAAAAATGTTCTTTTATTTGACTATTTATCTGCCTTTCATAGTGAAAATTTAGTTCAGAGGTAACGAATCAATGGTGTATACATTACATTTCATGCTCATACACATACATAAAAAAATGTTTTGTTTTTGCAACACATCCATGGAGCACCATTATTCAAAGATCCTTCTTTATTTTTTTCTGAGAAAAAACTATCTTGTAGTATCTGAGAAAGGCTCTGATGATGCTAGTTTAAATGTAAGACAGTATCTTGTGTGTCCTTTCTCTGCTTTTCACATTTTTAGAGAGAAATCCTTAAACATTCTTCTGAGTTCCTTGTCACCATTTATCAGCACTCCCTGAAAAAATCTGTGCATCGACCCCCTTTCCTTAAAGCATTTTAACAGCTCTGCACATGTACAGGGAAAGAGGGTTGTTGTCATGCAGCCTTGGACTGCATAATTGTTTCTCTACGCTCTCTCTATTTCTGTTTTTGCATAGTAACTTCTCTGAGAACAACAAAAAACCCACCTTTTTCACATCATGTCAGTCTGATGATCCATGAAGAATTAAAAGCTTTCTGGTAATAAGTAATAACAGCAGCAATGATAATAAGCATTATACATTCTAAATTTGTTTGAATCTTGCCCTTATTTTCTCACTTAAAAGTCATATGGTAATGTGCTTTTTGAAAGTTCAAGATGTATGCTTCTCCCATTATCAATGGTGACATGATGTTTCTGTTATGGTAGAAATCTTTTTTCCCAAACTTCCTTTCACACTTTTTCTAGTAAATAACTTCAGTATTAAAAGTTACACTTAGGTCAAATGAGTGACCCTACTATTACAGCTCTATTTACTTAATCTGGTATTCCTAGAAAATAAGTGTGTGTATGTCAATATAAAATAATCTATTCATTTTCTTGGACTGTTGGATATTCTGAGTATTGTGTTTAATTCATCCAATGTAAAGCTTTCCTATTCAATCACACGTGACATCTTTTCAATACTCACCTTTCATTATTCTATAGCTTGTGTTTGTGGGTTATTAAACAGAACATTTATATTTTCCATTGTTTAGAGTGTACAGTCAAACCATGTTTTTGATTTAGGTTATAATGGGATTTTGAAAAACATGTTTTGCTGGAATTCTTCTCCCTGTAAATCTTACCTTTTTAAAGAGCTACAATTCTAGCTCAAGGTCTATTTCTTAGTCCTGTCTTTCAAATCCAAGGAGAGGAAGGCTACCCTCTCTTTGTGACAATGTAATAAATAAGTTTGTCCTTGGCCTGACAGAAGAATCTCTCCTTGTGTAGAGCTATTTTTACCTTATTGGAAAGAATATTGCCTGCTTTATACTTGCCTTTTGGTATCTTCAGGATATGTCTTTAAACATTTTAATACATTTCATATTATGTCCATTTTAAACTCCATAATAAATTTGCATATAAAACAGTTTAAACTTACAGAACCAGGCTGGCAGAGGACATTGTTCTGCACCAATCTAATTTCTACTTTAAAGCTAAATTGACTGGTTTAAGTCACTGATAATGAGGTAGAGAGACTTTTACAGCTTCCATGCTAGGTTACCAAGCAATAATTGCCTACAATAAAAACAAGATCTGTTTTTCATCTTTAATTTGATCCCAATTTCATAGTAGTTACCCCTCGACTGTTGACTGGGTCACAAAACCCTGTTGTCCCCATTAGCTGCAGCAAGCTGATGAACACTGTGAATCAATGATCCCTCCTGCACATACCTAAAATGCAAACTGCAGTGAAGGTGACTTGGAAGGCCATTAAGTGATAAAAACTGCTTCAACTTTTGTAAAAGTCATTCTGTCAATGGCAGAACATTTCCCCTTTTATTTAAATGGGTTTTTTTGTTGTTAGACCTGCAAAGGTTTTTGGTTTCTTTGACTGCCTTGAGGTTTTTCTCATTTATTTCCCTTTATTCTTTTACTTTCTGTGGAAGTCCTCTTGTGCTGAGTCTTGTTAAAACTGATAATCTTGTGGTGGTGTCATTGTCCCACAATGCATAGCAATACAAAGGTATATGTGCCGAGAGAAACCCATTCTTTTGGTCATCTCCAAAACATGGGAATAGCCGCTGTGGAGAGAGCTGCACTACCTGGCAGTTCCTTTGGATCAGATGTATAAAGGGTTTTCCAAAGTTTATAACTACGCTCAAAGATCAAATACTTCACTGAGCTAATGTAAATACACTTGCAGTATAAATTTGACATCCAGAAAGTACTGTACCAAACCCATTGGCATCATCAGTAGCTCTGGAATTTCTCTCCTATTTCCATTTTACAGTGGAGACCACTCCTGTCTCACAGCTTGTACGCTAGTACCACTGTATAAATTTTTTTAATTGAATAATTTCTCAGCAGCAAAGGAAATTTGGTTACTCCTGCCACATGCACTCCATCTAAATGTGCCTTGTGTGTTTTACATATATATTGTTAATAATAAGTTAAGGTAAACATTGTGGCTGGCACTTAACTACATTTTTTCAAAGTGGTCAATGCTGTTTCTTATGTTAAAAAGTATGGGAGTCATGTAGCTGAACCCCAGGAATTGCTTTGAAAATAACATAGTATGTATTATCATCTTTGCCACTAGCACTGAGATATGAGTACATTAATCTTTCAGGGAAAAAGATGAACACCTATGGAGCACAAGTAGGCATTTTCTTATCAATCAACTATAGGCATCATAATAATAGGAAGGACAAACTCATTCTGTGTGGGTATCACACTTGTTGCAAGTTTATACTGCAGCAAGAATAGTGAACCAGAGGCTGGTGTCACCGTGTGAGAGGTTACAGTTCCCACCTCTAAAGTTGGGTTCTGTCCACCCTTTATTTTATTATCTACCTCTTCAGAATTTTAAAGTGAAATGAAAGATGTTTGTACAAACTTTTAGTAGCTGCCTTTTTTTTTTCCCAGTGTGGATAGATATGTAATGGCTGAGATTTACAATAAAGTAATTAAATTTTCCATTAATTTGATTTTTCCTTATTGGGTTTATTACTTTAATGTGGGGGAACTGAAAGTATGATCCTTCACCTTTCCTTCCTTTTGAGCTTCTCTACATTTATTTGTTTTACAGCTAAATCCCTTCTTTTGTACCTGCTAATCCTTTTTCTGACGTATGCTAACAAGAAATCCAGTTCAGAACGAATAGATAGCCAAAAAAAGCTGAAATTCAAAGCTCTTTGATACTCTCCTCTTCTAGTTTGAAAATAATTGTTTTGAACAAATAGAAACTTGAGTCATACATAGTACTTTTATTTTAAAATAAGAAAGAATATTTTTCATTTGGTGAAAAAAAAAGTATATTTTTCCATCCCAATGCATATGCAAAGCAGAAAATGGAAGAAAAGATAGTCAAAGGTTGCTGTAACTAATAGGAAAATAGTATTTAGTCACCTGAGGACTTAACTAAGAAAATTTAAATTACCAGATGTTCTGCCATCCAAATGTTTCATGCAGGGATGTAGCAGCCCACTATTTTCTGGACACAAAATAATAATTACTTTTCTGCAGAATATGCTGTCAGGTAACATGCATTAGGAGACACTTTTAAGATAAATTACACCTGAATGTATTATAACCCATGGCATGCTTATTTTAATATGCATTACAATATTTAAAATTTTAATTATCTATTAATTAGCAACATTTTTCAAACTTTTGTAATGTAACTCTAATTTTTAAAAAATTCTACTGGATCCTACAAACCTTTTTTTGTTATTCAACCATGATACCTATTGTTGAAATCAAAATACTAACTTATTTTGGCCAAAGACAGCACAAATTTGAATGCATTTAAATTTTAAACTTCTGCCTGTGTCCAAAACATAATTTATAAATGTGGGAAAAAAAATAAACTCAAATTACTTTTGAAAATCATGGGACTTCAGTTTTATGCTCTACTAGGTCTGAAGCAAGATGAGGAATTTCAGCATCTGATATAGAAAACCCAACTGAGAGTAGTTAAAATAGAATTCTACTCCACCTGTTCAAACTGTTTGGTGTTGTCTGGCTCATCCCAGCACTCTGGGCTGTATGCAGAAATTAGGAAGTATGGCTACAGTTCAGTGTCAGTGAGAATAGCTCCCACTGGCCCAATCTATTCATGTTTCTGATCCTCATTTAATGCTTGCAGAAGCTTCTGTATCCTTTTCAAAGATATCTTGTTGCTGCTCTCTTCACCTTGGTCCACATTAGTTTGAAAATTGTCTAGAAAACCCCTGAGAGAACAGAGGTTTTAAACACTGTCACTGGCTATGAGGAATGGGTGAAAACACCAGTCTGACGGCAGAACTGAATTCTCATATCTCTTTACTACAGGTATAAATGCTAGAGCATTGCTATCCACCCCAAATATGATTAATCCATGTTGAGTGTTCTGTGTGGTAAATGGAATAATAGGATCTTCTGGTTGAGAGGCTTTATATAATCACAATGAACTGCTCATAGCAGTGCCCTATATCTTTATTCAAAAATTTTTGTTCCATTAGTGAAATGTTTCTTATTGCCCTGATAGAGGGAAACTTTTGGAGGGAAAATATGTTTACCTACAAATGGTTTGGGCTTATAGCATCAGAGAAATCAGAAGGAAAGTATTCAAAAGAGTAAATGTGCTATACAGTAGAAATGGTCTATAGTTTTAGAACCAATGTGTTGATCTTTCTGTCATCACTATATCCTGTGTGCATTGTCCAAGTGGGATCTGCAACATCATCAGTCTGAGTGTTAGCCAAGCTGCTCCCTTCAGGTTTATTTCTTCTTTTTCACTGTGTATGATTTTCTTCTACTGAAGGAGAAAATCAAGCAGGGTATAGTAAAAGGAAATAAAAGAACTGTTAAATGTATTTCTAAATGGCATATATATATATACATATCTATCTATCTATCTATCTATCTATCTATATATATATATATACAGTCTGCTTCTTTTTTTTTTCCATACTGTATGCAAGTGCACTAAAAAAGGAATAAAGTGCTGATGCAATATGGAATTTTTTGTAATGGAAATAGGTTTATTTTTCAGGCCCTCCTATTATAGATCAATGTATGAAAAAAGGAACAGTCAGCTTTAAAAGAGGAAATAAAATGAAAGTCACGGTACCTACAAATTTTAAAATCTTTGGTATGTAACTAAAATGCTCTGTTCTTTTGATAGATCTGGGGAATTTTAGTGGTCGGACAAGAAGTGCTGTATCTGTACGAGAAGGCCAAGGAGTTGTTCTGATGTGCTCCCCTCCACTTCATTCTCCAGGTACAGTAGGCTGCAGCCTGTATTCATGCTCCTCCTTTACAGTTTCCTCATTATTGGATGCCCAGGATTTTAGATACAATATGTATTTGATTGTGAAACTTCAAAGATGAGATATCCACCATTCTTCTGACAGCTTTTGGAGTACCAAAGCACTAATTTAAGTTCATATATTGCAAATGCCAATGAATAGCAGCAGAGTTTCTGTTACAAGAGTGTCTAATTCCTGGTACAAAACTTGGATGTAACATTAGTCTCCATGCCATCAACAGTGAATATGCTGCCTTGAGGTCACAAAAGATTGCTTATAGTGTTTAGCAGCCTTCAGAAATTATTCCAAATTCCAGTGTCATGGTAATTTTGTTGAGTACAAATTTTATTTTCTTTTTAGTAGTAGCAACAAGATTTGGTTACTTCCTTTCACTGTATAACTTAGTTTCGTAAGTCTGCATGATTGCTAAAAGTCAGAATTACTATAAATTATATGAAATGCCTGTGGATTCCCACATGAAAACATCAGTATTCCAGAAAGGTTACTTTTTTGCTGTTCAAATTGATTATCCTGCAAAATCTGTAGACAGCTGGATACATCCTTATATTTGCATACCATATAACACCTGGAGCCACCATGGTAGACAGAATAATTTGTTTTTCAGTAGATGCAGTATAGCCTATCCTTTTCTTCTCTGGGAAATGATGTCTGTACTGAGGGGATTTTTCTGCTCCAAATTTTGGGCCTGAAGAAAAGTAACATTGCAGATGGAAGATCTGCAGAAAATAAAATCTCCTCTGAGTTCCTGTTAGAGAAATGTGTTCAGTATCTATTTATACTGCAAGGATTGTTATTACTGTATTACAGTTATCAATGCCATCTCTCTGCTTTTCTCTCTTCTGAGCGGATTCTCTTGTTGTGTTTGCCTCTACAATCTTTTTCTGAGTTTGACACTGCAGTCTATATGATGCAATTGAGTACATGATGTTAAGGATTGATAGTGATAAGTAAACTGAGAGGGGAAAGATGTAGACAGAAAAAGTGAGTGATGGTTTCAGCAGTGCAGCTGAATTTCATTTCTCCAAACAAGCTGACATTGAAAGGATAGATGGGCATTAATCAAGAGTAAAATTGTCATACACCTTTTAACAGCTCCCATTCCGCAAAATATGCCCTAATATATTATCAAAATATTTAGAATTCTTTTCCTGAAATTATGCTTCTGAGTTTTATTTAGTCAGATTTAAATACTACTCTTACAGTGATATTGCCTTTGATGGTGAAAACCAGTATCTTTCATTTTCATCATCGGGACAGCAAAACCCCTGCTGTGCAAACTACAGTGCTCAGAAACAGCATCCAGTTGTTTTAATTTATGTTGTTTGAGTACCAGTAGGTTATGCCAACAGGAAGAATTACTTCCAGAAAAATATTTTTGTCCTCTGTTGGCATAATTTTTTCACCATAGCTAAGCCAGAAAAGGTTCTACAGAGTGGTAGAGTAATCAACAAAAGCTGAAAAACTGCACTGATATGTAGATGTAAACTCAAATTTCTGTCAATAAGAAGTTGGCCTCCCTTCCTTTTGTTCATTACATAATGCAAGTAATGCAGTTCTTCATTCAAAGGATTGTCAAGCCCCGGAACAGGCTGCTCAGGAAGTGGTGGAATTCCTGGAGATATTTAAAAAGTGTGTAGATGTGGCTATTAAGGACATGGTTTATTGATGGAACTAGTGCTGGTTTACTGCTTGAACTTAATGATCTTAGAGATCTTTTCCAACCTAAATGAATCTGTGATTCTATCACAGTCAATTTGCTTCCAGCTTCTTACTTGCAAAGTAAGTTCTTGTGGTACTGCAGTAGGACTGCAAGTGGTGTTAATACAATGGCTGGAGTCTCCCTGGAAGGGGGAGAACTACTTCCACAGGCCTGGTGATGTTTCAAAAATAAGTCATTGCACAAAGCCCTAGCAATAAAATACAAGACATTAATGAATGTTGACTGTCAGATCAGAGTCAATTTGCAAAAAATAATTTTGAACAAAACCTGAAATTTCAGAGGGAAGTGTATTATTTTAATTCTGAAATTAAGCAACAAATATGAAACTTCCAGGTGAAAAGGTCTTTTGCCAAGCAGAGGTACTTCAATGATTTGTGTGCAGGAAAATATAAAATTTTTTGAAGCATTCACTTTTTCAGTACTACATTTTAGTTTCTGTGTATGGTTTGCAAAGATGGTATTATCGTCTAAATGGCCCTAAGACATTTTGAACAATAAAATCACACAGGAGACAAACTTTCAAGTAGATCCTAAGATGTTACGGTGGCTATATCTATGCTAAAGACTATTCAGAGCCTGTTTGCAATGTGTGAACATCTCAAATTAACAAGACCATGAGTTATGGGAGTGTTTTTGATGATAGAGAATTTTTTGTGGATGAACACTGCAAGCTTTGCAATATTGACTTGTTCACATTGATCAGCACCTTTATAAATAATTTTCAATTACTTATCACAGGAGATAAATCCATGATACAATATCAAGCCTAATAATTCTCCACAACCTCATAAGCAATTTGTCCATCAACAGAATCCCATTCCTCAATCTCTCCGGTCAATAACTGCATATGAGCTTACCCAAGAACTTCAGCTTGAGCCCTTTTAGACACTGTGGGAAAAGAAAGATGACTTAGTGAAAGACTGTATTGAGAGAGATATAGATTTATTAACTTGTTTTTCAAATGGAAGATAAAGTAAATATTTTTGATTAAATAGTACCTACATTCCATTCTTACAGAATATAATTTTAGAAAAAAAGTCTGAAAGACTTTACAAAGCACCACTGGCTGAAAAAAATACTACACTAATTTCTTTTGACAAGATTTTAATCAGAGAGGCAGTTTCATATGCATATAGACTTGATTTCTGTTTATTTATGCTGTAATATATTATCAAGAGGTAATGCATTAAACATACAAACACACACAAACTTGTGATGTATTTATATTATTCATATAGGCTTTCATTAGATTGTTGTCCAAATATTTTACAAGGAAAACAAGGGGGAATGTGGGGTGGGAAACACACCTGAAATACATTCTGAATATTGCAGTGCAGATTCAGATGAGAGAATTATCTCTTTAATAAATTAGTCTTTTTAATTTATTGTCATTATTGCTGAGTAATAGCAAGGCAAGAAAGTGAAGGAGATATTTTGGAGAGACATTATCCACTCCTTCAAAATGGTGCAGGAAAATATATTCAATGAAAAGATTTTTCTGCCAATTCTTTGTGTCAAACAGCCACCAAGAGATTGTCACCTCCTGCTTTTCCTGAACCATTGCTCAAAAAAAATGCTGCCGCTTACTTCCTTGGGAGTGCTGTATCATTTTGATGTGCCTACTCCAGAAGCTTTCCCACTAGCACTGTTTTTGTTGCTAATCCTTAACTTGCCCCTTGTGAAATATATTAATTGTGGATAACTTGATAATTCATAAACATAACACTTTATATTTTTTTTTTCTTCCATAAACACAATATCTAATTCTTCCCAATTATTTATTTTCTCCAAGAGGGGTTTCCTAGGCAGTTAACTCTTAGTTGTCCTTGCTAAGCAAGAGTTACATTAATTACTGGCTGCTTAAATAACAAGCTTTGTTTGATGTTTCCAATTTAAAATGCTTCTACTGCTTTCTTTCCATAAACAGGATTATGGTTTTTCATTGTGGCATTCTAAATGATGTAAATATAGGGCTTTATTCAGTCATTTAATCATCTTAATTACAAGGTTTACCATAGCAAGATTAAAAATGAATGGAAGTTTTCATCCAGATTTACATGTTTCCCTCAGAATTAATACTTTCAGCTGAGCTTTTTAAGGCTTTTATTCAAGGCTTTCAGTATGAGCTTAATGGAGAACGACGATTCCCATTGTTAGAATGAGTAAAGCCCTGATGCACACAGGGGAAGGCAGATGTGTGCTCCATCCTGCCTCAGAGGGATGCTGCCGTCTGGAGGGAGCTCTGCTACATAATCTATCTGCAGCATGTGACATCTGTACAGATGTTAAAGTCTAATTTTTTTAGTTTTTAATCTCTTTCTACAGGGTAAAGCTGATCTTACAAAGTTTGGAAACTGCGCTGTTAGCTGCAGCTTTTATACCTCCCCTTTATTGTTATAAAACTGTATTTTTCATGAGAAATGTTTCATCAAAGGTGATTAATGCCAGTGCTATGAGGATCACAGTCCTTCCCATCCATGTCTGGATGTCTGCATACTGTGCTGCTAAACAGGAAAGACACTCAAAAATTCCTGCTACCATGTGCCAGAAAACTTTGCCTTGTTCTTCTGTTACCTACACAGTTTTCTTGGTCCTCATATTAATTAGAGAAAGTCACTCAAAATAAAGTTTCTTTAAGTCATTCTAAGCTCCTATTTATATGTACTTCAGATATAGTCAGACATCCACCTTGAACGTAAAAGCAAACCTATCACTTCTTACTGTTCAGGGTCTGCTAAAGGAACATAAAAGCTGCATTTGCATTAAATCTGCAGTTTTGGGCTGCAGCCTCACTGCTAGCTGAAAACCAAATCCAATTGAAATGCAACATAGCCTTAGAACTCCCTTGGTTTGAACACTGCACAAATTATGTATAAAAATAATAAGACAGGCTGTAAATCACCTCATTCAGGTAGAGAATAGTTAGTAAACTTTTTCAGGCAAATTAGTTATGATAACAAGATGGTTATATTTGGGCTGGACTGCTCTTAGTGTGCTCATTACCTTGTTTACAGGCAATTGACTCAGTATCTACATGCAGGACACAGCTAATTCTGTTTCTGAAGGATCCATGCACTCTCTGGATCTCAATTTGCTAAGCTGATTTTGGGAATACAATTCTCAGATGTCTGTCTATATGTAGTTGAAGGTTACAAAGTTTTTTTATGGTTGTGTTGTTATTTTAAAATTAAGTCCCAGGATCCAGACATCCAAAAGTGGCATTTCAGTCCACAACACCAGAAATCTTCTGCCCTATATGTAAATTTAACCATTACCAGTTTCTTCGAGATCACAGGAAGCCCTTAATATCTCAGATTTCTGATGCTCCAGCCCCCTCTAGGCATGAGTGGATGCACTCCATAGCCTTAACCTCTCAGTAGAGGTGAAATTTTTTCCTGACCCTGGCATATACTGTATTAAAACATAGTATGTACTAAGCAGTAAAGTAACATCCAGATTATTTTCTATTATATTGTTGTGGGGTTTTTTGGTTTTTGGGTTGCTTATTTTCAAATTTGAATTTTTAAATCTGCTCTACCATAGGAAGATAAATAATTTTCTTCCAGGAGAGGCCAGTATGTTGGTGAAAGTGAGGTCTCTCCCTTTGCCTTGAGACCAAGGCAGAATTGCTTTGCTGGTGCTTATCAAAGCACTGGAAACTCGCATTTTGCCAAAACAGCTGGACAGGTTATGCCCCTAACCATGACTCTGCCATAAGCTAAACAGAACTTATTAATCACTCAGTATCTTCTCTTAGTTTGTAGAGGTCTATAGGCATGAAGCTGGTGTTGGCAAGTTGAATATTTCATATTCACTGTAAATAATTATCATCTCTTCCTAACTGCTAGACTTGCTGAGAAGGTTGAACTGTCCAATACTCCAGTATACTTCCCCTTCTACTAACAAAAGTGAGGTTGAGAGGAGCACTGATGTTTGAGGGTTGGGGGGTTTTTGTGGTTGTTGTTAGTGGTTTTTTCTCCTTGAAACTTATATACCTGTTATAATGGACGCCAAATCTTAATATCCTAGATTTCACCAGCTGTTGAACTGCACTAAGGGGATCTATATGAACACTATAGAATACCCAGTTATGTTTTGTTTTTCTATTATTGCATGCCATAGTCTGTTCTTCACTCGTTTTAATTCCTAGTAGGAGCCTGATGCTGGGAATCAGAAATAGGCCACTTAAGTAACAGTAGTATAAAATAATTGCTTATTGCACAGGATATAAAGGTTTATTTAATAAACATTATGTCACATAGAGAATACAAGATGACAACTTTCTCATCTCTACTTTGCGTGTCTATAACTTATAAATTATCTACACAGAATGTTTTAAAACCTCTGTTTGAGAGTTCCGTGTATCTGACTGAGTTAGATCATGAGTTCAAAGGCTCCTGCATTTGCCTATTAGACTTACAGCCTTGTGATGATTTCACTTCTATGGATAAGTTGAATAAACCTTAAATTTTACTTTTCAGTAATGGGAGAATAAAAAGCACTAGAGGACAGGTTCAGAGTATCCTAACCTTTATATTCCTATCCTAATTCTGTGTTAACTTCATAGGGTCATCTTATCTCTTCACAAATCACATATTTGCTTGGAAGAATCATAAAGGTGTTTCACTCTTGCATCATCTACTTTGTCACTTTTGCTAGACTGCTTTTGAAACTTTTATGTCTAGTAATGAAAATTTGCATGGGTGTTATCATTAAATACAATGTCCATGGCCCCTGACATTGCTCAACAAAGGAAAGTGTTTTCTTTATTTGTGCAACTGATTGATGACCATGCCTGTAGTTTTCTTTTTGGAATGAAAAAATGCAATTAACTTTTTTTCTTCTATGGTCTTTTCATTACTCAATACATGACCAGTAATTTTGCTGTTGACTTCCCTGAAGCGCATTTTAAGGTTTCCTTCCTCAGTCTTGTTGAAGGCATTTATCTGAGGATATGAAATTTAAGAGTTTGGGAATTACAATATTTTCTGCAGGGCAGCTTTTTAAAATGCTGTATTTGCCAGAGTGGAGTTACTCCCAGTCTGTTGGCAATGTGCTGTTATTAGATTTTAATTGTATTTTAATGATTGCACGTGCCCCAAATTCTAGACAATGTCTTCATAGTAGGTGTATGGATAAATATGTCTATATTTTCTCTCATTTTTTGTTTAGTTGGGTTTCTTATGTTGTTGTTGTTCTTTTGGTGGGATTTTCTGGGTTTTGAATTTATTTTGTTGGTTGGTTTGTTGGGGTTTTTTTTGTAATTTCAAGTGTAATAAATGAACAAAAATGCATGACTGGTCCAACTGTAGTAAATTTTTTAAATTTTAAAGTGTTCAAAAAACCCACAAAAAACCCTCAAAAACAGAAAAAAAAACCCACAAAATTTTCCAGATATTACCCCTGTTAAAAAATCTTCCCCACCTCTCAAAAATGCTAGTAATTCTTTCAAATAATATTCTAACTTACATTAGAAACTGCAAGTTGTGTGTGCCCACACCCACTGGGATCACTCACTAGAGCTGTTTGTCCCCACAGGGACTATGAAAACATAGTGAGGAGAAGATGGTTGACCTTGCCCAATTAAGGCAGCACACAGCAATGGATGATGGGGGCAGCTCTGACAGGGCTCTTCTTAAGGGATGTGTGCTGTAGTTTCACAGTCACAGTATTGTCTACATGTATTACCCCAGCTGACAGCTCAGGAGAAACATAGTGAAAGGAGATACCAAGAAAAGAGGGAAGAAGCATGAGAGATTAATTATTTTTAAAAATATGTGGAGTGTTTTGGCCCTCAGGCTCATGCACTATTGCCTCTCAGGCACCAGCTGTACATAACTATTTGTCTCCATCTTGACAAATAGGACAATGATGAAAAGTTTCTGTAGTGGGCAAGCTCCTCTTCCCTCAAGACAAGTTACTAGCCTGTTACTGATATGTCCCAACCAATTAGACATAACTAACAGAAACCTCTTCGTTTAGGGGTTAAACCAGACAGCATTGTCCTGCCACGTTTAACAGAAATGGATGCTTATGGTATCACATCCACTTTTCCTCAGCTTGTTGAAAAGATACCAACTAAAGTGTTGCACAAATGCTTTCTGTGACAATGGTTACACAATTTGTAAAACAGCAACAGCCCAAGGTTCACAGATTTAAGACTGATGTCACATACAGCAGCTACAATCTCGGAGGTGCAGGGCTCTCCCACTCATAGCAACTTTTCTATTAGAATCCATTCACTGTTTAGATCTGATGTTTTACTAAGCTGATGCCCAGAAAAATACATTTCACTGATATGTCAGTTTGCTAAATGTCAGAAAGCCCATTTTGTTTAAGTTAGAAAATTCCTAATTAATCCTAATTACCTCTCCATATCACAGAAAACAATAGAGCAAGAATGCACACTTTAATCTGTGTAACTAAGGAGAAGAAGCCAGAAAAACGATGCTGATCAGACAGCTGAAACAAGAGGAAACAGAAGGAGAAAGAAACGAGAAATTGTCTGTTTCTAAGGTTCCGGATTCTAGTTTTTTATCTCCATGACCTTTGTGATGAAATCTTAAAGGATGTTTAAAAAGGGATGAAAACAGGGGAGTTTTCAGAAAATGCAAATCATCCCACACTATGCATGATTAGCTGAATTCAGTAGTGGTTCTGGTAGAGATGACTACTGTAAATGTGGGGAGACCAGTTTTGATTCAGAGGAAGAAGGCTTTGGACAAAATTGATCTGAGTTCTGCCAGATACTATTAATAAGTTTCTGTATATAATAAAGTAATTTATTCCTTGTTTTGTAAGTATGAAAGTGAACTTACAACCATTTGAGGTGATACAAAGCTTAATGAGACATAGATTTTTTTAAAGCCTGATTTAATCAGTTCAGGAAGATTGTTCCAAACAAATTAAGTGGTATGAATGGTTGGGATACCTCATTTGCATTTTTCTTTTTCAAAGGCAAAACTATAATTTGTTCAGAAATACATATATATATATATATGGATGTATTATGTTTTTTTTCCTATAATATAAAATTATAACTAGTATGAAGGTAGTTATAATTTAACATTAAATGTGTTAAAGGCAATTGCTTGGATTTTTCAAGGAGAAAATTACTGGATAGGTATAAGCATAATATCATAGGAATTCAGACAGCAATCTGATTATAGCCAAATCTGAATCATTGCACAGCAGCACACATACATTCTGTGTCTTCTGACAACAAAATATATTTTCCAGAGCAGTAATAGTGAAAAAATGACTTTTTATTACCAAAATGCCATCTTTTTAACAATTTAATTATTAATATCACACTTAATTCTGATAATTTGATTTCCCATTCTATCTCCCATGTTCTTATGCTCTGTTTCAATACTGTTAAAATCATTGTCATGGCTTCTTGTTGAAGCCAGTTGATATAATTCCTGTTGTTTTGATGCTGCTGCCCCAGAGTGGAGAACCTGCACCCAGAAAATTTTACTTAATTTATTGCTTTATTAAAGCATTAATTTGCATGCTATTTTTCCTCTTTCAATAAGTGAGAAAATGTCCTATAGGGAACTGCAGGAATAAAAATTCAGGAGTAGGAAGAGAGAATGGAAAGAAGGACTTAGGTAATACTGATAAAGTATTTAACAGCTTGGCTTTTCCTGCAGAACTACAAAGTCCTCTAGGAGTTTAGCAAGCTACTCTCAGTCCTGAAGGGTCTATTTTCTGCTCTATCAAATGCAAGAAGAAAGAAACAATACCTGTTTTTCACAGGATAACAGTGGATGATCTATAAAGAAAACATGAAAGAAAGGCTAAAATTGCACTGATTTACAATCCAGATCTTGTGACTTTACAAGATGTAGATCTTTTGTTGCCCTAATCAGAAGGAAAACAGAATAAGACTCCTGAAAATTATGCACATAGTCAGCAGAAGAGATTGAAGGACTGCCTGTTGTTTGCTTTATTTTATTAATGACATTTCCTTTAGAATAAACAAAAAGAACGGGATAGTTGGACATGCCGTCTTCCTTTTGATAAATATGTGTAATGGAACACATCATAGGTATTTAAAATGTTTCACTTTGACTACTATTGCTAAGGATTTGAGGAGGGGATACATAATCCTGTGATACTGGTCTAGGCTAAAAATAAGACAACAAAAGGCTACATATTATGTCTCAATAACAATTATGTGACAAGTAGAAGATGGGTGGAAGCAGTTCACTGGGTTTCCAGCAGTGCAGAACAGTGTGCACAGGGATGCAGCTGTGTAATGTCTGTATGTAGAAACAGGTAGGAGTTGCATTCTCAACACTGTTACACTTTAAATGATTTATTGTTGCTGACGTTATTTGTCGTGATTTATTTGTACAACATGGCTGAACAGCAATATCAGCATTCTCGGGCAATTTGCTAATGTGACATGTTTCTTCCTCTTTGTCTGCACTTTATTTTTTAATTAAGGTGGAAAAAAAAAATCATCTGTCACCATCATTCTTAGTATCTAAAAAAAATTATTTTGTGAACTATAAAATTGGTTTTATGCTATTCTCTGAGGCATATGTTCACCAGTTCCATTATGTTCAGAAAAATGTAATGGCCAATCCATTCCTTGGTACATTTAAGACTAGAAAATATACCAAGGAGCTGAGCACTAGACCGTTAACATCTGGGGGATTATGAGATTTATACTGCTATTTTGTTGTTCGGGTTTTTCTACATGCTTGAAAACCATATTCAGAGGGACAATGAGAGAACAGCTACCTGTCCTGCTAATCATCCACAAAGGTCCTAAGGATTCATTGGCCTTAAATTTTGTGTGTTTTGGCATTTCTTGTAGATGTAAAAAGAACTGGTGAGAAGAGGAGCAAATATTAGAAATTAAAAGAATTATGTGTTAGTGGAGATATCGATTTGACTATGGCTTAATTCAGGACTGCTGGGTAGCCACTTCCTTTTATTACCTTAGGGTAAGAAATACTATAGGACCAAAGAAGCAGGCCCAAGAAAGATTCATCAATCATATTGTGTCATGCTCATGGTGGAATTCACCAAGCACTGACCTGCAGATAAACTCAGAAAAAGCCTTTATATTTATATTAAAACACTTAATATCAAGAGAATATAAAGCAGAGAGGCAGTGGGCTATGTCTTAAGTTCAGTGTGTACAGTCATGCAAGGGTAACTCTACAGACTCCAAGTACCCACATTTTGACAGTACAATTCCTATGACAACAACTACATGTATAGACTGGTGAATTCTGCTAAAAAACAGTGTTTTGAAGTATAAACTAGAACTCTACCTGCCTTTTATTTTCATTTATATGCCCAGAAGCCTGAATTTAAATCTTGTTAAAGAAATCTTTCTGCTACTATTAATCCTTTCTGGCACTAGGAATCAAGGTGACTGAGGCGTAAAGGGACAAATTTAAATTGCTTGCTTTCTTGTAAGAACAAGAAAATGAACTGAAACATATATATAAGCTCCTTGAGAGACTGATACTATTATAATTGAAGTACTAGTGAGTATTTGTAGCCAAATGACAGAATTTGCTTGACAGAGTTTCTTCTGCTGAATAAGGAAAATTACACATTTTACATCTCTCAACTGAAAAAGCGTTAAGACAGACCAATATTCTATAAATTTGGATGATCATCATCCAAACATTACTTCTGGTTTATTGTTTTGAAAAATGTCCTAGTTATGCCTCCAAAATGCATTATCTATTGGCATCATTGTAGTAGTCATAAAATGAAATTCCCATGTAAAGCAGTTGTCCCCTTGGGTGCAGGACTCCAAGTTCACTACAAGCAACAAAGCTCTGGAGTAGGATTTTTCATCATACTCATCACTGTATCAAACTTAGACAAGAGCAGAGAGTGCTGAAGTAACTATCACCATGCCATCCAATTGTAGAGAAAATCAAGTGTCATAGCATGATTAGAGAACAAGAGAAACATAAAGTGTGAATGAAAAAAAAGGAAAAAAACCCTTTAAATTCTTTTGAATGTTTTGTCAGAGAAAACAATTTCGACACATACTCTACACAGTGATGTTTACCTAGCATTAAACAACATACTTACTATTTTCCAGTGCCACATTTTCATAGGAATGTAATAGTTAGTTAAGCATTACAACAGAATTTTTGTTCATTCAAATTTTTAAGAAACAATCAACTTGTGTTGTAGATTCAACACATTTCCATCATTAAGAAGGTTCTAATAATAATAAGCTATCCAAATCAGAGTTTATCAGTGATGTTTTCTGCATATTTGCCTTTGACAAATCTTATATTTCCTGTAGGTCAGTGATTACAAATGCATAGGTTTCCTTTAATTGTTAAAATGATCAGCAGCAGAGGACAAAGAATTCCACATCTGATCCTCTTGATCATGTTGTGCAGTCAGCTTTTATTCCCTTCAATGCACAGGAAGTGAATTTTGAGGTTAGTCAATATATTTTAGTCAACCTGTTCTTTTATAAAATATGAATTTGAATTCTGGATACATTACAGAAACTTTGTTCTCTTGGTCAATATAAAGAATTATAAAAATGGGTTTGTTTGACTGGATACACTTTCTTCTAATATTGTTAATTATATCTTACTTTTTAAATTAGATATTAATCAAATCTCATGTCACCCATTGAACTATTTCATCTAAGATTGAAACAGATGAATTTTTAATTATGTGTATCATTTTGATTACCCTTTCTAATGATAGACCAAATTTAGTTCTTCTCTTTGGAAATTACTAATCATAGAATGATTTAGATTGGAGAAGACCCTTAAGATCATCAAATCCAGCAACCCTAAGTGCCATGGCTGTGTGTCTTCTAAATACCTGCACAGTTTGTAATTTCAGCACTTCCCTGGAAAGCTTGTTCCGATGTTCCACATTTTTTGTGAAGATTTTCTAATATCCAATTCAAATTTCCCCTGGCACAACCTGAGGCCATTTCTTCTTATCATTTCAGTTTTTGCTTGAGGGGAGAGACTGACCTCCACCTAGCTACAATCTCCTTTCAGGTAGTTTTAGAGACTGAGATCTCCCCAACCTCCTTTTCTCCAGGCTGAACACCCCCAGCTCCCTCAGCTGCTCCTCACAGCACTTGTGCTCCAGACCCTTCCCCAGCTCCGTTGCCCTTCCCTGGACATGCTCCAGCCCCTCCATGTCTTTCCTGCAGAGAGGGGCCCAGGGCTGAGCACAGCATTGGAGCTGTGGCCTCAGCAGTGCTGGGTACAGGGGGACGGTCACTGCCCTGCTTCTGCTGGCTGTGGATGTTTCAGTAGTTTCAATAATGATTCTCTAGTGTTAATTATTTACATTATTTAATTTTATTGTTCTTTATCACCTTTTCTTTCCCCTATTTTCCACAGCAAATAATTGGCATTTGTATTATCTGGTGTGCTATAAACCACAGAACATAAATTTATATGGAGGATTCAGGAATTTTCCATATAAGTATTGATTTCAATTCCTAAAAAATAGAAGAATATTAATAACAGAGTTGTTGTTTAAAATCTCTTAATTTCTTTTAAAAAATTATTTTTAAACTTTTTATGTAGCTTTTCTGTCTTGTGTTGAGAATTTTCTGTTTCTAGTGTTTGTATTCCTGAAAAAATTCTTCCAAATATTATCAAAAATTTATTTGTTTCTCCCATCAGCTTTTTTCCCCATAAATTTCTGCCATTTAAACGTCTTCATTATTTACATAACTATTGTTCTTTATCACCTTTTCTTTCCCCTATTTTCCACAGCAAATAATTGGCATTTGTATTATCTGGTGTGCTATAAACCACAGAACATAAATTTATATGGAGGATTCAGGAATTTTCCATATAAGTATTGATTTCAATTCCTAAAAAATAGAAGAATATTAATAACAGAGTTGTTGTTTAAAATCTCTTAATTTCTTTTAAAAAATTATTTTTAAACTTTTTATGTAGCTTTTCTGTCTTGTGTTGAGAATTTTCTGTTTCTAGTGTTTGTATTCCTGAAAAAATTCTTCCAAATATTATCAAAAATTTATTTGTTTCTCCCATCAGCTTTTTTCCCCCATAAATTTCTGTCATTTAAATATCTTCTTTATTTACATAGGAGTATATATTGATAAAATGACCTTAAAGTATGTCTAAACATTTCTTTACATGAAAAGGTTACTGAAAATATATATATAATTAAATTTTATTTTTTGGAAGTGTGTGTGACCTAGAGGAAAGAAAGGAATATTTAGCATGTGTGAATGACCCCTACAAGAGGTTACAATTACTACAGAGCACAGAATGAAAATCAAAAATGATCAGTGCATTGGAGAAATGGCTTACAAGGAATCACACTAAATTCAGCAAAATTCAGATTGCTGTACTTATCAAAGATAAAATATACAAATAGAATAAAAAGGAATAAATAATTAAAGGGCAAAAAAAAAAAAAGAGTACTTAGTAGAATGGATAATTCAGTAGTAGAATTCTACGACATCCTAAGAGAGCTGCTACCTGTGGAGTACGTGTGACTCTTGCTCCACTGCTCAGTAGTGTTGATGTCCAGCTTTGGGTCCTACATTATAAGATGTAGAAAAGCAGTAGAGTTAGAAACAATAAAATTAAACAAAGGATTAAAAATCAGGACTTCTGACATAAAGTTGAAGGGATTTGGCTGATCCAGCCTTTGAAACAGAAGTTTGATATACAGAGAGAAAATGGTATTGCACTGTAGCTGAAAAAGTTTAATATTGCTTTCCAGCAATGTGTTGTCAGTACTTCCAATGTGGTATTTGGTACAGGCAATAAACAGTATTAAAAAAATATAGAGACAAATATTAAAGAAAACTATCCAGTTATCCAAGCAAAAAAAGAAATAGGTTATTGTGAAGATCTAAATTTAGGAATATAAATCACTGAACATTCTTTAAGAGTGGGCTGAGAATATTTGGTCTTGCCTGAGGGCAGAAGAAGGGCCTGAATAATGTGTGGTTTTAATAACAGTATTTTGACATGTTCTGGAAAAGGTTTCTTTTTTATTATGAAAATCATACCAATGACAATCAAATACAATCATGATAATCCAATATCGTTTCAGAGCAGTGTATTTTGTTGTATGCTATGTGGTCTCTTTAAAGAGTGCATGTATGAGAAATACATTTCATCAGTCTTTATATGTTTCAGTGATTGGCTACATTTCATGCATATTAAAGTACAAATGAGACGACTTTGGCTGTCTGCACTGGTAACAACAATACAATATCTGCATCCTCCAGAACAAGATGAATCCTGACAGTACACTTACCTTTCTTGAATACTTTTAGTTATTAGCTGCGTGAGTGGTTATGAGAAAAAAGTATTTGGAGATTTATCACTGTAATTGAATCTGAAGAAAGACAAACACGTGATTGGTAGAATTGTGTTTCAGATAAGTGAGCAGTAGATACAAAGCCCCCAGAGAAGGAAATAAGCACTTTCATTTTTAACTGATAAATCAACAATATCTGTTTGTGGGTGTGTTACAATGCAACAAATAAATTATGTTCATTAAATATTTTCTTGGAAGATTAATGAGCACTGATAATAAACCACAGCAGCACAAAGAAATGCACCACAATTATTTATCTGGTTGCACTGGGAGGATAGAGGAACAACCCATTCTTATCATTCATTTTAGCTAAAAAGAAGCCTCTTTTCCTCTTAATGTGAAGTGTTCCCCACCATTAGAGGGTACTGCATATTGCACCCTTTTTGTCTGGATAGTGTACAGAATATTGTGAAAAAAAAGTTCAAAGCTGGGCTTAATATAAAATTAGGCTTTACATTTTCAGAACGGAAGATGTAGGCCTATATATTTTCTTAGACTTTATTTCATTCAAACAGAGTAGTTCTAAATGCTAAAGGAAAGGCATCTTGCAAATTTCATTGAATAGATAGATAGATAGATAGATAGATAGATAGATAGATTTCAATATTTTAATATATTTGAAATTTATATATATATTTAATATATAATATATATAGTAAATTCAGCTTGTACTCTCAAGTCCACTTTTTCTGTTTTACTCATTTATTAATACATAGCAATAAAAGCTTCTTCAGATTTGCAAAAATTTCCAGATTATCTCAGATTTTGGCTGTCATCAGGTATCAATACCATTTATTCATCAAGTACTGCCATCTTGTGGAATTTGAGTAATCAAAGCACATTCTAAATGGACGAAGGGAAATATATTTTTCCAATGGGATCTCCCACTACATCACAAAATAAAGTCTAGAACTGGAATTATTTCTTGTACAAACATTATAACTCCACAGAAGTGCAATTATGGCATGGGTATTTTGCGTGTTTTGCCCTTGAATAGGCAAAATTTAGCCATGTTGTGGACACTTAGGTTTTCATTGACCTTAATAGAGTTTATATAACAACCTTCCTGTTGTGTCTTCACTTGCATCCAAAATACCACTTAGCTAACAGGACTGGTGAAGAGGCTGTCCAGAAACTTCATGTTAAAAAGATGAATGGAGCAATTTCTTAAGAGAAAATCCCTGAAGCAAATCCCAGGCAGTAACAAACACAGGAGAGAATATTTGGTGTTATCTGAATGCTTCAGCACAGCTCTCTTTACAATACTTGAGGCATTATTTCATACTGACCCACAGTGACAGAAAGAATTTTGCATTACCATAGTACTGACATTTTCTGCATCAGAATATCTCCAAAAGCACTAGGAAAAATGCTGATATGTCAGTATTCCAGCTTCATCCATTATGGGAAGTACATCACATTGTGACAGTTTAGGAATTAGTGTTGTTTAGCAGAGAAAACAGAACTACAAAAATCATTTAAGAAATTATAGTAAGCAAGATTTCACACTATAAATTAATTCTGTCAGGAAATAGATGGGCTTTTCTTACTACTTCATCACCAAATGACACAGATTTTCACCTATATAGCCTAGTAAAAAGTACTTAACAAAATACAGAAACAAATTGGACATTAGGAAGGCTACATTAGGAAGGCTTTCCAAATCATCTTCAGAAAAAAAGATAAATATTTCCTTAGAGAAATCCTTCTGTAAACAAGGTTGGTCATTCAGGAATGAACTATCAGTTTTGCAGTTACCAAAAGGACTTATATAATTTTTGCACCAAGATTTTATATATAACAGAATTTAGCAGCAACTCTTCTGCAATACATCATTTCTTCATCTTTTTATTCCCTGTTTCTGTTTGTGTTGATGCAAATATCTGTGGAAAACTTTATTTTATGTTGGCAGACAACTGTAATTTCCAGGAAGGGCTCTGCATCCTCTTTGTCATTTTGCCATTGATGTCACATTAAAAAAAAAATAAAAAAAGATGGGCATAAAATAAAAAAAAACCAAAACTTCACACATTCTGAAAAAAACTCCAAACTTGGGTATAATGCAGTGTTTAGTTTTCTCTTTCGTCTTAAACTTATTTTTCCCTATTGAAAGCAAATTGTGTAGAGCATGGAAAAACCATTTACTAAGTTTATTCTCAAAAGCAGATGACTTCATTAGGTCCATATCTAAAGTAATTACTTTCTGATTTTAAAGTTCTGGTTTGGTTTATTTAGATTTTGGTAGCACTGATTTTAGCTTAAAAATTTCTTGAAGGTCAACATTATTTATCTGTCAGGCTTGAGACGCATCTCTGGAGTTCAATATCCCATTGAAAAATAATGTAATGACAGTTGTATTTGTGCTTGGCCAAATGACACTGGTTATAAAATCTTGTAATATAAACCATTATAGGAAAATTCAGGCTTGAAATTCAGTAAAAACTGCAGTGAACTGTGTACAAATAGACTTAATGTCATCCATTTGTTCTTTGCTTCTTCTAAAATCCTGAAAGTTCACTGAGCAGTTTACCATTTTGTATGAGTAGGATTTCAGATAATATTTAAATGCCTTTCTTCTTGCAGTTTATATGGGTTCCTGTGCTGAACTCCTGTAGAACTTGTGACACATAACTACATCCCCATTGTTTCAGAATATTTTATTGTGCATGGACAGTATAGATTACATGCTTGTCTACAGAGAGACAGCTATGGTTTCAATGTTAATTCTCCATTATTGTCTTTTCATTAGGTATTTTTTTCATATATGTCTTTGCAATCACGTGGGTATTGGCTTATGCTAAATACTGACAGTAGAAAAACAAATCAGCAAAACAAAACAAACATCCGGATTTTGTACTTGGCCAGCCTTTGCTAGCAGTTTTGGTTTTTACAAACTCTACCTTGTAATTTTGCTGGCATGCAAAGTAGAAACAGTCGGAGTCCAAGAATGTGAACAGCGATACATGATTCATCCTCTTCTTGTGCTGCAAATTTAGAAGTGTGAGATATTTGCACAATGGATCAATGTCAAGGTACACCCATTTTCCCTTAATTGCAGTCATTCTGTGAACACCCTTTTGTAAAATCACTTCTGCAAGATCATCCATCTCTTTCTGTCAGCTAAAACCTGTGGGGTCCCCAGTTCCCAAGCCAGCTGTGGTGGTTTCTGACTGGTCTGCAAAATTTTCCTGAGATATTTCCACTGAAATGTATGCATAGTGTATGGACATGACCCTCAAAATTTTATTTAAGAATCTGCTGAACTCATTTACCAGGTCTAACAAGAGTACAAAAAATCATGAAGTGTCTAAGGGATTTTTAACCTGCAAAGGAGACCAAGAATTCTAGATGCATTCCAGATCTGAGCATTCAGATGCATTCTTCAGGTATTTTAAAGGGTATTCCTGGGGTTTTGCTTTTTAGAAATGAAAAATAGGAACAATTCTTTCAATGTCAATGGGCTGACAAGAATCAAGAAGTAAACTGTAACACTGTTTTTCTGGACTTAAGAGTTTGGGCATCTGGATGGAATACAGATGCTGTAGGTGTGCACAAAAGGAAAAAAAAAAAGAAAAAAAAAGTGTTAACCACAGCTTTATAGCATAAATGCTTTGAGTTTCAGGTTTGGCAGGTGTTCTGTTACTTTTTGTCTCAGTACCCTATACCAGTACACATTCATCTATCATGCCATTTTTAACAGCAAAAATAATTAAGAAAGTGACAAAATGACAGTATCCCCCTGGATTCAGCACCGGCAAAGACTAGGTATTTTATTTCCTTAGAGGCACAAAAATTTATTGCCTGAAATCTGTTCCTTAGTATTAATTCTAATTAATAAATGAATAATTAATTGTAAGTGGTTTTAGGCTATGAATGGAGAAAATTCTCTTCTCTGTGAACTGCCAGTGAACCCACACTGATGACTGCTTTGGATTTGCTTTGAACTACTTTTAAACCAGAGCAATTAGTGAGACTGATTACTTTCCATTTGAGTTAGTAACAGGTCTTCAGTTAAAGCCTGTGTATTTTCCTTGAACTTGTGTATTCATCATCACTTTGTAGAATTTTGTACTGCCATTAATCTTTTTCTTTTCCAGATAAAGTATTATGGCAAAATGTGGTAATAAAATTTTCCAAGACATGTTTGGGCCATAATTAGTATTTTGTCTGAAACACAACAGAAGAGGAAGGAAAATCTGAACACTCAGAAAACTCTCTGAGAGCTCTTAATTCCTTAGAGTCCTGGGTAGCCACCAGAATTACTAATAAATCTAAAAAAGATTTTAGCAAAAAGTCAATGTGTGGAGTTTAAGTCCTCATTTTGAGATTTTGAAGCAGTCTTCCCCTCCTGTCAGCTATGTTGAGTCCTTTAACACAGCATTTTTATATTGATACCATCAGGGTTTTTTCAGAGAGATTTTTCATCTGATTTCAAAATTAAACTTCCTAAAAATTGTTTCAGAAGATACTGCATCTTTATAGCACTCTACACACTGTTTGTTTATATTGGTTGAAAAGCAGTCATTGTGCTTCTCTGTTCCTTTCTCACTACAGTGTCAGGAGACAGTACAAAACAAGGATAGAAAGGACAAATCAGTTGGAATTTCTAATTCTCTCCGTACTGTTGTAGTCAAAGTGCACATCTAGCTAAGATGTAATGTGTTTCACACTTCTTATACCAGTTCCTCTCCTATCATTAAAAGAATACCACATAGCAAAAATTAAATTTTGAGGTGTTTCCTCTCACCACTTTGACTCTTTCAGAAATTTTCAACTAACTTTATATCAAAAAAACATTTTTACTTCATGGGGATGAAAGTATGAGAGAACCAGACTGACATACTTGAAATTACTGTCTTCCTGTTGCTGCTGAAGATGAGTAGTTACACAAAAAATTGCAGTCTAAAAGCTTGAAATTTGTTATACCAGTCGAGCAGTTTGCATCTTGGAGCAGTAGTGGGTACTTTACATTCCTGGACTAACTTCAGCTTTTCTCATTTTGAAGTCATACAGGAAGGAGATTGTGGAACAAATAATCTTACATCAGATGTTCTGGTTTCAGTAGTGAACAATATTTTTTTAAAGTGTGAAGAAAGAATGAAACAATGTAAAATAAGCTCAAAAGGAGAACAATGTATAAAGAAGTATACATAGGGTTAAGGCTTTAAAGCCAGAGTTGGTGAAACGCCACATGAATAATTCCCTGCAAGGAACATCCTGCTAAATCAGAATCTCATTAACTTTACTGATACTTCTAATGTTGAGGCAAAAATGAATCTAGGTTTTTATTAAATCATTATATAATCTCATAATAGGAATAATAGGAAATACCTTTTTTTTCCTCAACTAATTATTATGAGTATAAAGGGAAAAGTATATAATGTCCAGGTAAATAGAATAGATGATTCATGGGATAAAAATAAGAACCAAGGGACAGGATTTAACTGCTATTTTTAAAAGTCACTGATTTGTTGGTAGCTTTGGTTTAAGGAATTATTCATTGATCATAGGGATTTAAGCTGCATAAAGGAAAGGTTGAGAAAATCTTCAATGAAGCAGATGTAGAAGATAGAACTACAAGATAGTAATATTACCTACAAGGTAGGTTGAACAGTTGCTACAATCTAGTGACTTTAAAAACAAACATTCAGAATGAAACTTGTTTTATACACATACATTTGGAGAAGTCATCCATAGCTCTGTAGGAATCATCTTGATATATTTCCATGCAAATCTGAACAAATAGAGAAAATAATTCTTTGGATATTATTATTGGTTTGGCCCAAAAGACTAGAAAAGGGATTTATTTAATATCTTATTGCTGTTTTCTGAGTCTGATGAATAAATTAATTATTTCACCTGAACTAAGTTTGTCTTCACAAGGAACTTGTGGATTCAACATTTATGTTATTTTCAAAATCCCAAGGGTAGAAAAATTATATCCTCTTCAATTCTAAACCAAACAAATTAAAAGTTTTTAAAAGCTTTAACTTTTTTCCCCATAGATTATTGGAAAAAAGCTAATGAACATTAATTTAATGTATCTATTAACATGACACAGTATTGTTTCTGCAATTACTTTATCTTATTTTCTTTTTGTGTTCTTTTAGAGATCATCTATAGTTGGGTATTTAATGAATTCCCATCTTTTGTGGTAGAAGACAGCAGGCGTTTCATCTCTCAGGAGACAGGCAATCTCTACATATCCAAGGTGCAAACATCTGATGTTGGCAGCTACATATGCCTGGTGAAAAACACCGTGACAAACGCCAGAGTTTTGAGTCCTCCTACACCTCTGACACTGAGAAACGATGGTAAGAAAGGCATTCTTTCTGGGTGCTACATGAGAGAAAAACACCTAAATAAAAATAATTCATTTAAGAACAATTATTTTATTGTTTTTAATTTTATGCACACATTTGCTCTAAAAAATGGCAATGGGAAGTTGTGCATGGAGGCAATTTCTTTAGCAACATCCAGACATTGTGAGAATATTTAGATCTGCGAAGGCTGAAGTGCAAACTGACACCTCTTGTTGCATTTTATTTAGAACAGTTACTCCACCTTGCTCTTCTGATGTTCTGTCACTGACAGAGAGAAGAACATCTCCTTTATGGGCAATGTCTGTTTCCTTAGGGCTCAGTTCAGTAGCCTCAATCCAAGTGGCTACTGCCACAATGACAGTCAGGCACCTGAGACACCCCCAGGGAATTGGCAAATGTCACATAGGGGATACAGGCAGCTGTAGGATGCCAGGAGATCATTCACGTATTTGGCCACTGTGCTTAAAGACAACACAAAAAAAAGTTTCCCTAAATACACTGGCAGCAAAAGGAGTGCTGAGGAGAATCTTCATCCTTTTCTGGGTGCAGAATGTGCCATAGTGTCCGAAGTCTGAGATACTTAGTGCCTTCTTTGCCTCAATCTTTAATACCAAAAGCAGTTGTACTCAGGATAACCAACTCCCAGAGTTGGAAGTTAGGGGTGGGGACCTGAGGGATACCCCCATAATACAGGAGGGAATGGTTAGTGATCTGCTATGCCAATT
Organism: Passer montanus; assembly: GCF_014805655.1. Classification (NCBI taxonomy): domain Eukaryota; kingdom Metazoa; phylum Chordata; class Aves; order Passeriformes; family Passeridae; genus Passer; species Passer montanus. Next base: position 9,763,423 of record NW_024368818.1, on the reverse strand, counting down.
AGATACCCACAAGTCTTTGGGCCTGGATGGGATGCACCCGACAGTAATGAAGGAGATGGTGAAAGAGCCCAGCAAGACTCTCTCAATTATTTACCAACAGTCCTGATTATCCAGAAAAGTTCCATCTCACTGGAAAATAGCAAACATGAGGTCCATTTGCAAGAAGGATCAGAAGGACAATCCAAGTTCTGGGTTCTGCATTTGGGTCACAACATGGGTCACAGCCACCCCAGGCAGTGCTATAGACTGGGGGCAGTGACTGGAAAGCTGACCCGTAGAAAAGCACCTGGATTTGCTGGTCAACAGCAGCTGAACATGATCCAGTGTGTGCCCAGCTGGCCAAGAAGGCCAATAGCATCCTGGCCTGGATCAGCACTGGTGTGACAGCAGGAACAGGGCAGTGATAGATTGTCCTGCTGTACTCAGCACTGGTAAGGCCACAGCTCACGTACATGTCCTCTTCTGGGCCACTCAGTCAAAAAGAGGATATTGAGGTTCTGGAGTGAGTCCAGTCAAGCTGTTAGAGGTCTAGAAAATATCTGATGAGAAGTGGCGAAGGGAGCTGGGATTGTTTAGCCTGGAGAATAGGAGGTTCAGGGAAGCATTAATCACTCTCTACAGCTGCCTGAAAGGAGCTTGCAAAGAGGTGGGTGTCAATCTCTTCTGCCATGTCTCAAAGGAACAGAGAAAATGGCCAATATTTTCCTTCTTTCCAAGATGTTCCACATTTGCTTATGCTTTCTAGTTCCTCACAGCAGTTCAGCACATGTGAATTCACACATACATAAATTAAAGACAAAACGAGAAAGTTTTGAAAGTTTTCTTTTGTCTTGCTCAGAGCTTTTTCTCAAACTAATATTAGTCCTATGCTACAAACACGTTACAAAACCTAGATTTAAACAAAGATGACTTAGTTTAATAGAGTAAATTTAAAATATGTTGACCAATTAGAATGAAATTAATGTTTGTTAATTGTAGCAAATTTAAATTTCCTTCTGCAGAGTATGTAGCCTCTACAGCAAAAAGGTTCTTTTTTAATATATCACTTCCTATTTTCTTTTGTTGGTTTAGTTCCTATGTTATTATTGAGTTTCAGGTGTTTAATTTTACTGACATAACATAGTGAATCCATATAACATATCTTTTTGATATTTTTTTTTTAAATTAAAATGCCCAAACATTGACTGCCTTTTTAATGTGTTTGGACTCTGAAAAAATATAATTTCATTGTCATATTTATTATTCATATCTTACTCTATTTATTCTTTTTGATATTTCATCATGCTTTTATTTGGTTCTGTCTTGCGCAGAAATTCAGCAGATTAGTTATCTATCTTTTACTGACCATACATAGGCACACAACACACTAAATAAACTGAGAGAGTAAATAAGGATAAAGGCAGCAGTCTACATCACTGAGCTGAGAAAAAAATCTATGAAGGAAAACTCTGCAGATTTTTTTTAAATGTCAAGTGGGTAGTAAATACCAGCCTCCAGCAAATTTTTTGTTTCACGGCTGGCTGTCACACCACTGTGATAATCCAGCCTTCTGAACTGTGCTGGAGTACTGGGGAAGTGTTTGCACATAGATGAACAGCTCCTCAGCAATTTCCCAGTTTCCTGACTCATTTTTTCACACACATGCATTTCTACTAGGCTTCCATGCCTTAATTTTAATCTGTTGGTATTTATGAAAAGCTCCTTTCTTGTCATGGAATTCTTCAGTACTACTCAGTAAATTGCTTGCTTTCCAGTATGACTGAGCAAGTTTCTCAGTGAAGAAACTCAACTTTCTACCTAACCTTGCAGTCTCCACAAACATACCTTGAAAAAAATTGTTAAGGAAAGTACTGGTTGCTAAACTGTATTATTTGGGACATCTGTGTGGTTCTACCTTCTCCACATAATGCAATAATATGTATTTTGCAATATGCAATAATATGTGTTTCTTTTAAAAATTATCTGGGATTATAAAATAATAAAAAAATTCCATAAATCATACTGTACTTTTTCATTTTCATACTGATGGACTTAGGCAATAGTGCATTGTCCATTGCCAAATATTAAAGGGTCATGACAACCTTTTTAAAGTATGCATTCATTATGTGCAAAAACACAGAATAACTGTAGAAAAGTAGTGCTGACTACTTAAAGAAAATTAAAGTAATTTATGAAGAAAGAAACTGCTGGGAATAGACTCCAAGAGGGAAGTGAGAATTTTAAAATGTCATTAAAACAAACATTAAATTACCTGAAAATATACTCGATTCTATATTTGCTGAGTTGTGTTATATATTTTTAAATATGCCTTTTTAAGCGTTTTTTGGCATAAAATTACTTGAATTACTTTGAACTTTTCAAATACTCAGGTTTAAAAATAATACATCTTTCTGGGTTCCAATTCTTGGCATCACAACTGACATTACCCTAAGCAGTCAGCACATTTGTTAGAAACCACAGGAAGAGCCTGTGGTTTTAAACAGCTTTTACAAATAGCTCTATATAAATAAAACAATTTATATAGCATGTATTCTCCAAACATATATATCATTATCTCGAAAGTACTCTAATTGATATATTTATCATCATTCTTAGATTTTGATGTATATACAGTACCTATGCTCAGGGGACTAGACAGCTTGTGACAAAGAGCACTTCCATGACAACCCTGGTCTCTATTTATCTATGAGAAAGAAATGCAGTGATATTAAGGCATTCTGTCAAACTCTGAAAGACTGTAAGAACTTACTGGGATTTTATTATTCTTTTATTTCTTCTGTGATATGTCTCAAAGGGGAGCTTAGCTGCTTGATATGAAGCAAATTAAATAAAAACATCAAGAAATCCTTCAATGGATTCTGAATAAAATGAATACCTCATTTGTTCAGATGTCCTTGACAATCAGTCATTTCATATAATTCAATTTCACTTCAAGCTGCGTTATAAAAACACCCTAAAATTTTGAGAAGATAAAAAGTTTCAGGAGGAAATAAAAAAATATGCATAATTTCATTAGCTGCCTCATAATGCATTACAAACTTTGAGGAAATATTTGATAACTGTTTACAAATAATAAACAGCTTTGTTAAATTGTATCTTCAGAGGCTTGGATGCTGATTGGGAGCAGTAAATTTTCTTTACCCATAAAAATATTTGAAAGTCTTTTCAAAATAAGGAAATAGAAATCTAGGGAGTATAAACACTTGATATTTCAGTGCATAAGACAGTTATTTCAAGTTGACACATTTTTATTCCAGTTTTTCTAACTTTTTTTATCCTTTTTATACTTTGGAAAGTATGTTAACTTTAACCTTATTGCAGTATAGTAGCAAATTATGTAATTACTATTTTAGCTCTGTGCAGACACTGCATATTAGCTTTGCTATGGTGAAATTTCCAGAGGAAAAAAAAAATCCACAACAAACCTGGAGAATTTCAGACATCAGAAGATACTTTCTACTATGTTCAATTACAGCAAATTAGTTTAACCTCCAGATGTTGGTATGTCTGACCAGACATACTCTCATGTAACTGACTTTCAGATTTTTTTCCATGTCTTCATAGTCTGTGAAGCAGTGAACTGAATTTTGTCTGTCCTCATTATATTGAGTAATTCAATGTGATTACTAGTATCACATAATGATGGAGCATAGAGTTATCAAGGTATTAAGGATGTTAATTTCTAATTTTCCATGATGAAATTTGATCTGTATATGCTTTTTGAGCTTAAACTCTGGGATATGTTGCTTGAACATCACTAGGTTGTCTAAAGATCTCTTTACCAGCATGAAGGCAAATTTGGAAGAAATTATAGCAAATTCCCAAGTAATAGAAATCAAGCAATAAAAATGCCCAGTGTAGCATAATAAGGTAATAAATAAAGCTAGACCAAAATCTGCAGTTTCAGATAGAAACTGTAGCTGTACCTATCCCAGAAGAATGCTGACAGCTGATAATTAACTGATACCTAATTTTTTTTTAAAATTGCTTAAAGAAGAACTGTAATGGTTTTGGCCTGTCATTCCTTGCCTTTCTCTGTTTTTTTTTCCACTTTTATCAGTGGTTTTGTCCTCTAATGGGGTTATTCATATGGAGCTGAATTCTAGAAAGTGCACCTGAATTTTAATAGGGGTTTAAAATATACATTCAGCTGTGACTTCATTGTGCTATGTTTTCTGGATTTTCCAATCTTGTAGGCTTCCTCTTTCACCTGGGTTATATTACAAGCTTTTGCAGTAACATTTTGTATTTGAATTTTGTCCATAAAAACTGTATAGAGACTGTAGGAACTCTTCTTACTCAGTACTCCAGGGCAGGAATCAAACCTGAAGTAATCCTGCTTTGATTTTTTTTTTTCAAGCAGAGACAGACTGTCTGTGAAAAATCAAGTTTGTCCTTTAGTGGTGTACAAAGATTGATAACACTGACAGAGACATGAATGTATGCAAGGTCTGCTCCCGGGGAAGGTTGATAAAATGGCAATGTCCCTGGACAGCCATCACCTGGTAGTAAATATGTTTCCCCTGTAAAACTGTAACGAGGTATTTTAACGATGGGTCACTATGAAAACTGAAAATAAAACTCTTCCTATAATCTCTACTCTATTCTGCATGGGTTACAGGTATTTTTGTACTTTTTATCTCTTTTGTTCTGCTCTTGTACCAAGGTCCTCCTGCAATGTTGCCAAAATATTAGGATGAAAATCAGGATTAAGAAATGTCAGTATAGTCTTATTTCAATTTAAAAAAAGAAGGACATACATATAATAGGATGAGGAAGGATTGTTGGTTTTGTTTGAGATTTTCTTATTTCCAAAATAATAACTGTTTTTAAATTATTATTTAGAAAATCTGTTCCAGTTAGCAGCAATGGTTCTTACCTATAGGCAGAAAATCTATAGGTAGGCAGAGAATTTTATAGAGGGTTTATTTTATATACAATAAACCTATTACAGAGTGTTTATAGGGAATATATAATATATATTATATAGATTATATATTATATGGAATAGTTGAAGAACATTCTCAAACAGCACACAACAGTTCAAAGACACTATTTGTAAAATATTTAATTTAAAGAAGTAGAGAGACAAAGTAACTTGGGATGGTCTTTTGACAACGTAAAAGGGTTGAACCTAGGGGGCTGTGGGACTTTTACAGGAGGAAAACAGGGGAAGGTTGGGAAAATATGTTCCAGGATTCACTGTAGAGCAAGAATTCTCTCTCTGCCAATGTTTGCATTGAGTTTAGTCTGCTTTTGAGTTCTGTTATGGTAACTTCCTTAGAGGATTTGTAATTGCTAAATCTTCCCATTAGTTTACAGAAGTACTATGTGCTGGAAATGCAATGGTTGCTTTTTTAAATTAGCTAAAATAGCTCAGGATCCTAGCCATGTACCCACTTGCACACCTTCTGCACTTATGTTTTCTCGTTTCATTTTTACTCATGATTTATGAAACTTGCACAAAGAAAGAGTGGTTAACTGATCCGTACATAGAATATACAAAGCCTAAAATTACTGAACTTGAAAAAAATGTTCTTCTAAATTTGTCAGGATTAGGAATGGTGTTGCATTGAACTATGACTATGAAGATTTCAGACAGAACTATGTTGGTAATACTTTAATTCTTGGTGACTAAAGTAAAATTTGTGCAAATTGATAATGAAAGTAACCTTTACAGCTGCAAATGGTTTCAGAGTATGAAGAATGGTCCTGAATGTTGTGTATCTTAGTGTCCCAGGATCTTAGATAGAAATTCACCAGTGACTGCTGCTTTGCAGTCATAGAGTATGTCATACTATTCAAACAAAAATTACTTGTCAGTTTGGAATTCTTGTCAGTACCAAAATAATTTGATTATGAACAGCAGGAGTTTTGCTTGAAATTAAAACCGCAGCAAGTAGGTAACAGAATGTATCTATTGGGTCTAAAATAATGGCTATTTCAATAGTTGTTGCTGATGACAGAGAAATTTTAGTTTGGCCTTTCATATTGAGAAAATAATAGATTCTTTGTTTTGCAGGGTTATATGGGCAGTCTGAATTGAAAAAAAAATTCTTATTTAGGAAGCTTTTCCCAGCTTATTAGATACAATGAATATTAGAGCAACACTATAAGGTGCCGTAGAGTTCTAATTGATCAGAAGAGAGGGAAATACTCTCTCTGGACATCACAATATTTTTGACACTTCTGGCACCTAGTTGGAAAGGGAATCTTTTGTTTTCATTCTGTAAAATAACTTTGCAGGTTGCAAAGAAAAAAAAAAAGCTTAAGGTCATATTTGAGGTACAAACAATTATGTAATTTCCTGTAGGAAAAATGAGATTCCTAGAGAACTTTCATCAGGAAGATAATTACAAACCCCATAAAAATTAGATCTTTGTCCTAATCACTTAGATTAAATAAAATTTGCCAGGTTTCTGAATATCTTTTGTGAGCCTGTCCTGGATGAATATCAGGCAATTGGAAAGGAGAAACAATAAACATTGTCCAGTGATGCCTAAAAAAAATCTGACACATATTTCCTGTGTCAAGTTCAATATAATCTCATTCCCTGTAAAAACAAAATGGAACAAAACCCCCTATGATTTGGTTTTCATTGAGCTAGGCTTCCCAAGCAAGATGTTGACTGTGTAGTGGGTCCTTTTTGTTTCTTGATGTGTATGGCTGCTCAGCAAAATTATCTGCATACCTAGTCAGTGACAATGTTCAGATTTTCATGTTTAGCTGCAACTGGATATGCACAAATCTTCATATTGGAGCATTGTGTACAAGCCACTCACGTGTGCTCACTCATTTCTGAATGTCTGAAGTGTGAAGTTTGGTTTCATCCAATACCAGATGTGCTGGATTTAGGAGAGCTTAGATGCCATTTTTAAAATATGTAGGAAATTGATGAAGTCTACCTTATTACTCACTAAAGACTTTTCTACACAGAATAAGGCTGCAGACTTGGTCATAGTCTGCTCAACATCTTCAAACATATGTGAACAAAAGTCTCTGCAGCCCAATCTGTACACTAGAAATTTTGGTCTCTCATTTGAAGAACTAAATAATATGCCAATATTTCCCTCATTGCTTATTCTGAGAGTTTCTCATTGCTTTTGTGTTTTGAGGGTTTGGACTCAGTTCCCATTATTTCATTCATAAAACACCTGCTTTCAACTGAAAATTAAGTGCTTTTGGTTGTTTTTAATGTTTAAGAGAGACAGAAATCTTATTTGTATGTATGACATACAAACATTTAAGAGTTATAAATAATAATGTATTTGAAGATAGTAATACTATCTCTAGAAGGGGCTTTCTGGAGTTCAGAGTTCAGTGTAACTGATAAACTAGTGAAATCAAGTATGAATAAAATCTGGATTATAAAATGGTGAGAGTAAAGTCATGTTTAAACTTTAAACACTTTTTATTGTGCTAAATGTGCCTTTCTTTCATATTTATTCCTTTAAAATTAGGAATACATGAACATCTTATCCCTTAGTTTTAAATTAGAGTTTATTCCCTTCTTGTGCTGTATTCATTATGATATTTTTTCCAGACACTGAATTGCCAATTTTTCTCTTATATTGGGATATATTCCAGTAAAGAAGTCTTTCCATCCAGTGTTATGCAACAGGATTTGCTCTCTAACATACAAAAACAATGTTGGCTATTTAGCCTTAATTCAGTTTAGTGCTTAGTTCAGTGCATTACAGAATGCAATTTCACATGAGCATTTTCAAGGCTTCTCAAATGATAAATTCATAGCTCAAAACCTGGTTGAGAGACATTTAGGTAGAAGGAATCCTGTGGACTGTTACCTTAAAACAACCATTCCACACTAAATTTCTAGGGACTTACAGCAGGTGCTGGTCCTTCCATTTCAAATAAGATTAATAGAAGGTGAGTCAATAAATTCTTCCCAGTTCATTTAAAATCTCTTCTGCAGACCAGATACAATGATGGGCATCGTCATTATACTTTAATTAATTCAGTTTGTGCTGTCAATTTACTGTCATTGTAAATGTGTTCAAGGCTCTCCCAAACAAATTTCTGGAGACATTTAACCGTGCAGGTCTTCAAAGAAAGTGCTAAATATTCCTTTACCACAAAGGGATCCACATTTTAGACAACCTTAGTTTTCATCGCAGGTTATAGATAGAAGAAGAAATTATACATAAATATTCTGTAAGCAATTTCTTAGGCAAAATTTTCTTGGGTTTAGATACATATTCACACAACCGATCATCATTACAATGTGTTAGGATACTCAACTTTTGATCTGTAAAATTATTAAAAAATTCTTATTCAGCAGGATGAGTTTATCATGACTCAAGAGGTTTCCCAGAAACTGAGAGGAAGATGCAAAATAGTAAGAATCCAAATTAAATTTGTCTTTAGAGCTTTATTCAGGATATAAGAAAACCATGTTAACATTCCTGCATCATCAGATTAAGATCAGGGACTTCTTTGTACAAACCTCTCAGATGAGCATTCTTAGTCACAGAGCTGGGAGGGATTTATCATTTGTTAACAAAATAATGGCAAGTATCAATCCATGCCTAATCTTTCTCCTGGGCAGGGAAAATATTTGGCTTTCATTTTCTCCTGAGCATTCTGATGATGTTTAGCCAGGAATCTTAGAATCTTTTCTATCTACTGTCCTAAATGTTTATCAGCCACTTATTCAAGCACTGCCTGTAACCTGTTCCATTCAAAATTAGTCCCCAAAGGAAGTTAAAGAGCTATTACTGAAAGAGTATGTAACAAATACAAATCACTTTAGCTGAAAGGATTTAAGGAGCCTTCATGTTTTGGGACATGCAAGACGGTAGTTAAAATCTGGAAGATTAATGGAAGAAGCATCAGCCTCTACACAGCTTAATAAGAGGATGGGTCATGATTTCTCAGCAGTCAGATATTTTTTTGGTCTGTTGAAGGAAAAATTCCTATTGTATAGACATTGCGTTTTATCCACACTCTTCATCTGAGGTTGTATAAGTCAAGGATTGGCAGGCTAAATGAAGAGGTAGAGCAGTCCTTTGCAAAACAATAATGTCTGATATCCTGTCTGTAGTTCTTTCACTTGTTCTTAGCTGAAAGGACTGAAAATCAGAAGGTGATCTTTCTTCTTTATTCCAGTCTCCATTTCCATTAAATGGCCCCTAGTGGATAATGTAAAGAATTTTAGCTGCAGTAATATCTGTAAATGTTTGAAATTTTATTACATCTATTCCTGTGATATGTAAGTGCCTCAAAATCAATATTTATCACATTGTTATGTCATCTCTTTTTTTTAATAGAAAATTGAAATGCAGACATAGCTTAGTGTTCATAAGACATTGAGTAGCAGAGTGTAGAACTCAAGTCACAGATTTACAGTAAAATTGCAGGAAAAAACTTATTAAATGAAACCCCTTATTAAAAGTAAACCTGATTTTTTGAATACTTTTTTTCTGTACTTGGGTTGAAGAATAATTACTTTGTGATAACTGCACCATTGTAAAAAAAATCTGAAGGAGAGATCTCTATAAATATAGAGGTCCCTTTCTGGCTGGATGACTAACAAGCCATTGATTCTAACAAGGTTAAACTGTACTTTGTCCTGTGATATGCTCAATCCTTTAAATCAGTGTCTTCTTTGGTAATCAGAGGCAGAACAAAAGGATTATTAGTTTTTAGATCTCCCCCAACCAAGAAGACCCTGCCTGAAAGGGCAGAGACCCAAACACTGGAAAATTTAAGGTGGAATGACATATTTCAGAGTGAAAGCAAGGATAAGATTTATTTTGAAGAGGTATGTTTCATATCAACCACATATTCAGTACTTTTATACCCAGATCTGAACTCAGGTGAACAACAAAGCTTGGGAAGTAGGGAGTCTAGCAAACTAAGTAATTAGCCTACAAAATAGTGAACGATGGGGGTCAAGCCTTGAAAGGTAAGGGATTTTCAGAAAGGATTTTTTTTTTCCATGGGAAAGCAGAGAACAGCAGCATTGAGAAAAGCATCCCATGGCTCTGTAGTGACCAAACCACATGAGCTCCGTGATTTGTTAGCCACTTGAAAATCATATATTATGTTTTTATTCTCTGCTGATCAATTTTATTTATTGCTGTATTTCATGTTTGATAACTGGGTATAAAAAATGACTGAGAGGATTTTTTATAGCCCTAGCCAAATCTCTGTAAGAGAGTCATGTATATAAGCCTGAGAGAGATTGATTCCAGTGCACGTAGCTCAAGACCTTTATTTCTTAAAAGTTCAGGTTCCTTTTAGCATTTAATACAAATGAACAAAAATTTTCATGAAAATGCAGGTGACGATTGTTTTGCCATCCCTGACTCACAGTGACCAAAACAGAAATTAGAAAGCTAAAGAGCCTAGAGGCACCACAGCCATAGCAGAGCAATTACAGTGTAATATGGGAAGGTAAGGCCTTAACAATTCCCTTAATATCCATGCAACTGTAATGGCCTTCATGGTCTCAAAGATCATAAATAATAAGGATGAAAAATGTCCGTCTGCAATAATCGACTTTTGTTTCCTAATTTTCATAGGGACACCAAGCAATTGCTCAGTAATTTTTATACATTTCCTGCCAGTTGCTGCAGGCATGTTGCTTGCTAGGGCAGCAACAACCCAGAAGAACAGAACGTAGTGCAAAGCATCAGTCAATCAGCATTTCATTAAGAGTATGAATGACATGCAAAGAGCATTCAGTAAGTGTACAGATTGCACTCACCAAAGGGACTTAATGTAAGTTAAAAACATAAGATCTGAAAGATAATATTGCCCCTCAGATGGGTAGAGATGTACTGTATTATTTTAAAGGTAAGAATGATTTAATCCTATTATAAGTTCTGCTTTTATTCAGGGTTAAAAAAGCAAATGTTGAATACTATGTAACAACTCAACACAATTAGTTTCCAGAACAAAGTCTTACCCAAAAGCAAAACCACCCCAATTTAATTTCATCGAAGCACAAAACCTATTAGAGAGTGTGAACAGTCAGCAGATATCAGAGATTTAAAAGAAAAACCTTAGGAATAGAAGGCTCTATCATAAAACTTGAACTATTTTCAGCAGTATTCACTACAAGGGAACATAAGAGATTGCTCTATCAGGACTGATGTTCTTGTAATTGAAGTTTATATAGAAGAAATCTTAGAGGAAATATTGACACTACAAATAATAACAAAGTCCCATGGCCCAACTTCTGTATGGAAGGAAGCAGGATGTACTATTTTCCTTTGCTGAGCCTTAGGACTAGAAGGAAGGTAGGTAGAAATGGTGGGGGTTTTTCTCTTTGTTTTTGTTTTTTTGGGTTTTTTTTTTTTCAAAAAAAAAGGGATTCCTAAGAACATCTGAGGAATGACAGACCACTAGGTTTGACTTCTGTGTCTTGTGTGTTGATAGAAAATAAATTTTAAAAGTATAATCATTAGGATTATATTCAGCACATTAGCATACAGTAGTCTTACCACACAGTCATATACCAACAACACAGCTTTTAACCAGGGAAATTGTGCTTCAGTCTGTATACAGCTTTCCTAAAGAGTCTAAGAGAATATGAACAGAAATGGCCAAGCTGCTTGCATTTCATGTAGTTCTTTACAGCGTCAGCCATCAAAGGCTGTTGAGGAAACTAAATTCTTAGAGGGGCTGAAGTACAGCCCCATTTTCCATTAAAGATAGATTACAAAAAAATCCACGTATTGTATGAGTACCTAAACAGTTTGGAGAACTGAGAGATTGTAAGTGAAGACTTATCTGGGACTTCACTATTCCACACATAAATTATCTGGAAGCAAAATGAACAGAGAAGTAATAATACCTTTATCAGATATTGTCAGTAAAGACATTAGGGTGCCACAGTGTACGAACATCATCTCAAGTACGAAACAGCAAATAGAACTGAATTTTTTTGAAACAAAAAACTCCAAGAAAATAAATACTGTGATAGAAAGATCTACATCTTCATTATTGCTGCGCAGTTCTCACCTTCACATCTCAAAGTGAGAGAGTGGAATTTGAAGAGGTGCCACATGGGCACTAGGAATGTTTCTTAAAGATTCTTTTTGAAGAAGGATTAATGGTCTGGAGTTTAGCAGTCTGTTAAAGACATATTTGAAAAAAGATATGATCGATATCTTGTAAAACCATGTAATTGGTTAACTGAGATAAATCAGAAACTAGTATTCATAGTCACAAAAAAATTCAGAAAACATTAAATGAAGTTACAAAGAGTGTAACTAAATTATAAATTTACTGACATCTTACAATCCAGTGGGAATGTATTTTTATTACATACTATACTAGCAATCACTTCAGTCTAGGCTAAGGAAAATTTTAATTGACTACCATTTTTTGATGGCCTGGCTTTATTTTAATACCCAGGACACACATGTTTTTGGGGTTTTTCCTATTAAAAAAAACAGGGTTCATAAAGCAATGTCAAAACACTGATTGAGTCATTTCTTGGAGGAAATGAGTCAGTATTGCTAGAACACATAATACTTGGAGGATATTTTTTTTTACAAAGAAATCTGCTACCTATAGAATTATTTATAGAATTACATTATTAGAAATAAAAGCATTTTTATACTTTATTTTTCTGTCATTGATTCACTTATGGGACACATTTAGATTTTCTAATTAGACTTAAGCCTCTGATGAAACATTTAAATGTATAAATGTTCAGACTTCTTCCCAGAGCCAAGCTTCTTCAGGGGCCTGAGTGACAGTGGAAAATGAGCCCACAGCCCCCACTGGAAATTCCTGAGTCCCATAAGGAACATTTGAAGGCTAGGAATAGATGTTTTACAATTTCAGTCTTATGTATTGTTTTTTGCTCTAGCAGGTTGTGGGTTGTTTTTTCATCTATCTCTGCCAACTGTTATTTTCTCAGCTGTAAATCTTGTAGTCCTCTACTTCCATGTTTCTTCTTACGTTCATTTCTTTTCTTTCTCATATAAGAGATCTCTTTTCTCCCTGCCTTTTCATTTCTTGTTCCTATTTGCTTGCTTTAGAGTTTTTTGGAGAATCTTGACTGATTTTTATAGATTTAGATTTGTCTTGTTGCTACTTTTTCAACAAGTCAGATTTTATTCCATTTTCCTCATTTGAAAATCTGAAGCATTCTTACTTTCTTAAATACAGCCTTTTGCTCCCAGGTGTTTCCTACCCCCATACCCTAAATTCCATCCAACCAAAGACAGCTGTTAGAGTCATATTCTTCTCCTTCCATGCTGATTATGATATTTTCTCCAAGTGGTATAAAATCCAAATTTCTAAATTGGAAACCTTATAAAACATAGCTCTGTTTCCTTACTTATTTCTCATTTCCAAATCTTTTGTGATTCTCCAAAGCTGTCAATCACTCTACAGCAAATCTGAGATAACTTTATTGATTTCCACTTTTATATTTTCCCATTCCTGAATGTTTCCCCATTTCCTAGAATGCTATCTTACAGTACTTAAAGCATTGTCCTGAAAAGAAACCTTCTTCCAAATTAAAAGTCTTACTGAAAATTACACAACTGAAATATTCATGTCTACATATCTGTGTTTGTAGCTGTGTACACAAATGCTCCTTCATAATTTGAGGGTTTTTTCCCTGAGCTTAGAAGGTCATCAGTCAAGCAAAGCATGATATGTTGATTTATTTGTCTAATTGTCAGTGTGCTGGTAAACAAAGTTTTGGTCCTTGAAAATTCTCACTCTTCTATGGATTGTCCATTTTAATCTTTTAAAATTTAATTATTAATCCTAATTCCAAAAAATAAATCCTTTTTTTAAGCTCAATGTTGTGCTACTGATAAACTGAAGAGCATTTTAGTGTATATGTATACTGGACCTGATCACAGCACATCTGATCAAGAGAGGCTATCTCCATCAGTTACCACCTTTATTGCTGGGCAGCTTCAAAAAGCAGGCCACAGGTCTTTCTGTGATTATGGAAAACTGATGATGTTTCATATTTTAAACATTTGTTATTTTCCAGGTGTGATGGGGGAATATGAACCAAAAATTGAAGTCCATTTTCCTTACATAGTTACAGCTGCAAGGGGAACTACTGTTAAGATGGAGTGTTTTGCACTTGGAAAGTAAGTAAAGATTCTTTCTAATTAGATAACATTGTTTATTAAGATGAGACATGCCTGATTTGTGGTTTCATTATTTTGCTGGATTTTATTTTACAGATCATCATTACTGCACTCTCAAAATAAGCTATTGACTAAGTAGATAATTATGAACTACCTGCCCAGCTATTTCTGTGGTCAGGAATTCAGTCAAGTTAACAGTATCTCTGTCAAAATGAAAAGTACCAATCACCTAAACAAAAAGCAAAAACGTTTTTTAATTGAAAGTTTTACCAGACTCACACCCATTCATTCACAGGGATACTATAAGCCAGTAAATTAGAGTTTTCCCTGTAAAAAATTCATATTTGGAGAATAAACAAACATTAGGAGAGTTTTCTCCCCTCCCCCATATTAATAATTTATACAAGAATCAAAGAGCACAATGTCTTGATCATGTCCTAACCCACTTTGTGGCAGCACCCACTCTACAGTTTCTACCTGACATAACAGCACTAGTACAGAATGGGTGTTTGCTATTCCTGTCAAGGAGTTTTTAGATGTTTGTAGACAAAAGAGTTTAGGGAAAGAAAGGTATGAGAAAGTGAAATGAAAATTACTTCTATACAATATTCAAATTACAGAATATAGGATGAAATTGATAACATTTCAGTTTTGTGGTGTTAGTTACTATTAGTTACTCAAGTACTATTATGATTGTTCCCAAGAATAAGGATGCTAGTATACAGGCAGACAGAACTAAGAGTCATTTCTAGTGAGTCAAAGATATTCTTTCTCTTTCACATATATGCTGCCAAAATCAGATGTTCCTTCAATGATGTTTCTCTAGAAACATATAAAAAATTATAACAGGTGGGGTTCTTTCCGAAATACCTCATTAAATTCTGTGTGGTATGTTGAAAATAAATCTCACTGTATTGAATTCTTATCAGCTCCTTTCCATAATGATATTCTTTTGGACATCTTTCCCCTAGTCTCCATAGTTATGCTGTTAAGTATCATATATCCTGCTTGCTTTAGTTCATGGCTTATCAAAAAACATACAAGTTTCTTACAGCATGGCCTCGATTAAAAAGTAAGGGCTCATTTGTCTTTGGTCCATAGTTATGCTGTTAAGTATCATATATCCTGCTTGCTTTAGTTCATGGCTTATCAAAAAACATACAAGTTTTTTACAGCATGGCCTCGATTACAAAGGGCTCATTTGTCTTTGTAACTCCTTTGGAGGAATTCCACAAAAGATTTAGTCTGAGAAATACTATATTTTACATACCAATTCTTCTTATTTACCTAAGGAGGAAAAAACATAAGAGATTAGGAGTTTTAAGACAACAGTCTGTTTTCCTGAGAGTCATTCCTTCACGTTGTTCAGCAGGTCTGTTTTTCCAGAGTGACTTTTCAAAGCCTGTCTCCACTGTCTCTGAGAGGGCTTTTTAAACATTTTGTTGTCCTTTTCTTCTTCATGTGTCACTGGTCACTGGATTTCTTCTGTTCAAATGTTTCTCCTAACAGTTCCTAATTACTGACTGGATGATATATATCCAATACCGACTCCTTTCTTGCTTTTTTTTTCATGTTTGACCAATAGCAAGATGCTCTCAGTGTGCAGGTCAACTGAAATTATACACAAATAATTGAAGAGAAATTCTAACAAAGTTTTTCAGTTGTATCTATTTAAGTTCAGTGAAGGTGATGAAGAAACAGAACATAACCAAACCAGTCCAAACAAAAGCTGGGAGACCATAGCCCACATGGAGGGAGCCATTAGCGACTGCAGCTTTTGCAAATTCATTCCCAACACAAATGTAAGCAGTAGTTTAGAAAACAAATGTGAGACAAGAGTTTTTGTAGGGTAAAACACAAGTCTTATGTTTTATATAGTGAAGATGAGGAAAGAGGTATGTGACAGAGGACAGAAAAGCAATAAATGGAGAGATTCCCTGAGATGTTGAAATAAATGAGGAAAATAGGCCAATGGCTCCAGGGTCTCTTCTGTCAGAAACACTGCCACGTCAATAGTTGGCAACGAGGTCCTTTTAGACTCTAGGCTATGGTTGAAGCAGTAACCAAAATACTACTTCTTATTTTCTTATTTTGCTGGAATTAAATTGCAGCTGCTGACAGATTACAAGTCAACTTTCCAGTGAAAAGGAGGTATGACACACATTGTCCTCTGCAACCATCACTGAAAGGCAAGAAACAGACCTTTCACCTTCAGCACCGTGAGATTTAGTAAACTCTCTCAACAATATTCAATCACTATTCTAAAAAGAAGGTGAAGTTGAGAGGAAGGATTTTGATGAGGTTGTTTCTTCTTCTTTACTTGGTGTTAATCTTTAATAAACAAAAAAATCAAGACCACCTCAATGAGCAAGGAATTTCAGGTTACCTAACAAGACCCCATTTGCTGCTATAGTAATGGGCAGCTATTTTTACCATGCACATTCCTTATCTTCTTTTCCCAGCCATTAATGCACAATCAAATCAGCTGAACTGAAATTGCTTTCAACTTGATATGGTAATAATTACATGAATGACATTTCAGGCACCATTTGAAACCTGAAGGCTGAGGTGAGAAGCAGAAATGCATCAAATTTCCTATTCATTTTCATTATTTTATTTTTTTTGTCCCCATTTCTTGTTTCTAATGCCCTGTAGGGGTTGTTGCTTGTTACTTGGCATGGGTCCCATTTGCTAAACTGAATCAACAACTAATTTGTTCCTTTTTTATTTAGTATTTTGAAACTTGATATTTTGAATTCTGATTGCAAATAACACTGGGGTTATTACAGTCTTAAAACCAATATGCTGCTGGTTTTCTCATGCTTCAGTTTAGCTGTCTGAAACACTCTGCTCTCTCCACTGTAATTGTGAGAATGACAAACATTCCAATGAGATTTCCTGAAGCAGACATTTAGCAAATATTCTGGGAAGATCCTAGTCTTTAGTTACTGATTAATGATTTATTAATAATGTTTATTTAGCACTGACAGTCACTATGGATAAAATAATTAAATAAATTGAAGCTCTGAAGCTTTTGTCTTCAAACTAGAGTCAAATACCTTAATTGCTTGACAGAGATAAATTTTCTGTGAAGGATTTTATTCTGATCCAAGCAACATGTAGCTGATTCAGTTACAAGTGAAAATATTATGTTACTGATACCACTCGCAAACAGACTTTGTAGCTGCTAAAGAATTCAAAGTAATGCAGTTGTGAAATGTCTCAAGATTATCTAATTTGCACTAGATAACAATTCTTATCATGAGCATTAGTCATTGTCTAACAAATCACTGCATAAATCAGTGATTTACTGCTGAGGTTTAACAAGATGTGAAAAGCAGAGGAGCCAAATAAAATTTACTGTGTATATATCAGAATGTGCATTTTGCAATTAGTGACCTTTTGTGATGGATATATATGCTGGTCCAGGGCTGGGCATATACAGACATATTCACTGTCACATCTACACAACAACTTATGTTTCAGATACATCTATCTTTCATCTATGTACCTATATATAGCATACAGATATGTTTTCTGCCACCCATTTTATTATGTAATTTCTATTGTAAATACTTGAATTTTCTTTGTTCCCTAACAAAACAGGGGATTGTATTTAAAAAAAAAAAAAAAACATGCTAAAAAAACACTGGCAATAACAATGTATTAACATCTTCTATTTATTTTTAACATTTCACAATAACAGAAATACTTTTTTTTTTAATTTGCAGAATGGCTACATCCTGATTAGTATTTACTATTAAATGTTGTTAAAATAAATAATTGAAAAGAAAATGATAAAAATCTGAAATTGAAGAACTCAAAATATCAAAATTAATAAAAATAATTCTAAACAGCAATATGTTAATGTTTGCTTTTGAGTAACAGTTTTCACTGCTTGTGTCTTCTGTTATTTAAAAAGACAAGCTTTTTTTTTTTATTTGAAAACTAATAAATGAGCTAATGGATAATGAGGTTTCTGTTTGTAGTCCACATAATCCTTATTTTTTATGTCCATTTCAAGGTCAGACCTTAGATTTCTTATGTAAATATGGAAGACAGATCATGACATTATTCTTCAGAAAAATTCTGGTGAAGATATCGTTTTCCTAGCTGATACTTTTGCACAAATTAAAACATTCTTGGCTTTTCCTGCTCCAGAAATGCAACTTTTCAGACACTGCTTTCTGTGACACAAGGTTGCCATTTTAGTTTTTTCTCAAATGTTACTGACTTTGCTTTCTGGAGCACCTAGCGGGAATAGGTCCGTTCTTTAATTTCCTTTTTTCATGTATGTTATTCAAAGAAATAATTCTGGTGCCTTTGTTTTGCTGCCCATTATAAAGAGATGAAATTAATGCTGTTGATATGCAAAAGGACTCTAAATTCCATCCCCAGTATATGACACATTAATTAATGAAGCACTTCAGTGACAACCATCCAAGCATCCTTCAGCTCTTCCTGACTTTGGAGCATACTTATATCATAAGTGATTTTAACACTATTATTTTAAATATGGGACTTAAAGGCAGGCATAGATGGAAATATACTTTTTATTCTGAAGCCTCAAAATGAACAAGTTTTCATAGTTTGAGAAATGATACAAGACTGGTTTGTCCAAGCTGGCATGAAAAGCTGTAAGGTCCTGTGCCCTCTTCAAGGAGCCCAGACCCTTGGCCACAGAGGGAAGCAAGAAAAGCACAAGTGTCAGAAACATCTTCTTTTTTTCCCTTTATTACTCTTTCTGGCATATAACCCTAAGTTGTCTTCTTGCTTCTATATGAATAATTCTACTCTCACTCTTTCACACAGATTTTTAAATTTTAAACTGTGTATTATGCTCACACCTTACCTGACCCTCACACTTCAGCCTTTTCCTTAGTGCATTTTTGTTTGTGCATTACACCAGACTTCTATTTTGTTTTCCACATAAAAGTCACTTTTCATTGGTTTTCTGGCTCTAGTCAGGAAAAAACAAAATAGAATTTGTATTATGATAGTGCCAGCAGCCAATTTTGAGTGAGTAATCATATTTTATTTCTCATTAAAACAAATTACAAGATCTGGGGTATTGCAGTACTTGTAGATTACCAGAGTTTTCAATCTTTGCTCTTAAAATAATGGCTTTATAGATTGCCAAAAGGATTGTTTTGCTAAAAACAAAAAAAAGTTTTATGCATCCCTTTATTTATACTATGGTTATTTTTAAACCACATAGATCAACACGTAGATATTTGAATCAAAAGCATCAATAAACAACAGTGTTGACAGACAATTTTTCTTATGACTCATTTGCTTATTTTTCTGTATTTTTGAGACTATTTTATGCTTATGCTATTTCTGTACAATGGTAGCATACATATAATATACTAACATTCCTTCTAAATGCTAAGTTATTTCATTTTGGCAATGTCAAAACTATGTTTCTGTTTCGAAATATACTTAGTTAATTATAAGAATAAATTAACAATATTTATTTATTGTATTACTGAATTCCAACGAGGCAGTTTTGATAGATGTTTTGTCTATCATTTTGTCATATTTAATGTTGCCTTAATAATTCTATTGTTAACTTTGTTTGGAAGGGATTTATAGCTCAGTTGTAAACAATCATCCCATATATAGTAGGGCTTGCAAGAACTCAGCTGGAAGTCTTTTTAAAAATCCTGCTTTCTAAATGAAATTAAATAAAAAGAAGGTGAAGTTACATATATTTAAGTCACACAAATTAATGGAATTTATGACTTTTAAAATAAGAAACATTCAAAAATGTTCTATTGAAACAATGAACTCTGAATCAATTCAAATTAATAAATGTCTCAAAGTTTTAAATCCATTAAATACAGTATTTTTGTTACCTTCGGCACCTGTTTTCCTTTTGCTGGACTTTTCTAATTTTTCTAATTGATCTTCAAGCTTTTATTAGAAATGCTATAATATGTTTCATGTCACTATCAGTATTTTCATTGCAGACCATATACCTGTTGTGGATGCACCATCCTGGAAGGGTTTAAGATGAGGTTGGATGGGGCTTTGAGCAACCTGGTCTAGAGGAAGGTGTCCCACCAGTGGGGCTGGAACTCAATAATCTTTGTTTCCTTCCAACTCAAACCATTCTATTAATCTATGTAGAGAGAGATTATCAAATATTTTTCAATATGCAGAAATAAAGGCAAAGTGTTTGGATAAGTGACTATAGAACCTAAGCAAAAATCAGAGCAACCAAATAAAAAAATCTTTATGGTCTGGTGAAGAGCATTTGACTGTAACTGTGGAGAATTGCATGAAGTTTCTCAAGAAGTTATTTTTTGCTGGTGTGGCTCATTAAGCCAATGACATGGGATAACGGCTATGAAGCAGTTTTCTAGATATTGCAAATATTTGTGCAGGTACAAGAAGATAGGCTTTGCAAGTCCACATCTTAAAGGGCTGTTTTAGTGAGCTCTGGCAAATAGCATAATGATGAAGAGAATAATTTCAGAAAAGAGGGTTAAAGGCACCCAGGAATGAATCTTTGGTCAGAGGTTTCACAGTACTTGATTCCTTTTTTTCTCCATCTGGCCCATAATTATATGAGATTTTTGGAGGAACAAGAGATTGATAAACAGTTGCACATTTCTCTATCTAGCACGTGCACTTATTTATCTGGTCTCTACACATATAGGAATAGAAGATTCTACCATTGCACTGTTGTTTCCTAACTTCAATGGACTGATTTTAACCCTCTCTCCTCTTCGAATCTATAAAATAAGGCTTTTTACGTTCAGACCACAAGTTAAAACTGTCAGCCAAGTCTTCCACATATTTCTCCTTGACTTCTGTCCTCTAGTTGGCATATCTTGGAAAATCCAGTATTACCTACTGGTCTTGAATGTTTCCAAACAGGTCTTCCAAGATTCTTCCCCCAGACCTGGCAGAAGGCGCCTCCTTTTATAGACTGTCAAGACAGCCAGACAAGATGTTCCTGTATCCAGACCCCTTCCTAGTAATCTAGTATCAAAAAAGGTCTCATGAGGATTTCTATTCTGGGATCAAACTCTTTTGTAACCTAAGTCTCCTTGTTGTCAGCATGAATCCACATCTTGCTTCAGCTCTGGTGTTGTGCTAAAGAATAGCAGAGCTAGTGTGCTGGTGATACTCAAAATTAGCCTCTGTTAACTGCACGACACTGAAACCCAGGGGCATTGACATGAGTGCACAGTCAAGGCAGCAAGCAGCAGATGAGTATTAGTGGGTATAAACCTGGGAATGGAGCACACTTCATTGGTGTGTGTGTGTATATATATAAAGAGAGAGAGAGAAAGAGAGACATACATGCATAGAAAACAAAAAAGGACAGCAACATCTGGGATATAAATCAGGCTTCATTGTTTTTAGAGCTAAGTATGACAGTTCTGTTCTCAATGCATTTGGGATATGTCAGCAGATCTGTATTTTCCTCCCTGAGGATAAGCTGTCTTTTCCTTGGACAACTGCATGAAGTTTCTCTGGGATTGAGTGCCTCTTTGCTAAGGATTCTGATAGCTCATGGCATAAGCATTCAGCCCTGGAAGTTGCTTAGTTATTGTCTTTTGGAAAATATTAAGCTACTTGTACTTTTCCATGAACACAAAACAGTCTTTCCTCTTCCCACAGTAATGGTGGCACACAGAAACACCTTTGATATTAAAGGTAACCTGGCGTTAAATAAAACAAATCATTCTGGGTGCTATACACTCAGTCCATTGTTGGAACTTGGATTGAAATATTTAGCCATTTTTCCTATATATAGCAGAATTACTGTGGGAACAATGCATGCTAATAAATTAACATTTTCAAGCCTCAAGCTAATTCACAGTGTAGAAGTCCACAGGTAGTAATTTGCCTCTGCCATCAAAACCAAGGTTTAGCATGATGTTCTATTCTTCATCTATAGGTCACAGAGACATGAATTGTCTGTTTTCTCTTTTTAAAACTGAGAAACCATTCCACAGAGTATTAATCTGGTTTCATTATTTGCCTAAAATGACACTGCATGATGGATAAAAAAATTGATATAGAAATACCTAAGTTCCATAGAACAAAAAATCATGTTTCTCCATGTCCCTTCACACCTGTTCTCTCTACTGGAAAAATATTTTATTAATCCTATCAGATGCCAGACCTGGAAGCTGTGGAAGGGAAGCCACTTTTAAATTTTATTGATAACAAAATACTTACAAGAAGAAATAGTTTATAAAATAAAGTTTGTTTTATAAAATTAGATATAGGATTCTCTTTCTTTTTTTTCCCCCTTTGATAGAACATATGTTTTTATATAAAATAAATATTTCTAAGACTTTCATAAATTTCAAGTTAATTTTCAGCTCATGCTAAATATGTTTTTATGGTATAAGGTGCTAGAGCCAGACTGGATTTTGTTCCTGCTTTTCAGGCTGGATTTATTTCTGTTTTCTTCTAAGTGGACTTGTTCTTAAATAGACTTTGTAATACTGTTACAGATATTGCAATCATTCATAGCAATGTAATAAAGATTCTTTGGTAAATCTCAAGTAGCACTCCCAGGCCTCATTCTGCCTCACTCTAAATCTAAAATTTAAATCGGATTGCTTTTACGGTATGGCATAATGGAAGTGGGAGAAAAACCTACCAAACAAAATCTCCATCACTAGAACGTCATTCTTGAAGAAGCAATATTACCAATCCCTTTTCTTTCTCTCTCAGAAACCTTGAAGAAAATTTATAAATGTTAGTAAAAACAGTGTTCAGGAACTTGCCCAGCTTTGCAACTTTACTGTATATTTAAAGATGGAGGAGTTTTGGGGTTCTTTTATTATTCCAAACTTACTATCCAGAAGAATATGTGTAGACTTTCTCTCTGTGTCAGAGTCTGAGAGAATCAGAAGGAAAAAAACTCTAGCATTTCTCAGGAGTAGTTCACAGAGTTACCACTGTTATGTTTCTCTTCAGGATTTGCCACAAAGAAATAAATGTATGTGGTATTATGGCAATAGAGCCTTAAGTGCAGCCTTAAATGCACCAAATGATGTGGAAATCATCACACTCATTGTCTTCAAACTCTGTGTCTGATGAGACATGCTAGAATTGTGTTTACATTCACATCCTCATTGATGGTATGTCACAATTTCGGGTATTTTTGGACTCATTGTAAATAGTCTTCATGATCTTCTGGATCTGCACACATATGCTGGTCATACCTGTACAGCAGAGTCAGGACATCCTAGATCAATGTGTTAGCTAAAGAAAATCTGCCTGGGCAAAATTTAAAAGAGAGAAAAATTACATAAAAGTTCAGTTATAAAATAATACAAGGTAAATAAACACAGTCCTACTGCAGTACGGTGGCCCTGAAGATCTGTATGAACACCTGCCAAGAATGTGTCATCTTTTCAAAGAAACTTTCTGCTTCAAAGCATTGTCCCTTAAAATAATGGATTCTTCAGGAATTATCCCCTTTAGTAAAGCAGCAGGTATCATATGTCTCGTGCTTTTCAAGTTTTTTCAGATTCCTTTCTTAACAGCCTTGATCAAGTCACAGACTGGTGACAATTTACCTGTTATGTCTTCAATATTTTTTAGAAGAATGTCTACTTCAGAATGTCCCCAGCCACATGCTGAGGAAGGGTGTGATACAGAGACCAGAAAAAATAGTTACTGGATGGCTGAGGAAAAATCAGAACTTATTTCCATAACTTTTAACAGACGTGATACCTCAATAGGCTCAATAACTCCCCAATTCCACCATATAAATACCATCCACAATCCTATGCTGACAATAATGTAATATGGAGTTTTGTAATGAGGAAAACACTGAATACATAGGAAGAGATGTTCAGCTCTCTCATGTTAAATTTTTGCTTGTGCTGTTGCAATTTCATCAAAAGTAAACACCATTACCTAACTTTAAATGGAAACCCAAAAGGTTGTGGAATAGCTTTTCCACTTTCCTCACTACTTGTCAAACCAATACCTTTGCCTATTGTGGTCTCATTTGACTACATCTTCATCAGGTGACTCATTTGTTCATGACTAACTATAATTTAAGAATTTGGAAAAAAACTTAAATCACCAAAACTGTTGGTCATATCACCTAACTTAGAGTATTGGACAGCTACATTATCTAAATTTAGCTGTTGAAAAGTTAAGTGTGAAGACTGAGACATCAGTTTAGACTCTGATCAACCAGTAAAGAGGAACTCTGGAGTATAATTCACTGCAAATAATGAACCATTACAGAAAATGAATCATCTTTATACATGGCATTATTTTAGATGCTAGAGATGCTCTAACATGCCATAATTTAATGCGTAAAGAAAATGCTGTGGAGCTGGATATCCAGCCAAGCAGGCACTGTCCTTGCTCTGTGCCGTAAAGAACAAGCTAATAGTGGTGATAAGTGGTGGCACAACCACATTAATACATGACACTCATATATGCAATGGATATTTCTAGCACAGTCATGGGCATCTGTTGAAGACACTTGCAGATCTGGACTCTGCACACTGGCTTCAAGATCATCATCATTTGCTTCTATTCACTTTTAATTTTTAAATCACCATACTCATGGCTGCTGTATTTAACACATTTCAGTACTAACCATATTTTAAAAACCAAATTAAAGGAAAAGTGGTTATTGTGTCTCATAAAACCCTGAACAGATTTATATGGGACATTCCAAAGGTAGATGTCCATGGTTGATAGGCATTCCTGAAAACCATCTGACAGAGAGAATTTCATTATAGTCCTCAACATTTTAACCCTCATAATTATGCTATAACAATTAAAGATATTTAAAACAGTTGAAAGGTAGGAAGGCATAAGAAAATAAAGGGTTTTTTTCTAGTCCCCAGAGGCATGCAGAGGTTTTCAAGTCATATTATGATGTGCACCTGTGGGTCTGAATATGCAGCTCAGAACAGTGATGCATGGTAAAGAGAAATCGTGTGAAGCAGAATTAAAACTACAGTAGTAGATAAAATATTTCAAAATATCACATCAATCTGTACAAACCAAGTATAAAAAAGTAATCTATGCATTCCTATTTAAAATATTCTTGAAATACTAAGAGCTGAGATCTAAGGAAAGGGTATTTTAAATTTCAGACATTACTCCTATTTCTACCTCTCCCATTTCCCAAAGCAAACATGTACTTTAAGGCATGTCATAAAATTCTTTCACATATGAAATGGACAAGAAGAAGAATAGCTTCCAATATTTTTTAAAAAGTTTTTGTTTCTATATTTTATTGAAACTCGTGAAGAATTCCAACTAATTCAACAGCACTTATCCCAAATAATATACTGCTGAAAACTGAAGAGTCTTATAATCTCTTCTAAATGCAAAGGTAAAATTAGGGCTCATATTTTCTTCAAATTCGAAGTGTACAAGCCCACAGTAATGTCTATCACAGTCACCAGGGACCACTTAGGTTTTTTATTTCAGTCTAGATTTATGACAAGTTTAATGATGGTATTTCTGAAATCAAGTAGGGTTTTACTTGATGGTACTAAGATTTACCAGTAGTACTCAGAGGATTTTTTTCCAAAAGTGAGGTGAAAGCTTGTCTTTCAAGTCAACTGAAGCTCAAATCAATTTATTCATAGGAGTTGAATGTGGATGGTGTTACAATAAACAAGGAAACTGTATTCCCATAAATATCTGCTGAGACCAAAATAGAAATAGATTATAATGGTTAAAAGATTCAATAAATATGCATATTACATTATACTCATATTCATGCTAGAAGTACTTCAGCATTTGCTCTATTTTTCAAAAAGCTGTGGATCATTTTAACATATTAAAAATGTGCATATGTTAGTTAGCTTTTATGGTGGACTTTTGGAGTTTTCTAGAACAATCACACCATTTTATTCTTTCACATCCTCACTCATATGTTTCATTTCATCCTCACAGAAGTCACAGAGGAGAAATAAATATAGATACATTTTTATTTCAGATGTAAAATTCATATGTCACTTGTGAGTTATGCAAGGAAAATAAGCTTCATTAAACAGAACTACAAGTTGTCTGCAAATACTGATTTGTTATATGGGAATACTTTCCTTTGAAATCATTAAATCTGCACAGCTAAAGTAAATTTATCTCCTTGAAAAATTCCACTTACTACCTTATACTGATGAAGAAATAACTGAGTTGTTTTAAAATATGGTTCCTAATGACCCAGACAAGAGGTTTCTTCCGTGTTTGCCATGTTGTACACATTTACTTGCTGAAGGAAACACAAAAGCAAATTTCGGAAAATTAGTTAAATGCAATTTAAAGGAAACTTTCCAAACACATGAATTTAAGAATAATCTCATAGCAGGTAAATGAGACAACTTTCATGCTTTATAAGCTCTAGACTTTTTCTCAGAAATATACACTACCAAAAAAATCCCTTTACTAGTGTTATCCAGCAGAATCCATTTTCCTCTATGACAATAAAGAAGAAGCATCTTCATCACTCATTTTACTGGAAGCAAGGCTGAAGGCCAAATAACTATCAGAAGACAGCAAGCATGACACCTTTAAGGTCCCAAGTAAAGTGTATCTGCACACTCATTTCAGTCATAAAGCACCAGCTGCTGAGTCCTATTATACTGCACCAACATAAAGAATTCCTGTTCTTACTGTGGACTTGTGTTGTGATAAATAATGAGCAGTTAAACTCTTATCTGTCCATGGTGGATGTTTTGCAGCCAGAAATCATCACAAAATTATATTCCATATAAAAAAAAAGACAAGCATACATTTAGCTCTTTAAGATAAATATAAAACAGAAGACTTACACAATTTCCACAAGTCACTCTGGAAAGAATCTAAATTTGAATATCAGAATGAAGTGTGCAATAAGAAATTAAATATGAGAGTTAACAAAGGGAGAAAAAGAAACAAAGATTGTTGTTTGTATTACATCTGATATATGCATACAGGTATTAAAGTATAGCAAATAAAATGTATAGTTAAAGATGTGAAAGGAATAACATAACTGGTGGGACTAAGACAGAAAGTTTTATTAGTGCATCAGAAAAAAAATATCTTATTTGTGCTTCATATTTAAAATTTAATATGTTGAAGTATTTGAATCAGATAGGAATGGGAAGTTATTTTGGTCTTCTAACTGAAAAGTATGCAAAATAGCTTCTTATAGGAAAGAAACTTTATAAATTAGAACCATGGAATCTGCAGAAGAGGCCTCAAAACCAACCCACAAGACACCAAAATTTGAAATCAGTCATCAAGAAATTAATTTAAGGTTAAAAATGAAAAAGCTACAAAGTTTCTATGGTGATAGAGAAAAAAAAGAGGTCTTATGATCCACACTCATCACATGATCCAAAAACATTTATAAAAAGAAAAATATATATATAACAAGAGTGCTGGAAAGAAAAGAGACCAGCCTATTTTTTTTAGCAAGGAGAAACAAAAAATATTCCATACAGGTATTTCTTCTGTGGGGGACAGTGGTAAAAGACCATTTTGCAATAATAACAAGATATTGCAGGAACCATGTGTCAGAAATGAATACATGCACACTCACAATAAAGTTCATTTTGTCAGGTTAATTAATCAGTGCAGGAAACTGATAAGGGAAATAATTATTTTCTCTTCCTGGTATATTAAAATGAATTCCATATGGGACTATATGTTGGTTTTGTAAGGTAATGATATTAATAGGCTCAATAAAATTCAGTGATATGTGCCACTCAGGAGTTAAAATTAGACAAGTCTTCTGATAATCCATGACAAGTTTGGGAATTGTCTTAATCTCTATAAAGTAATAGAATTTGGAGTATCTTGTCTGCAAGTTTGCGTACAACTGCAGTAATACTTATTATTGCATGTGATTCTAACTGCTTGAAGAATAAGCAGAATTTGCTTGTCACATGCTTTTGTTGTGTCTCAAACTGGATACCCTGAAATATTAAAGAAAAGGTAATATTCTTAATGAAACTTCATACATTTGTAGCAGGGGAAAGTCAGCAAATCATGACAGCATTTCATAGCAGTTTTGAATTTAAACTAAATAAATTTGAATTATTATGAAGTGCTTTTCCTCACCTAAACTGCCACCAGGCTCTGTGTTTATATCTAAGCTTAGACATGAAATAAATACAAAATATGTTTTTCAAAAAGTTCAATTTTTTGTTATCGTGTCCTCCAAGCTTCTTGTGGAGTACCTGAAGCAGTCCAGTTTTCAGCTCACAATCAAATATTTCTTTATTGACAGTTCCATTCCTTTTCCTTTTTTTCCCTCTTAAAAACCTGCCATATTTAGAAAAATATATGTCTGTACCAGAAGGCCTACTGGGCTGTTGAGTTTTTGACCTAAAAAGAAACTTTTATGACTGCAAACACTATTTAAGGCATTTTTTCCCCAAGTATGAATGTAAATGACCCAGGGTCCTCACAGACCTCTGTGGAACAGCAAGCTGCAGTAAAAAACCCTTCTTCTGCAACAAGCAAGAGTGTAATGCTGTGAGATAGGAACAGCAGTGTCATCAATATGTCTTGTTACACAACCAGTTTTGCAATTTGAGGAATATTGTAAGAAAATGTCTCCATACCTGTGGTCACTTAAATTTACCCCAGAAAGAAATTCCCCACCTAGATGGTATTTTCATTGATTGACCTGAACTGCAGATTCACTGCAGGAAAATTGGGATGTTTTGGAATTTGCTAAGTTCATCCAAGTTTTGAAGTTATTTTTGTTGACCTATGGAGTGGCTGCATTCAGGTGTAAAGCATATAGTGCTAAAGAAACACTACAGAGACTGATTTCAAGTGATTTATTTGATCACAGTAAAAACAGCCTCCCCTGTGGATGAAAGAGACACATTCCATGTAGCAATCCATTTATTAAGGATTCCCAATAGAAAATGAACTATATCAACCATTATATGAACTTTAATTGTGATTATGTTTTATTGCTACTTAGATTATTAAGTGTTTAAACTACCAGATAACAGAATCTATATTCTCAATAGTGGAAGAGTATTAACATTAATTTTACTAAATATTTCAGCCCTGTTCCAACAATCTCTTGGAGGAAAGTTAATGGTCATAATCCAAGTAAAGCCCGCCTGAGAAAATCCCAAGCTGTGCTTGAAATACCTAATGTGCAGCTAGAGGACTCAGGAATGTATGAATGTAAGGCTGAAAACTCTCGTGGAAGAAATGTCTTCAGAGGACAGCTACAAGTATACAGTAAGTGTAACTGCACACAGTATTGTCCTGAAATGCTTTGGCCACACTTAGGGCTTTGGCCACATGTGAAGCATTCCAAGGTTCAGCAGAAACAAGATACCTTGATATACAGAGTATACAACTTATACCAATAATAGTTTTGAATTAAGGTATATATTATTATTCTTAGTATTGCATTAAGGTCTGAAACAAACAATGTTGACTTCTTTGAAGAATTGACTTAAATATAATTTCATATGGGATTTGTTTGCTTTTTTTAATTAAAGAGTATAGTTATAATTTTAAATGTCTATTTCATTTTGTTAAGATATAACAATGAAAAGCAACCTAAATATGAATTGTCTGTCAGAAAACAAAGCTGAAGATGTTTTAGGATTATTAACACACTTTATTGACATTTTAGCTATGTCACGCTTGGGTGCTGAGCTTTGTCAAGTTCATTGTACAGGAATGAGAGCTAAAGAAGCTGTTTCTATTTCTTCAGAAAATTCTCAATCTAGGCATTCACAATTTCCAAAAGTTCTGATTTTCACAAAGTGTTTAGCTTTTTCTAAGACTAAAAAAAATTTTTTGAGTGGCCATAAAATATTAAGTCATGCATCAGATTGAAAATAAAAAAGGAACCCTGAAAATAAAAATATTTTACAAACCACATGAATTTTATATTATACTGTTGCTGTATTCTAGGGCCCAGAAACAAAAGCCTATGCAATACATACCATGAATGCTTACAAGTCAAAGTTTAGCATATATAACATGTAAGCTTGAGTCCCACTATTTTTAATCCATTTAAGACACAATAATTTCTATCATTCAATGACCCCTACAACCTTAAATACTTAGCAGAAAAAGTCTACTATGGGAGTTTATGCAACAGATCTTTCAAACTGAATTGTTTTCTGTCTTCAAAGATCCCACTCAGCAGAATTCCAAATGCTGCAGTTTAGATAGATCCTCAAGTTAATGGATGTGTCTAAGAAGAATTTTCTCCTCTTAATCAACTTTGTTTTTCTTTTCCTAATTTCAGCCCATGGCTCCTAGTGCCTTCTCCTCATTAGTAACTATAAAGGGTTCTCTGTCTTTGTTACACACTTTCATCAAATAACTATAGACCGGGATAATATATTTAGTTTATTTTCCATATACATCAACATTTTCAGGTCCCTAATAAATTTTTCTGTCTCCTCTGGCTTTCCAACATCTTTATCTTAACTCAGTTGATTTTAGTGAGTATCAGCACCTCTGAATCATGCTTCTTTCTTTGCTTTTGATTCTTATCCACCTAGAGACCAGGGCAGGATTTTTTCCTCAAATTTTTGTAAATGCTGGAAAAATTATGCGATGGTTAAGATGACAGTCTGTGCATTTAATTTCAGATTTTTCCATCCTGCACTTGCAGCAAGAGTTTTGTAAGACTTATGCTGTAAACATCAGTCAAAAAAAGCTCAGCACCTACTCTATGCTTCCTACTATGACAATAGTCTGCTGACATTTCTCAAATTCTTGCTACAAATTACTTCCATGAAAGTATAGCAACTCCTGCCAGACACCTGAGGGCCAGAGAAATTTAGCAGCTGGTCTTTTTCTACAAAAAAATATAAGGATATAAAATGTATTTCTTAAAATATATTTCTTAAAATACAAGAAATTCAGAAATTTTAATTTGAGTCATAAGATGTAACCCAGCTCATACACTTCCTACCTGTTTTTTAGAGCTGAGAAACTACTAGATGCCAAAGAAGTATATAAAAGTGTTATAATTATCACTGCTTCCCTCTTTCAGAGTTAAAAGAATATAAAACATGCTCTTCAAGAGAGAAGCTAAGATGCTATAAAATGAAATTATTTCTTCAAGAGCACCATGCAGATCTGTAGCATAAAATGACAGCAAACATGATACAGTATTCCACACAACTCTTCATTTCTCATTAGCCTTTTGCTCTGAGCAGAAATGAAGCTGATACTCAAATCCATGGAATACATTTACAATGTTAGTTTTGTCATATTCTGTTTAGATAGAAACATGAATTTTTCATTCTCCACCATTGTCTAAATTATATTTTAGAGTCTCTGCCTCTAAAATAAAGCACAAATTTAGCTCATTGGGTTTTTTTGCAATAATTCAGTACAACTTCTTTAACACTTTAGGAAGAGAGTTCTCCTCATATTGTCTCATTCTTCTATTAAAAGATATGTGAGACTAGTACATTAAGTTTCACCTACCTGAATCAGCAGGCAGCAGGGTCAGAAGAGGTTACAGAGGGCTTTCAGATGGACAATACCAGCAGTGACCTCCAATACAGCAGGACAAGAAACACAGACTTTACCAGCCCCCCACGGGTGCCTTTCCTTGGCCTCAAGAAAAAATACTCCCCATGGAGCCACTCTCAGCCTTCAGTGCTCATGGAGAGTGTATCGGTGTCTCACTGGTCTACAAACCTTGGCTACCTTTTCCAGAGGTGTAAGAGGGTTTGTGTGAGAAGGCTTCTACACAAAACTGAGGCAAATGTTACTTCACAAAACTCTCAGCTTCCTCTGCTGACAGCTGATGCTGCAGGATTTGGGGGCATTATCTGAAACGGCCTTTTCTGCTGTACCTTTTGTTCATAACAACAGTCAACATGAATTATTTACCTGTAAGCTCACTGTCTTTTCACTGACATCTTATTCCTCCAGGTGGCAATGATTACTTTGGCTCAGAAATTCAGATGTAGGCCGTCATTTCTTTACCAGGGGTTTCTTGTAAAATTTCTGAGCAGTCTGTAGGACCAGCTGTGTCATACTGTGGTATCACAATTTGCATATCTCTGTAGGAACTCACTCGCTGTCTGTTTGAATCTTCTTCATCCTGTCAGTTGCATCTGATCTGGGTCACCACAGAGCATTTTGGAGAAAGCCCAGGACACCCAGTCTGCCTGTCTAGTCACATTTAATCACAAACTAGTGATTTTTCACTTCTTACCTGCTGCTGCAATCCAGATATACCATGACTGCCTGATGCAGCTGACAATTTGGATGTTGTTCAGAAAGCAGCGTTTCAGATGTTGACAACTTCAGATTATTGTAGTCTCAGCACTTAGTGGAAATTCAGAGTTGGGCATTAATAACATAATTTTTACAATGCCAGAAATCCTCTTATGCATTGCAACCTATTTTGAGAGGTGTGATTTTCCCCCAAGTGATCTGCTCATCCTGTAATTTTCAGTGAAATTTTATTCAAGCTCAAATTGATGAATAGAAGAGAGCACAAAAACTAAAACATGAGTAGATACATTTGCCATTAGCCTTTTTGTTTCTACTCAAATTCTTGCTAACAGCATTTCCCCAATGGTAAGCACTGGTATGACCAATTCCCGCTCCTCTCTCACTCTTATCTTTTCGGGTTTTTTTCTGTTACCTACTCACTACTGCCAGGGTCAGCAGGGGATGGTGATATGAAGTGATTATAAAAACACTTTTTTGGCTGCTTTTCTTTTGGCTGTATCAGTTCCCTCGTCCTGCACAAAGCAGTGCCTTCCTGGCAGCTGGAGGGAAGGCTTGCCATAACACAAGAGTGGAACAAGCATCTGACAGCAGAAATATTCTGTAATGCAGTGTAACTGACCATACTGATTTTAAAATCTATTTTAATTACTTCACTATAAAAACTGAACAGGAAAAAAATCCACTCTTGCCACCACAGGTTAGTTCCACACAGTAAAATTGGCAAGAGAAGAGATTTTGTAGTAAAAAAAGCAAATTAGTTTTAAATTTTCTATCTTGATTTTCTCACTTAACTTTCTTAATATGCTTCTCCTACTTTACTCTTCCCAATTAATCTCATTTACAGGAAAATAATTTTTTCAGCCCAAACTCTGTATTTATTCACATTTTAGGACATTATTTTAAATCATTTGTCTACATAAAATTTTGTGCTTATTTTGTCTCAGACAAAAAAAATGTTTAAAATTTTGAGCAATAATCTAAATTTTTGCACCTTAATTTCATTTTGCATAGAGGATTTAAAAATTGGCCTGTAAGATTGCAGATTTATTGCCAATTTATATTTGCAAAACATTCTGACATCCTTGAATAAACAGGTGAAGAAATGCAGCATAAAATAAATTATGGATTGGATGTTGATTTAAAAATCTCAGAAACACTGTATAGAGCTCTGGCACAGCACCCATAAAGACTACTGAACACTAAAATGCATCCTTCTCTTCTCACAGTCAACCCAAAACTCTTCACTGGACAGATGAAAAAACAGGAAGATGGCTTTTTTTTCCCAAGAAGAGTGTTTCATTTATGAGGAAAAAAAAAAATAAAGAAGGACTTGTTAAATTTGAAATCTGGCTAAGTTTTCTAATTAAAAGAAAGTGTGATTATGGAATTAAGTTGTTTTTTTCTTTTTTACATACACATATATCAGGGTTATGTTAAGATTCTTTTGTTTAAAAAAAATCCCAAAAATGGTACATTGAGTAAGAGGTTGCACATTCAGTGAAATGCTTCAACTTTAAAAGTACTGATAGGATTTTAGAACAAGGGTTAAGATTTTATGGGGAGTGACCCTTGCTAACAAGCAGAGAGGGAATTCTCTGTGATAAAGTAAGGAGTACATGGAGAGAGAAATAGAAGCCAAAAAGTGATGAACAGCATTTCTCTCAATCATGCTTTTAGCTCTATTCCAGCTACAACAACCTATTACTTTGCTACTTTATTCTCAAAGGGGTGGGAATCTTGCCTTCACTGACAGCAAGTTCAACAGCTTGAAAAATGTGACTCCAAAGGCCACTTAGGCTATGAGGAGAAAATTTAGAGTAGAAATACCTCAACTAATGGAAAAAGGTTGTTCTGACCAATTGGTCATACCACTGTGATTTGCAAGTTTGTAATTTCAGAAGAAACCCTGTGGCACAATTTTTTTACCCAGACAGTCACAGACAAAGGGTAGGGAAAAGCAGTTCTGAAGAGGAAAAGTCTGCAGCCAGGCTTGGAGCAGCTTTGTTTCAGTGTAAAAACGTGCATACCCTTTTCTGGACACTCTGGTTCATGATGAGTTCAAATTCAACATAGAAATGGGAGATTATATATGTTTTGGGTCAAACAGTAAAATTTACAATAAAGCAAAATAATGAAAATAAGAAAATATAAATAGGAACAGCTTAGCTCCTCTTTCAAACTGCATGACTTTATGGTACCACTGGCTGTCTTTTATTACTTTTTGCTACACATTTAACTGTCTCATCTTCCACAATCATATTAATGTAGTTAGTTTCAAGGGAAACTAATTATTCTCAGCATGATTCCTTTGCATATTGAAGCACTTAAAATGAGAACAGCAACTATACAATGCAACTAAATTATATTTTTAGGACAACAGAGAGCAAATAAACAGGAACTCCCAAAACCTGTTTCTTTCTGCAGACTTTTGTGGGACCCTTTATTATAATTTCAGAAAGAAGAAATTCAGCACAGCAGAGCACATGTATAGGATTTCATGCATTGCCTTGACTGTAATAAGACAAATAAGGAAGCAGAAGTTTTTTGTCTTGAGTTTGGGAGTGAGGCTGGGTCAATCTCTCTGTTTTTCTCTACCAAAAAGGAAGTGAATGATACTACTTCTAATGTTTTCAGCTTCTGACAAATGTCTGGTCTGGGACTCTGAAGCAGATTATTCCCTGTTTAGGAATGACAGACACCTCATTCACTTTCTTTATCATCCATGCACAGGATGTAAGCTAGAAGCAGTTAGTCACCTGTCATGCCTTTTCATATCTTCTCATGTCTTTGATTGATGACCAGTCAAATGCCAGCTAGATTCAAAGATTTATTTTTAAACTCAATTCCACATGCTTAAGTACATTATCAATTATCTGTCATTTGAAGCAGAGACTTTGTTATGACAGAAATGTGCAGCAGCCTGAATTGCTGCTAGCATAGTCCAGGGTAAGGAAGCAAAAAGGGCCTTTTCATAATATCCACAGATGTTTTATTCAGCCACTCAGTGAGATGTTCAAGTCCCAGCACCCACACACTGGGGGTCTGGCTTTCTCTCTGCAGGGGCTTGGGGGCTGACCCTGGTCTCAGGGCAGTACTAAGATAAAAGGCCAATCGGGGAATGGGGAAGGAGTGGCTCAGGGACCTAGGAATAGGCACAGGAACAGAGGAAGGAGTCAATGTGGTCTAACAGCTTTTTGAGGGAAGCTTCTTGTGTCTCCCTAGACCAGGGAATGCCCCCGCAGGGTCTCCACAGAAATGTTTTGACCTCTATTCACACCACGCAGAATTTTACATCCCTTTAGTAACGTCTTTTAGCTACTTATTCTTTATGATTTGGAAAAACAACAAACAATAAAAAAAACAAACAAAATCCCAAACCAGCATTTGATATCCTTAAGTTGTTGTCATCTATCACCCTCTGTGTTATACAACATGATATGGCTACAATATGAAACCCAAAAGCTGGCTTTTAAGCATACATTTTTATTTCTCCATATCAATGCTTGGTTTCTCACTGAGTCATATAATGTTTTCCAAATTATAAGATCCTACAAACAGCTATCTGATTGACTGCCACATTAAAGTTCTATTCTCTGAAAAACATATTCCTTTTTTTTGATGGAGTTTCTCACTGAGTCATATAATGTTTTCCAAATTATAAGATCCTACAAACAGCTATCTGATTGACTGCCACATTAAAGTTCTACTTCTCTGAAAAACATATTCCTTTTTTTTTGATGGATTATTTCAAGAAAGTTAGGTACTAGTGATCACATATACAGCTATCAACTGTTTGCCTTTAAAAAAAGACTGTTTCAAGATAGATTTACTGTGTATTTTATGCTCCAGGTGGATGATGGAAATCTCATGGGTTTTGTGCTTAACTATGTTGAAAGCATTTTCTCCCTTAAAATATGAATTAAACTTAGGACACTATAACAAAAATATATGCAAATACCTTACCAAATTCCCAATCGCTCCTAGCTAAATAAATAGTGACTTCCTTGTAGCTGAGAAAACTATGTGAAACACAGCCTATGGCAATTAAACTGGTTACCATAATTCAAATATCTTGGGTCTAGTGAATCATTAAATGTTCTATTGTGACTAGCAAACATTTGTCTTAACTTCAGGAATAATGAACCCAACAATATATAGTACTACAATTTAATCCATTGGACTTTATTACATCAGGCAGGTTTCAATTCTTGGTCATGTTACTTTTCACTACCTGGTACCATTACAACACTTCCTTTAAAGTTCGGAGTTTGTTAATTTTATTCCTGTCTCTTTTAATTTGGACCTCTTTTTTTTTTGTGTGTGTTTTTTTTTCTGAGAGGAAAATAAGTCTTTTTTTGAAGATCATTAATTCAAGCTTTTGAATTTATTATGTTTTTGCACATCAGCTGGACACCAGTTTATAATCTTTGAGTCTAACATAGCAAATTTTCCTTGCAGCCTACCCACACTGGGTGGAGAAGCTCAATGATACCCAACTAGACAGTGGAGATCAGCTCCGATGGGAATGCAAAGCCACAGGAAAGCCAAGGCCCACTTATCGCTGGCTGAAAAATGGAGCTCCTCTCTGGCCACAGGTACACTGGACAAGGAGTCACCTCTATGTTGGATGATTCTCCTTTCATTCAGATAAAGTCAGTTAAAGAAAATACTGAAAAGTTCCTCAGAAATTACAATTTGGTTAACACAAAAAGTAGGATGACCATTACATTTTCAACTCAATCTCTTCTCTGCAAGTAAGAGAACTTATCATGAAGACCATTAAAATGGTTCGTGTAAGACTCCTAGAATATGAAGTGTTTCACTGCAATCACCTGATATATTTTAGAATTAGACATAAATAAAATTATTTTTTTCTTTTACAAGACCACTGATGGTATGGTCTGTCTTATTTCCAACCTGATATATTTTAGAATTAGACATAAATAAAATTATTTTTTCTTTTACAAGACCACTGATGGCATGGGCCGTCTTATTTCTGTTTCTCTCACTGCATCACCAAAGAATCATCCTACATCATGTGGGGTTTTTTACCTAATACCTTTAATTTTATACTCTCAAATTATTTGGAGTAATGAAAAGTTTTGTAAATTTACTTAATCTATTTTTCCAGATTAAAATAAAGTTAGCTGTTTGATTCTGAGAGAAAATGTCTATATTTGCAAATGAACTCACAGAATGGATTTATGAATATAAAAGATGTAATGTCTTCCTTTCCAGCAAATGTCCCTTCTATCTATCTGGGAACATCAACCAATTATGCAAACAACCAGAAAGGAAACATAAAAACAGTTTACTTTTGAAGCTGTGAGGCATTGAAAATAAGGTTACTCTATTCATTTCTGCCTTTTTAGATGGAACTATTAGTGCTGAAATTGAAGCAATTTAAATATCTCTATTTTTTGGTTCTCTGATTTTCCAAACCATTAGTTTCTCCAGGCTCTGAAATTTCAAATTGTATTTTTCTTTGAGCTGGGTGAGAGCTTACAACAAAGTGAATTTTTTAGCACAGTTTCCTCTGCATTCCCAAATAATTTATGCCTTATCAATTTTAATTTACAACAACTGTTATAATGAATCTTAGAGTTGTTTTATAGTAGTTCAAATTATTCATATTATAGATTCATTAAATACTCCCTTCCACAAACAGTTATTGATGTCCCTTCTCTTCCAGTTGTGGTAATTATTTTCTGCTAGTGGATCTTTCAAATTAGAAATTTGTACTAAGGATTAAAGCAATTGGACCTGTTAATTCTTACTTATGCAAGCAATCCTTCATGTATCTCTTTTTATGAAAACAGCACCATGACTGAGACCAAAAATTTGTCATATATTTGAAGATCATCAGATATATTACATCCATAAATTATTTCTTGGCTCCTTAATGTTCCCAGGATGAGCTGCTTTTTAAAAATTATGTAAGCGTAACAGCAAACAAACATACAAACAGAAAAAAGGAAGCACTGAATACAATTAATTTATCTGAAAATATTTACTGTCAAATATTTTTTTACTTTTTGTTCTTGTAATTCCTTGTATAACAAGATACAGATAAGCACAAGGAAACTTGTTGCTCAGTTTTATTTTAGGTTTTTATGTCGCTTCAACTTAAGCTAATAATAAAAAGCAATTTTCCAGCACCTTTTTGCTTTTATAAAATAATTTCTTTTTTTAAATTCTATTACAGAGCAGGATTGAGATGATTAGCGGTGTTTTGATGATCCATAGTGTGAATGTCTCAGATGCTGGAATGTATCAGTGCTTAGCAGAAAATAAGTATGGTACAATTTATGCCAGTGCTGAGCTGAAGATTTTAGGTGAGTATTTGGAAAAGAATAAGCTGTTTCTTTCTCCCCTTTTGAGAATTCATTCTTTTCTCAGACTGTTATGACAAGAAACAGCTTTTGCCAGTCCAAACAACAGAGCAGATAAAAGTGGTTTCTTGTCATTCTTGTTACTTATGTATGGGTGACTCCTTTGCTACCTCAGAGAACACTGGACCTTCTGTTAACCAAAATTTTTCATTCATATATAACTGACTCAGTAACATTTTGTGAATATTTCTCATATAAGGCTATTCTGGTTCAAATAAATTGAAAAATATTTTTTATCCTATCAAACATATGTGCAGGAGATTAAATTTAGAGGAAACAAATATATTTTAATCTCTGCTAAAAATAAATTTTTGTTTCTAATTTGACCATTATTCAAAGGTAATTAAGGTAATTGAAAGGTCATTCAAAGGTACATGATCTTAATATCCAAAAACTTCTTATTAAATCACCAAAACTAATTGAATAATATAAAATACGTACTTGGGTGAATATCCTCCACAGAAAAGCAAATACACTACATAGTGTTACCTGGATATAAGATACATATGTCATTATCCAAAAGCTGAAGCAGGTAGGTAATGAAGAAAAACTTGAAGAGCTTTTGGACACTCTAATTTCCCTTAAAGCAAAGTGTAGGAACATGCAATGGAACAATAGTGATAAGTGCCCTGCCAGAGGATTAAGTGAGACAGCCTTGTAAGGTCATTTTCATTCTGGTATGATGCAGCAGGAAGAAAGTTGTCCACCAAAGTGGTCTAATGGCCATATCAGAGATTAGATCTGCACATGAGAATCATTCCTTTAAACTCCCAGTTAAGTGAGCAACAAAGCTATAATTGCAGAAATATACTGTTTCAGCTAACATTTGGCTCTTTCGGTAAATAACCTTCCTAGGACATTTCAGCTATTTCCTAGCAGGCCAACATTAAAATTTCATTGATAAGTTATAAAACAATTTCTTTATAGTCATAAAGTTAAAAGCCAAGGCCAGTAAATCTTCTCTTTTCATGCCTTTTTTTTTTGGTCATTTGTGATTCTTTCAGCAAACTTATTAGCTACAGCATTCTTTGGCTCCGTTTTTTGTATGTATTACAAAATAGATATACCTAGGATGTCAGGTACTGGCAGACTTTCTTTGATGTTATTTAATATCAGAAATAGACCCTGTATATTGCTGCAGTAAAAATTAGCTTTTCATCCTCTCACTTGTAAGATTGTACCCATGTTAAATTTTAACCATAATATTGTATTAAAGAAGCAGTTGTGTTAATTTGCTGTCTTACCAAAGGGAAAAGAACAGAATAAATTGTCCATATAAATATCTCTGGTATGAGGATTAACCAAAAAAAAGGTAGGAAAATCCTACATATTTGACACAGAGAAGTCCTGATGTAGCTGAGGTGTAAGGTGTGCCTGAGGTAAGGTATAGCTGAGATAGGGGCCTTTGACTTTACAAAAGTAGCTCAAGAAAAACACTAGCAAACACTTGAGAGCTAATGTCCTTTCTTGGTGTGAAATTACAGTCATTATTGTCATTTTTAAATGCATTTATTAGCTTAGCTTTTGTTTGTAAACAATGGGATTTCTTAAAAAGTGAAATAGTAAGGACAAGACATGGTTAAATATCTTCTATTTGAAAGTTCTCATATTGGAATTCCCAGTATTCAGACAAATATAAGAAGTGAGAGCAATAAACTTTCCATAACGGTAATATTTTTTGTAAGCATTAACTCTGGAGAGTGCATTTCAGATTGTTGTGGAATTAAAACTTTCTTTCATTTTGAACTATTTACCTCTAACACGTTCTTGACTTTAAAAAAAAGAAATTATGGTAAAAGTGTAGCTAAAACAATTTCATTATTTAATTTCTGAAGTTGTTTGATTTCACAAGTAGTTTTACTCTATAACCTGCTGATGTGAAAGATTTCTCATTTATCTGTAGCTGGATTAATTTATAGACCTACCATGTAATCCTGGCTGATTTTAAACATTTTGTAAAATTTCAACTCTGACACAATAATTTCACAGAGAGAGATTGAGATTCTATTCCCAAAACCAAATATATTTCTCTAATCTTCTATAACAACGCAATGAAACAGAAGGCTCTGATTGCTCTCTGTAGAGTTAACATACTTCTTTTTAACAGCTTCAGCTCCCACTTTCCCACTCAATCAAATGAGGAAAACAATAATTGTCACAAAAGGCCAAGAAGTTGTCATTGAGTGCAAGCCAGAAGCCTCTCCAAAGCCAACTATCACGTGGAAGAAAGGCGACAAAGTGTTGAGGGAGAATAAGAGGTCAGAAGTCTGTTCGGTAAACTAAAATTGTGTTTGCATGTTGGATTCTGTGATATGATATGAAAATACAGCAAGTGACAAGAACATGCTGAACATTAGCCTGGGTATGGCATAATTATTTTGTCAGGCTCATTTGTTTGACAGTAGTGACTTTATAGTTCCCCACAATATTGAAATGAAAAATCATAACATTGTTCAGAGATGCAGAGAGATGAAAAGGTGTTGTTTGTGGGGTTTTGTCTCTATTTTCTGTTATTAATTTCAAAAACCTTTCAATTATTCTGTAGAGGTACTACAAATGTAGTGTATGAAAGAATCAAAAGCATAAAGGCTGAAATATTCAGGAAGACATAAAATGTGCTTATTCATTTGAAATAATTTTAATAAGGCAGATTTACAGATTGATCACAATGGAAGTCTATGTAAGAATAGCATTAAAATTATTCAGAGAAAGAAAATATAATTCCATTATAGGATTTAATTATACTGGTGATTTCTGTACTCAGTGGCACATCTGTTTAACAGATTATGCTTGATTAAATAAGTTCTGTCAAGCTTTGTATGGTAAAAGTAGTTTAAGCACTGCAGGTTAAATGCTAGATGTAATTGCACTTTACAAGATTGCTTATCTGTACATTAGAATAGTTTTGCTACTCTGCACATGGTCTTTAAGTACAAAGAGCAATCTTTTCCTCTTTCTGGTAATTTGGTATGTGAATGAAGTCATTTAAAATTACTTGTGTAGCAATCAGAAAGATAAAATCAAGCCCCACCTCCCTTTTGTTGAATTTTTACAACACTGAGAGAAGCAGTAGAGTGCATCTGTCCTCATTAGCTGCCAAATCTATTTTGTTCAAGTTTGCTGTATTTTCATCTCATGATATTTGTTTTGTAAGAAGGAAAAATGGCTAACTTCTTGTACCATATAGAATTTTTTTTGTTGAGGGGGAGAGAGCAAAACAGCATTATATACATTTTACTAACAGGAGTGAGTTGCATCGTTTGTATTGACAATATGACAGATTCATATTACAAAGAGGCTGAAAATATCAAATATTGTGACACTGATGTCTCTATGCTCTACCTACACAGTTGATAGTTTTACTACATGACCTTTTCCTCTCA
This sequence comes from Passer montanus, assembly GCF_014805655.1. Classification (NCBI taxonomy): domain Eukaryota; kingdom Metazoa; phylum Chordata; class Aves; order Passeriformes; family Passeridae; genus Passer; species Passer montanus. The sequence goes on along the minus strand of NW_024368818.1, from coordinate 9,721,363 downwards.
TCTCCACAAAACTCACTATAGTTTCTCTGATCACCACATGTAAATCACATTTTAATCTAAGACCAGTAAAGCATTTTAGTAATTACTTTATGTCTGTCCAAACACAGCCCAACTCTGAAGTTAAAATCTTACTAAAATAGATCTGGAGTTTCATTTTTTGGTATTTGTAATTTTTGATACTTGCTTGTTTTGACAGAGGCTGGAACAGAAAATTATGAAACATGGAAAGTTAAAAGCTGGTTGAACCATTTCATATAAAAAGAAGAGGGTTGCATTCAACCTAATTTTTTAGGCAACAGTTTTCCTGCATCTGCTGTTTATAGAGGGGTGAGCATGAGAGGAATATAATTTTCAAGGGAATTCAGTTCTGCTCTATAGAGTATACTTTAAACAAAAATAATAGTCTCTGTAAGAGAAAGTGAGGAAGCCTACTATGATTTGTGAAAGGAAGTGTAAATCAATGAAGACAATATGTGTGTTTCCATGCTTTGGGCAATCTGAGAAGGAAGGAACTGTATTAAACATTTTAAAAAGGAATAAACTAACATTGTAAACATATCAGTGTGCTTTAAAAATGGGCTTTCTTCATTGTCTGTTGATAAAAATCCCAGAAAAAAAATAGGAACTGTCATCTGATGAGTTTGCATGAACTGTTAAGTCCTTTGAAATTAAAAAATAACAATTAATTTTAAAAATAGCAAAAAAATAGCAACATTCTGGTTAAGTAATAAGGACAAGAATAGAACAGCATGATATATTTTCTTCTTTTCTGTCACAGTTTTTTTTCTGTTCTAAAGTGTGGGTATCGAGTGTACATTGTGTTTAAGTTTTGTGAAGTCTGTGACCCCAGAAAAGGAATCTGATCCTTTTAGCAGCATCAATAAAAGACAGACCTTCCCCTCCACAGCAAAGAAAAAGTTTCACTTGAACAGTGGGTCTGCTATTATTTATTCCATGCATCTGAGAAGGAAGGAACTGTATTAAACATTTTAAAAAGGAATAAACTAACATTGTAAACATACCAGTATGCTTTAAAAATGGGCTTTCTTCATTGTCTGTTGATAAAAATCCCAGAAAAAAAATAGGAACTGTCATCTGATGAGTTTGCATGAACTGTTAAGTCCTTCGAAATTAAAAAATAACAATTAATTTTTAAAATACCAAAAAAAAAAAAAAAAAAAGCAACATTCTGGTTAAGTAATAAGGAAGGACAAGAATAGAACAGCATAATATATTTTCTTTTTTTCTGTTCTAAAGTGTGGGTATCAAGTGTACATTGTGTTTAAGTTTTGTGAAGTCTGTGACCCCAGAAAAAGATTCTGATCCTTTTAGCAGCATCAGTAAAAGAGAAACCTTCCCCTCCACAGCAAAGAAAATATTTCACTTGAACAGTGGGCCTGCTATTATCTATTCCATGTCTTCCAAACCCTGTTGCCCCTTAGGTGTTTTTTATACAACAAAAGCTGGTTGACAGAAATACCTCTAGCAATGTTTCCATAGGTAACTGGAGAGAAGGCTGATTGTTCCTGTGGGACTCATGGCTGGGTACAGTCCTCACTGCAGTCAGACCTTGACTTAAGCTCCTGGAATTTAATGCAGGCTGAAAGCCTCAAATGTTTCAGATTCATTGGAAAGCCATGCACTTGGGAACATAACTGTGGAAAGCCTTCATTAGCTTCATTTCTTGGTCTCTTTTACCTTCGAACAAATTATCCAGTTCAAGGCCTTCGAATTCATAGTATAGCCCTGATAGGCTTGATCCCCAGAAATCATTTTGAGCAGCCAGGTAATTTGATTCCTCTTGGAAAGCATCTGCATATTGTAGCAGGGTTTTTCAGTTGAGTTCCAAATTAGTGGCAAGTCTATGAGATAGGTCCTAAAAAATTAGGATATTCAGTTATATCAGGTATTATATGTCAGTTATTTGCTCATAAAAAGCATGGCTCCAAGTTTTACAATCTCAAAATATATTAAATCTGATTAAATTATTCCTATAAAAATATAGGTATTTAATAAAGTTTCTGAAGTGTTTACAATTCATTCTATTAACCAGAGATAAAGATCTAAAATTGATGCAAAAGAAGTTAAATAAAATATATGATATTGGAGATCTTTTATGCAGAAAACTAGAACTTCCAGAGATCAAGCCATAGTCTGAGAAGCTTACTGATACAAGACATTTGATGATCAGCATTTGAATGGAATTCAAGTCTCTTTCATATATCATTATCTCAGTGGGTCATTAACACATTCAATCAAAGACAATTTCATCTGTAATTTCACCTAACAGTTAAAGGAAGGGAATTGTTATACTACTATTTTGGAATTAAAATGCAGCTGAGCACAACACCAATGTCAGTGGTGTAGATATAAAACATATTTAAACTGCATATTTTCATTAATCATCTCACAATAATTGCAATTCGTGGCTATCTTTCCTAATAACTTGTCTCTCTACTCTGTTGTCCCATAGGCTGGTAGATGATTGTGTCTCAGTTATAGCAGGCTATGATAATGTATGCTCTGGTTATTGACTTGAACAATATTTTCATCGATAAGAATTTGTAATAAACTTTGGAATCTTTTTGTTCATAAATAGTTTTGGTTTGATAGGAAATGGGATTATATTGGGATCAAAGTCTGAAAAAAAAGTTCTTGCTTTGAATTTTAGTAAACAGTTTGATTAGAACTTTGCTTTAGAATCTAAATAGGAGGAATTAGATCCTTGGGCAACAGTTTGGTCACCAAAATATATTTTTGTGAAGTTCCTGAAATATTTTAATCAGATACTTCCTAAAGTGTAATCAAACCATCACTTACTACTTTAGCATCGGCTTCTAAACAAGACCAAGACCCAGCCCATTCAGACCATAAAGCCATCCAGAAGCCTCTTCATAATTTAACATTTTTTAACTTACATATCAAACTAAAAAAAAAGGCAACAAAAGAGATGTTTTGTCGACAGTAAATGTTATAATGTACACTAGAATGGAATGGAATTCGGTGTCAGTTGCACCAATATAAATCATGAGTTCTGCTAACAAAGTCAACTATTAAATTCAGGACAACCATTTTTTAAATAATTTTTTCAGTTCCTGTGTTCAGGCATCAGGTATTTTATAATGATTTACAACTGCATCAATTTTTGTGAGTCATTAATCCCTGAGCTATAATCTCTTTTTCTTCACTTTCTTAAAGAAACTTTCTTTTCTTGTCTAGATTTGCCTTGTAGTGGTGATTACAGTTGATGTTTAAACAGATACACCTGGGGAGTCAAAAGTGTTGAAAAGTCTTATAAGTCCTTGTTCATCTGTTTTTGTGCTTTCTCATACAACTAAAATATTCTCCTCATTAAACTTACACTAAATTTTTACTCTAGCTCATTATTTTCATTACATATCCATTAATTATATTTAAAATAAAACTATTTGAAAGCACTCTAGGAATGAAATGTTCTCTTTAGTCCCTATTTTTTCTTTTCTATTAGGACTACCAAGTAATAAAATTGATAATAATAATTTTAAAAAGCACAGTTTAACTAAAACATGTCACTGAAGAAGAAAGCAGAGCTTAACCAACAAATCAGTAACTGAGGGAGGACTTTTCTAGTCCCAAATCTGTCTTGCTTTATTTTATCTTTGTTCTTTTCCTTCTGAAGCTTCTCAAATTATAATGCTTTGTTTATTTTACACCGTAATTTGTGTGCAGATTAATATTTGATCTAAAAAAAATCAAGATATAGGGATGACCTAATACCTATGTATTCATTGGTAACGTAGTTCTGTGTTTATGGATTTTTTACTTGCCATATGACACAGTGGCAAAGTCTAAGCTTTCTCCTTCACCTCACAGAACAAGCTGTGCAGAAAAACATTAACAGTCTCTGAAGGTCAGATTCACCACAGATCACCCAAGAGTGGAACAGTGCCAGTCTCTCTGTGGCCACTCTGTAATTGCTCATATTGATCCACCTGTGTCCCAGATTAATTTTTGCTGAAGACCTAAATACACTGAGCCTTTCTGTGGGGAAAAATAAATGGTAGCAAAACCCCACCTGCCACTTCAAATCAGTCACTTTTCCTATGGTGCAATTAGCTTCCTTTGTTCCCCTTCTGTTTGAAGGAGTTCTTACATAAGATGAGAAAACTTGGTATGTTAAGCAGCAGAGGGAATTTCAGATATTTTGAAAGTAATAGACTGGGTTTCACCAGGACACAAACTTCAACATCTCTATTCTTGCAATACACAGTCACAATGGTAATTTGGTTGATTGCAAGTAGGTAAAAACTCTTTCCTTTTTTTTCTGAATAATATAAAAGAATTACAGAGCAGCAGTAAGTGGCACAGAACTCTGGTTAGCACCTGATCCACTCCCAGGATCAGAGCAGTGTGAGCTAGAGCAGATTGCTTAAGGTCACGTCTAGTCAAGTTCTGAGTAACTCCAAGGAGGGAAATTTGTTCCTACTAGAGTTAAGCACCCCTACAGTAAAACAAAACAAAATACCAAACCAAAAAAATACAAACACAAACAAACAAAACCATTTTAATATTTAAATGGAATTGATGTTTACATGGAATTGCATGTGTTTCAGTTTGTGCCCATTGTCTCTGTCCTGTCACAAAATACCACTGAGAAGCATCTAACTGCATCTGCTTATTTCATCTCTTCAGAGTGTGTGCATCAGTTGATCAGCGCCTTTAACAGCTGGGAGGCTCTGATCTGTAATAAATATGGCCATATAATGAATTTCTATCAATGCTTCTTCCATGACACATGAAATTCTCCATTCAGATCCGTGCCAAACCTGCCTGGCCACCAAAACTCATAAAATGGAGATGTCACTTCCCCATACAAAACCTTCCCAGAGTGTATTGCCATGTTGCAAAGTTACTCTCTGCTTGCTATATTCTTCAATTACTGTCTGCCTGCCCTGAGGTAGTTGGGACGGATTTGCAGCTATGGTGAAGCCTGTAAAGGCTGTACATTGAACAACAAAATACTAGATATTAATAGTAAGTGCTCTGACAGTTGTTCCCTTATTACAAATAAAATCAGTGGATACTGAAAATAGGGCGATATGGATATTTGTGAATTTACTGGACATTAAAAATATGGAGAATTATTTATAAGAAAACTTTGTCTTCTGTGGGTAAATTGCAAGCCATACATTGACCTGTGAAGAACAGAACACTAAACCATGCTCATTAGGTGAGAATCATCTTCCATAGGTACTAAATTTAGAATAAAGACACTGGAGGGGACAAAGTGTTCAAGCTGCATATAACAATACATGAGGGAGTGAATTGAGGCTGCTGAAGTTCCACCTTGAACTAAGCTTGCTTTATTTTGCTTTCTTTCAGTTATGTTTCCCTAACATTCAGCAAACGTAAAAGAAGTCAGAGAAAAGGAAGAGAAGAAAGAGATCTTTTACAGGGACATTAAATTCCAAATGTGAATATTATACAAAGACACAGGGAAATCTGATGCAATTGCTTTTTACCTACCTTCAAGTCAATGCTGAAATCTTTGAATGACAGAAGTATCTGTCCTGTATGCCTAGATATTTCATCTGTCCAACTTTGCTATGTAATTAGTGGAAACACATAGAGCACTTAAATCTAAAAATATCATCATTCAAAACCTTAGAAACAGACATTTTTATAGTCTTCTGGTCTCTCAAACACCTTCATTTTCAGTTTTGACAAGTTCTTATTACAGTTTTTCTCTTCATTCTACTATATTTAAGGATCTGTTAGTGTTTCCATTCTAAGTTCCTATTTTAATAGCTTTTAAGCTTAATTATGATGGAAAAAATCCAAGAAGAAAAAGAAGGGTGTTTCAGAGCAGCAGCAAGGAAAATATTGAGTTTGTAGGCAAAATCTGTATTCAGTTTTGTAAAGTGCTTTTGTTTGTTATGCTTTTGAATATGAACATGTAGCATAGGTATATATTATCAGTTTTCTTCATAATCATGGAGGCAGCTTTCCAAAAGAATTCCAGTTCCATCTAACTGGGATTTGCATCATTTGTTTGAACTGAAAACTATGGACTGTGAAGGCAAAAGAAGATGTATATGTAAAATGGATAGAAAATTATTCTGAATCACATTTTTCTGTTTGTCTATTGGTCCCTGAATTGCACCAGGCTCAATTTGTTCTTGGCACAAGCTTTCTTCTATTTGTGCTATCAGGCACACAGACAGCAAAGTAGCTCAACCTATTACCATTTCAGTTTTTCATAAGAAAAGAACACCCTTTATTTCCTCATAGTAATGAACTATGTAGAGTTAATCCAAATACAAGGGCAATTTGTTAAGCAGTTTCAAGATTTTACTCTGTGCTCCTATTTAAATTTCTAAAGAAAATTACTATTTGCAAGTTTTAATTAGTTTAACAAATGACATTTTCCATAGAATACCAAAAAATTCATCTTTTGTATCCAAGCAAATTATTACCTATGAGATCCCACATGACTTCTCTGAACTGTCTTCCCATGAGTGATATTCAAGACAATTTGTTTGATTATTTGTCCTTAATTCACTTCTTCATATACAGTCCTTCATATACAGCTGTGTAGGCACTCACTGACTCTTTTTAGGAAAATGTCTTGATTCAAATCAAAAGTATATGTTTAGGTAACAGTGCATTGAAGTCTACATTTTAGAAATACATTCTCTTCTTCACACATTGGCTTGATATTTGAAGTGTTCCACTGCATCTTACAAAGTTTCGATTCAAACAGGATTTATTTGTGTGAAAATAGATACACAGTTCCCTACAATAACCCTGCTGCCACCCAGCTGCTTTGGCAGATTACATAATTACTGTTTAATATCTATCAGGCACATGTGGGTGTTCTGGACCTCTTCAGGAACCTACAGATTAGACAGTAATACTTGAGGATGTGAGTTCCACTCTGTGGGATCTTGCTTTTTAGTATTTCCATGAAATGGCATTTCCCTTTTCTTGACTCAGTTACTGAACTGTAAGTATCCTATATATAGTCCATAGCCCTAATTAATAGAAAAAGTGGAAAAGCTCAACCATTTTAAGTGCTGACAACACAAGATATTTGATCTTCTGTCTGTCTTGAATATCTGCTGCCAGCTAATTATCATTTGAGCAAAAAGTTAATGAATTTTGATTTTAACTATGATTCATGTCTCTGTTGTTGTTATAAATGGCTGCTTGTTTGTTCACTACACAGGTATTATATGACAAGTCATCAGTGGCCTAAAGGTTTTTCTTTGCTTAAGGCTCTTCAAACTGACTTTCAGCATCATTTGCCCTTAAAAGAAATTTCATCTAAAAGTCTTGGGAATATAAACACTTAAATTCATGCTACCAACTCATCCACAGATTCCCAGGGGGAAATTTAATTAACAAAAATAGTGAAGAAAGAAAATACTCAGGACATTAAGAAAGAGGAGCTTCACGACAGAAACTCTAATCTTCCTGAGAGAGTTCTGCAAGTCACTTCTTTTCAATTTTTGCATAAATCATGGTCTAATTTATCTGTGGCAGGCTCATAATGGGAGTTAGAGAGCTGGTTATAAAGTAGAAAAGGGAAACAATGATAACCTTGACTAAACAGTAAAAACAAATGGCAAGATCATCCCTTGACAAAAGGAGTCAGTTCCAAACTAGCATTGTTTTACTAAATGAGCGTATTACATGAGTTTATAGAGCATTAATGATTTGGCCACACTCCTAAACAACTCTCAGTCTTCAGGAAGGATTGGAGTGATAAATCATGGACTGGGAGAGGTGCTCACAGCAGAGTCCAGGACAGCACATACACCCAGGATCTCATTTTTCTGCCTATACATGCTCTGCACCACTTAGGACAGATGATTTACCCACAGAAGTAAATGAAAAGATGCCTTGTAATCCCAGCTGGGATTTCAATGGGATGCAATCAGCTGAGCTATTCAGCAGTTAGTCCCTGGCTGGATTTTAGCCTCCCTCAAGCAGCTGCCCATGTGGTCCCTAATAATTTTAGGACTTTCAGCAAGGCCTGCTCACTGAATGTTGCCACCGTGTTGTAAAGGCTAACATCATTGAATGGATGAAAGCATTTCTGTGATAGCCAACTTCACTGTGTGGGGTGAATATGCCCATTTACTTTCCTGATGGAGAAATAATCCTTATATAAATGGTACAGCACATGGGAGCGTCACCTCAGCCAGAGTCTCTGGGCATTTTCACTGAATTAGTCAGAAGAAAAGTAATAATTTCTATGGCTCAGTGACATGTAACCATAGAACTATAAACTGTTTCAAGGCTCCAGGAATCAAGTAAATTTTTAAATTAGAAAGAAGCAGAATGTGAAAGAAGCTCCCAAGGCATTGTGGGAAAGTTGTAACACGAATCCAGATATTTTGGATAGAAAAATTCTGTCAGACTCTAGAATATAGGCATGTATTTCAATAATATATTTTAACTTATAGCACATATGGCATTTTGAGTGATATTTAATATTTTTTAAATCTACCAGTCAGCATCCATGATCTGTGTGGAGGCTACAAAGATCTTCTAAACATGGATTGTCAGAATTCATTTTGCATTGGAAAACCTCCTTTACAGGGAATATTCTTCCTTATCTCTCATAAATCCAAAATAATTAGGGTGGCTTTTCAACAAATTATCATATATTGCATCTAGATTTTATGGCTTTTGTAGCTATATTGTAAAATTTATTGTGACATTTCAAAATTAAAAGGAATTTTTGATGCCTTTGGCATCTTCTCTCACATTATGTTCTGACACTCTCCAGTCTTTCAGACTCAAAAATCATTGGACTCTCAGTATCTACATGCTAACTGGTCCCAGAGAAGGAGAATAAGTCTATGTATATTTTTTAAAAATTAGATATATTTTGCAGAAAATTAAATTTTGTGCAGAAACTTTAATAAATGATTCATTATTTAGAAAAAAAAAGTATGGTGGAAACTGGCTTTCTGATGGCATTAGTAAAAAAAAATAATGGCATTAGTAAAAAAAAATAATTACAGTAATCTAGAAAACAATGATGCAAGTAATCCACATAGTCATGATAGAAGATAATGACTCTTTCAAGATTAACAATCTTCAGGTCTCTGCCTAACTTTATGAACACATTTCAATCCATAAATGACCATAAATTTACCATCCAATCAGCACTCTCACTGGTGTATTTCTAAGCAATATATAGCAATGAAACTATATATTATCCAGCAAAAAGACACTCTAGGTCAGAACAAGAGATATCTGCCCTGTTTCAATTTTGCATAATTTCAGTTACTGTAGAACCTCAGTCACTGCTGTTGTCAGGGCTCAGATTTGCTTCACTGTGAAACATAGACAGCATATTTCCTCATGAAAATTTTATGTCATTTTATCTATAAAGAACATCAAAATATTAAATTTTTTTAAGTAATATGAAAATCAGTATCACAAATCATTTTCACACTTTTACTCATCACAGGTTTCATTCCTTGTCTTTTAACAATATCAGTCTCATGCTCTCATTTAGACAAGAGGTTAATTTAAAAAAATTTTAAATGTAATGTTTCTCCCTAGTAAATCATAGCCAGTAGGCGATAATTTGACAATATTTATGAAAAACCACATGAGTGATCTATCACTGCTTTTAAGTTGTAAATTCACTTACCACTGGGAAAGACACTATCTCTAATAAGATCTAGTTGCGTATAACATGAATTTCACAATGGCATATTACCAGTATCAGTGAAAATCAAATTACTCTGATATTAGTGACTTCCATGTAAGTAGATTTTCTACATATATATCTGAGATTTCTGCATTGTCATTTTTCTTTTCAATGGCTGTATACAGCTACTCTCTGAACACCAAATAAATGAAAGTCACAGGGAAAACAATCATAAATGTAATGGACGCAGGAAGCTTAAAAATATACTGAGGCTTCTTTTTAGTAGACTAGCCTTGAAAAAGAAAAATGTTCTAGCAAAGCAAGCAGTTGAGTCATTTGATATTTGTGAAGGCTTTTAATGAACGCTCTTTAACCTTGTCCTTCCTTTCCACTTTCCTCTAGATAAATCCTTTTATAAATTATTTCTCCAGTTTCTGGTTTTCAAATTTAACAAGAGCTTCTAAGTTAATTAATACTCCATTTGTATCCAATTATTAAAAAATATTTAGTAAAATTAGCACCAACATTAATATCTGTAGCACTTCACTGGACCTAATACACTATTATGCTTCTTTTTCTCTTGCCACAGAGGCCTGTCATTTGTATGTGTGCTTACCTATGTTCACAGCAGATACAATAAGCCTATGGGTGAGAAATGTATCATTTACATTTCACCGAAGCGTCACTAAATTAACTGTGCTGAATTCATTGAAACATATTTAAAGCATTTTAAATTTGGAGTTTTTGGATAAAAACTCAGGAAGCTGTATGAGAAAAGTTTGTTATTTTCGTATGTGTGTGTGCCTTAAGGTCACATTGAACTAATTTCCCTCATTGCATAGTATGAAAAGTGATGATATGGTATTACACCCATGTAAAAATGTGATACTTGTCATAGAAGTATGGTTATCTTGGAATCAGAAGAGGCACAACCTGAAGCTGCTAAGTATTTGATGTAGCTTCCACAAACTTTCCAGTTTTACAAAGTTTTCAAACCATTGAGCAGAATGATCTTTCATGACCCCTTTTTTTGTTATTTTTGTAGGAGTGACCTCTTTCAATGTTCTCAGATCTATGCATTACTTATTCTTTGACATGAACAACAATCACTGTTCAATGGAATCTCTCAGACTTTTGTCTGTGACTGTTTATTAATCTCATATTTTTACCCTGGTATTTTTGCAATTTCATACATTTTTCACTTTCATCTTCAAAAATTTTCTCAACTCTTCAATATGTACTGCAGCTACATAACCCCAAGAACATCCGCTGGTGTAGTTCATTTGTCACTACGAAGCCAAGTGACATGCACTAAGTAGTATTTGTTTTCCTTTTTTTTAAGAAACCCTTCTTCCCATGGAATATTAAGTCTTCATGGTTTTTAGCTTAGAACTGAAAAGGTTTTCTGTAGCTTTTCTGTAGATCTGTAGGTTTTTTGCAAAGTTATCATTATCCAAAAATTAATCAGTATTTCTTTTTTGTCTAGCAAAAATTTAGACAGTTCTCCTCACACTAAATATTGCAAAAAATAGGTTCCAAATTAGAAAGAGCCCAAATAAGCCTACAAATAGTCTATTTTGATAATCCTTTATCCTTCCTATCTTCAGAAATGAACATTGTTGTGGCTTAACCCCAGCCAGCAGCCCCATGCAGCCGCTCACTCGCTCCCCCACCATCAGGATCAGGGAGAGAATCATAAGAGTAAAAGCTAGAGAACTGATGGATTGAGGTAAAGACAGTTTAAAAGGGAAAGCAAATCTAAAACAGCCCCATGCCCCATTGCAAATAAAATTATCTCTACACCATTCAAAACCAGCACAATATCTATAAATTGCTTGGACTCACTGACAGCTTCTGTTTTTCTGATGTATTACAACACAACTTTCAAACACTTTTGCTTTTTACTCTTTTATTGTGACCAATTTTTTAAAGCTTCCTTTCTCTGACTCTGGTATATCTTTACTCTGAATGGATCCCACTATCCTTTAGTAACAATCCAAAGTACGAATAATTCACAGTCATCAGTTGAAAGCAAAATGTTTTGGATCTAGTCAGTAAAAAAACCCAAAAACAACATGAGTTTTGTTTGTTTGTTTTTTTCAACTGATATTTATTTTCTTTTTCTTTCTTTTATTTTGTATTGTTCTGTTACATTGCATTGCTCCTGGAAAGCATGACTGTTAAAGGATAAGATAGATTGGATTCAATTTCTGGAAGCCATCTAGTCCAACACTCTATCCAAAACTGAACTGACTGCATCATGTTTCTCAGGAGTTTGTCCAGGCCAGTCTTGAACAGCTCCATGAATGGAGATTCTATAACCTGTCTTGTCAACTTATTACAATATTTGGACACTTTCACAGTGTGTTTGCTTCTTGATATGTTGCCCTGTATTCTAATTTGTATCTGTTATCTCTTAATTTTTGTATCTTCAGTTCCAGATGTCTTTCCTATGCTCTCCAATAGGTAGATATAATCAGAAGAAATGGAAAAAAAAAGAAAATAAATCTATCCTTAACTTCTTTTCTCCAGGTTGAAGAAAAAAACTTCAAATTTTTCCCAGCCTCTGCTCATTTGTTGTGTACTTTCACCCCATGAACATCTTTGTGTATTTCTTCTGGAATGACTCTAGTATGTCAAAGTAATCAGTGTGTCAGATACAGTGTCAAGAGAAAATGGGCCAAATAGAGGGAACCAGTTGCTGCTGTGAACCTTCCAGCTGCCTTTTACTAAAGCTGAAAGAGGTTGGCCTTTTTGCTGCAAGGGCTCATTACTGACTCATGTCCAGCTTGGTGTCAACCAAGATCCTGGGTCTTTCTCTGCAGATCTGCATTTAGCTAGTCATGATAAAGCTCTTCTTTACAGATTTAGCACTTTGTAAAAATACCAAGGTTTGTCTCAGTCTATTTCTCCACCTGCTGAAGTCCATCTGGATGACAATCATGCTCTACAGCATACCTAGCACCCTCTCCATTTGGCATCATTTATGAACTTACTGCATGCAGTCCTTGCCATTGTACATGACGTTGATAGGACCAGTAAATAGCAGCAGCCCCTCTATAGGACTGTAAGGAATGCCAGCAGGTAACCAGCCACCAGGTGGATTTTATATCACTGAGTGCAGACTTCTGCAATAGAGTGTAACCTATTCATTCCACACACCTGCACAAGGCAGGCCCCATCACACAAATGCTTGGCCCAGGATCAGGTGGCCTCGATGCCTTCTCTGATGAGTCTTCCTCATCCTCAGCTGCTCCCAGAGCACTCTGCCTATCCTGAAGTTACAGATCTACAGGAGTAAATGACCTACATGCCAAGATTTAGGAAGACTGCTGCTGCCTGAAATCACACATTTCAAGTCTTCCCCATCTTGAGAGTTACTATCAACTGTTCCTTTGAGTGCAGTTTCTAGCGGACCCTCATTTCTTGTTTCACATAGTCTGGGCTTTTGTCTCTCCAAGGTCTCTGAGAACAGCCTGTCAATCACTTGTCTGCCCTCTCTATGTGCCACAGTCCACATGCACTGCTGCACTAACAACTCCTGGGTCTGTGGCAGTGGCTCTCCAGCCTGACAGGTACATGGGTGCCTCAGCACCAGCCAAAGAGGTGTTCAGGTCAGCTCTTGACAGCAGTCAGCTGAAGACAGAAGCATAGGCTGTCCCTAAGCAGAAAACAAGCTAGAGAAGCTTCCTTTTTGCTGAAAGAAGCAAAAGTCTAGAAGACAGCCCCCACCAATAGCAACCCACCAATAAGTGCAAGAAAAAGCTCTCAAAAGAAGAGGGGAACTGCAGCAGTAACAGCTAGTTCCTATTTGCTGTGCTTTGGGAACTGTGTTTGCCCTATAGATGATTTTTGATTTCCCTTGTGTATTTTCTCAGCTGGGATGGGAACATTTTCTCCACTTATTTTTTTTCTCATAACTTTCCTGGTCACTTCATTTTATGCCCACCTCATACTTATAAAGAAAAGACAAGTTTTAAAAATCAACTTTTCTAATTACCCCATATTATAAATCCAGGATAGACTAAGATTTTGCAATTATTTAATCAGAGGAGAAAAGAAAAAATTATTTTACTGTATGTGAGTGATAGCTCACTTCTAGGGAGGATTAGTAGGTGTGAGTAGGGTAAATGGATCACCTGAAGGTTCAATCTGCAGCAGACAGGTTTGTGCAAGGTAATGGTTGCTCTACGGCAGGCTGAGGGAAGAGCCAAACTTGATTCTGGGACATGAAGACCCTGTTCTGCAGCATCAGTGACATACATCAGCTTGGCTTTCTCTCTTCATAAATGGCATAATTCTCAGTGGCTCACTTCTGGTTGAGATATGGATCCACTTCAACTCTGAAATTGTTTATACTCTAAGCAAATGTTCTAATAAATAAAGTTAAAAGGTATCAACATTGATATACTTTTAATTTACCTTAGACCTTAAGTGCATTCAGGAGAAATTATGCTAAACAATTCAGACTTCATGACTGACATCTCTGTAGCTTCAGACTAATCTCTGACAACCCATCTCCTTGTTTAAGGATTTCTCCTTATTCTCCTTTTTCTGATTTCATGCCTCACTAAGCTCTGAATAATTCCTGTCTCAGAGCAAAATATGCATTAATTTTGCTCTGACAACCTTGTAATGGGAATTCTAATACTTATTACATTTTTTTTTCTAGGTAAGAAAGAAGTAAAAGACCCCTATGATAACATTACCTGAGTTATAGACAAGAGGTGCTGTTTTTCACTGTTATGTGTTTAATGCCAATTAGGAATAAACTGTACTATGTGCTTTACCTCTGGACTGGATACTTTTCAGACGAAAAGTGGTATTTCTGGGGACTTAAAATTCCTAGTACTTTAGGAGCTAAGTTCAGCATTCAGAAAGATACATTAACTGAAGTTTTTATCACTAGATTCTCCTTAGTAGTGAACTTATCTTGAATCAGTTTCTGAACACTTCCTTACTTTCACATGCAAGGCACAGTGCATTGTAGTTATGTTGTTGTGTTTTGTTTGGCATTTTCATTCTGTGCCCCTTCTCATAATCAAGGTCCACAAAATACTTCTTTGTTGTCCACTGATTACCCACTCAGGGATATTTTACATCCTCTTTGATATTCCATTAATACACAGCATTTCTAAATTCTAATGTCAGCTTAAAAACTCATGCAATTCAGGCTATTGAATTTAAGCACATGTGCTTTTTCCTTTAAGATATTATTCCTGCTTGATGCTTGACTTCTGCATTATGGCTCAACTGCACTTTCATGTGGCACTGAGATAAAAGCATTTACTAGAAAATATAATCCAGATTTCATATTGAAGAGAATCCCCTGTGTCTAGTACAAAGTCCTATAAAAGGAAATACTTGCAACCGCAGCAGTAAATGGATCCTTATTTATTAAAATTCATTTATTCCTTAGCAAGGGACTCCCTGTTCAGCTGAATATAATTTGCCCTAATATTAATGAAAAAAATTGTCACTGTAAAAACATAATATTGAAACGAACTAATTCAGACACTTCCAACAGGGCCCCAGAGTGTAGGAAACTATGTAATAAAACTGACTATACACTGGTCGGATAATAAAACCAGGAGCACTGCTCATTTGCAGATTATATCCTCAATTTTTTAAACTTTTAATTCTACAGTTAATAAATTTTAATTTAACCCTGTCTACTACTTTTTCCTTATGTGTGTGTTGATTTCTGTATGCATGAGGTTTTTTTGGTTGGGTTGTTTTTGGGGGTTTTATGGGTTTGTTGGGTTTTTTTTGTGTTTTTTTTTTGTTTTGGTTTGGTTTTGGTTTTGTTTTTTTAATGTAGATAATTTTCTTCCTCGAATGAGGTATCATTTTAGGAAATACATAAAAAACTGAAAAAAGAGTTCTACCAAATCATTGGCGTTTAACTCACACATGGGAATTTTTTTTATGATTGTTACATGGCATTTCTTTTACTGCCATTCACACAGGTTTGTGATCAGATAAAAAACGTATTGCCTATATTCATAAGCATTGAACTTGTGGCACCATGTATTTTGCCCTGTCGTCCATTTGGACTGAAAATTGATGGCACAAATGGCCTAGCAATACATAGCTTTACCTTGCTGGTAGCTTCGTTCCTGTTTACGGCAGAGAAGGAGTCCTATTACCTTTCTCAGCTCATTAGTTATGTAAATAAACAAAAACTTTGTTTCTATTTACCTTGAGCCATCACTTGAATTGATTTTCAGATAACCAGTCTTCAGTTGCATTTCTTTCCATGGACAGCTTGTTTCTACTCAGAGCCCAAACATGTTTAAAACTTTGTTTCTATTTACCTTGAGCCATCACTTGAATTGATTTTCAGATAACCAGTCTTCAGTTGCATTTCTTTCCATGGACAGGTGTTTCTACACAGAGACCAAACATGTTCCTTAGTAGTACATACAGCAAATATCTCTCAATGATATGAGGTCAACTGAGTAAAGCCAAAGGATAACTTTGGATATTATCTCCAGGTGGTTATTCACAACAACATGTTTTTTATGCTTTTATTTATTCTGTTCCTCATTACTTTAAGAACATTAAGTGAGAAAATACTGTAGTTTAGAGACTTCATCTTGTTTCCTTTCAAATGATCCAAACAGCTGTTCTTTCTCCCTGCTTTAAGTCCCTATGTAATGCATCCTTTATTTCAGTTTGTAAAAAAGTGTGGTTTACCTTTCTGAATATTACCTTCCCTACGTCATAGCTCCTTTTCCAATTTCTGTAATATTTTTCAAGCTATTTATTTACCTAGTTTAGTCCTGGCACCCTTTCCCAGAAATAGTTTTTTTCCCCTTTACTTGAGAAACAAATTCTTTACAATTTTTTTTCTTTATAAAAAAATCTTATTTTACATTCTGGTCCTTTGTCCAGTCAGTAGTTTCCCCTGGTTTCATCTGTAATCAAGTCACTGAGCTTCTACATTTTTTCTCAGGTCCAGTATCCAGGAACAATGTTGGAAAAAAAGAGTCAGTTTTCTATCATGTTCATGAATACCTCCATTAACCATTTAGTATTTATCATTCAATCCTTTCCATAGTCTCCAACTATGGCATGATTTTAGGAGGCATTTTCTTATTTGCTATTATTTTCCCAAGATATCTTACCAAACCCAAATCTGAGACTTCCTGCAATCCTTTCAGACTTACAGACTTCCTTAAATCATCAAACTGACAGATATCATCTCCAAGGAGTTGATTAATTTTAAATATTGTGTCTAATATTTTCAGAACCTAAATATTAGCAGAACATAGCATTCACCATTAAATTTCTCTCTATTCTGGGCTTCTCAGCAGTTCTTAAAATATCAGCTATGCTATGCTATGGTGTCAGCAGAGTAACAAATGTTCCAGTGAGGAGGCTACAGTCAGACACTGCCCCATCAGCCCCATCTGAGCAGTGCTTGGTTAAGAGAAGGACTAGAGAAGGGAAGGGTACTCCAAACACAGACAATTATGTTAAAATTCTGCTAAACTTGTATGTGAAATCCAGAAGAAAATCAGGCAATCAGGGAAATGCATTCCTAATATAGAGAAAAGTACCAAAATTTTATAATTAATTATGTCTTAAAACCCTGTGAAAAAGGAAATGACAAAATTGCTCTCATATATTGAACTAGCTGAGCCTTTGTTTTAATATAAAATTAACAGTTTAATTAACAGAAACAAGTGAAGCATTTCACTTGTAATATTACAAATATCAAAGTTGACATTGGTATTTCCACAATACACACTTCACGCAAAAAAATGAGCAAAAGGTAAAAAACTGTAGAAGTTGATCAAGAGCAGCTCTGCCAACAAAAGAAGTGATTCTTAAGTGAACACAAAGTGCACAAAAATGCATTCAGCTTTAAAACTCTTGATTCTGGACTTCAAAAGCATTTTTCTTTCTCCTTAAATATAGAGGATAGGAACTTCTTATTGTAGATTGTGGCTTAATGCTCTTTATTATGATGTTGAAACCTTGCTAGAAAAAAATAAACACCTGCCATGCTTTTAATGTGCATTCTGGAAGCTTAAAAATTTCTCTGCAGCTGCTTTCATTCTCATAGCAGGGTGATTGAAAAAATGAGCATCGATGCCCCAGGTTCTTAACAGTACTCTGTGGATCTCTGCAGTAGATTTCTCTGCAGTGCTATTATCCATGTACTGTTAACTTAGATTTTGCACTTAGCAAGTGGAGAATTTTGATCAATAGGAGGGATTCTACTCAAGGGACTCTGGATAGGCATTAAAATTACTGAAGCAACTAAATGAAGTCTCAAGGAGTCTTGACAAATTACCAGCTGCTGCTCTTGTCACATTCTTAGCAGTAAACCGGCTGTAAGCAGAGAACTGTATCAGAAATGGATAAAACACGAAACAGTTAAAGCCCTGCAAGGTGGCACCTTTCTCATTTGTAAGATATATCAATTTTCCATTAAAAGATTCTCAGGCTGAGCCCAGAACATGATGAAGAACCTTAAATGTCTCACTGCTTATTATGTAAGTGGATTATTTTTAGCATTTAGAGCTATCACAGAGGATTTCTATCCCAGGTCTATAGAGAGAAAAAAATCTTATATTTAAATTAATGTAAATTATTCACACTTACAAGACAAAGAACAAATAAGGTGAAAATTGAATTCAGCTAAAATCAGAGTATCATAAATGTTAAAGTGCCACCTTGCTTGTCATTACATGGGTTTATTAGTTTTTAACCAAAAAGTTTTGAACGTAACCTGATTGAACTATTTATAGTCTTTTCACTTCATCTTCTAGCAACTGAGTTAGGACGAACAATTTCATAATTCAAACAGAGGCAGAAAATTGGATTGAAAGGAACAAATAAAATTGCATTTGTTCCTTCCCAAGAAATTATTTTTAGATGTAACGATTCAGCTTTCAAAAATGTGCAAATAATACCTTTGCTATCAACATGGTCTTTGCATCCTTTGTGCTAGGCACTGCTCAAGTACATGCAGCTCCCATGTGAGGATGCAGAATGGTACAACGAATGATGTTTGTGTAAGCAGGTTTCCTACTTTGTGGAAGAAAGCAAATTCATTATTTAAAATCCAAAATTTAAGAGGAAAAACTTAGGTTTTCTGTGTAGAAAAGTTGGCACTGTGAGTTTGTCCCAGGACACATTGCTAGTCATGAGGCACAAATACTGCATATAGTAGTATTAGTGAGATTGATAGTCAATATGACACATGAAAATAATAGAAATATTTTATCTGATGTATGCCAAAACTCTCATCAGATCCTTTTTAAATGATAAACACTGTTCATAGAATAGGACAGGAGTTGATATGCCCATTTTTAAGTAAGAGGATATAAACACATTTCTTAGTTAAATGTACAATTCAGAAAAGGTATATCTAAATAATTGTAAGCTATACTCTAATTTTCTACTGCAGGAAAAAATAAATTCCCCTTGTTTATAAATCGCAGCTTGAAAAACTGCATTTAATGAGATTTCCGCTGACTGATTTGATCAACGTGGAATATCTTCATAGTTTGTCATTTATAGGCAGGCAAAAGGTCATGGGAACTGTTTACCACATTAATGGTAGTAAATGAGAAACTTTGATTTGGTGGGCAAAATCTGAGGCCAAATTATGACCTGAGAAACAGATGGTGTGTGAATGGGAGCTGTGTGAAACAAACTAGCAGAAAAATGAGGCTGTAACCTGGACTGTGCAGTACCCAGGATTGAGTCATATAATGTTTCCTCTTTCAAACTAGGAACCTAGAAGCAAATTAAACTCATAAATGTTTTATAATACACAAACCACTATATTGGCCAGTCATATCCCTGGTCACAAGGTTTCTAGTATTTTCTGTCTCCACTAAATCATTTCAGGGAGACTGCCTACTAACTGGTGTTTTTTAATGTTGAATTGTTATTCTTCCCTTCTTCATGTTGTTTACAGATTTCTCATATTTTCAGCTATCACCCCCTTGTTTTACAAGTGTATGTGGTTTTACTCAAGTTGCTTTAAAAGCTGAGCCTTGATTTGCAGTGCAGGCAACTAAAGAACTTCATTGCTTATAGCTTCCTGAATAATTGTATTCAGTAGATGTTTTACAAGGCTTAATTTTCACCTCTTTTCCTGTTCAAGAGAACATGGGTAATTAATTTTGACACTTTTGTCATGACACTGCATGTCTAATGTATCATGCAGGAAAAGCCAGAGGGATTCTGCAGACCAGTGCTCCTACATGGAATTCATAAACACATCAAGTTTTCACAAGGCTTTGATATGATTCTGTGAGCATTGTGCATGTTGCAGATAAAGCCATCTCATTTTCATTGCCTCCAGTGTCCTTTTCTCTCTTCCTCTCCTTCTGGAAACACCGCAAATTTCCCTCCTCTTTACTTAATCAAATTCTTTTGGAAACTTGTATATTTCACCATGTTTTGTTGGGTGAGTCTCCCATTACAGTAAAAACAATATTGCTGGGACTTCTATCATGTACACTGTGACTCTGTGGTTCTTGTTACTCTGTGGATGTAGAAGTTGGTTTTGCCCGATCCTTTCTCTAACATTTAGGAAAACACACAATATTGCTTTCATTATCGGACTTCTACGGTTTTGTAGGGAATTTTATCAAGCAGTATTTTTTCTGACCCTTGAACTATTTGATACGGTTTCGCATATTAATATTTTAATGACAAGCAAAATGAAATATGTTTATACATATTTACATAGTATCACTTTTATATAAACAGCTTCTAACATTAAGGATCCTTAAATATTTGTTCATAGAATTTCTTTTTCTAGGTACTTGCAAGTATAAGTCAATATTTATTTACCTGCACTAAAGCTCCTGTTTGTGCAATACAGATCTCAGTTTATTTTAATGTCTGCAAACTGTATTATCTCCAGTCTTAAACACATAAAGTATAAACATCAGATTCAACAAATTCATTTGGTATAAATCTCTTTCTAATAATGAAGCACACTTTACTATGAGAGGACACCTTCGCAGACTTTTGATTTTAGAGTAAAAACTCTGCTAACCAACATAAACAAATATTTCTAACATTTATTTTCTGACATTTTTCAATATTTCTATAAAAGTAATACATTTCTTTTTACTTCCTTTTCTGTTTTTCTTCACACATGACAGATAGCTAATGCCCAATATATAGCAATTTATTTTAATTAATTCTGGGCACCTGCAACTTGTAATTGATTTGGCACTGATATAAATTTCCTGACTCCAATCCATCTATTACACTGCTTTCAACGGTATTCAACTTTTCCTTTAGATATGGTGGCTTGCCTTAGTAGGGAATTAATTTATTATATTCCTGATATTTAAATTCTTTTCATTTGTAGTTCCTTCCTTCAATTGGTGCAAAAGACTGAGTATAACCACAAGATAAAGTTATGCTAGAATTTGCACAACCACCATCCCGGTTAAGTGGGAACTGAATACCTGGAGACTGAAATGGGTATGTTTATTTAAGGGTTCAGACTACTTCTAGGCACTGAGCCAAATTCATCACAAAAGATTCATAGCCTGCTGGGCATTAAAGAAAAATAAATCTTTCAGCTTAGCATATATTTGATTTTAATTGGTGTTTTTTAAAAGGAGAATATTTTGATAGTACTGATACCCCCTTCCAATTATCTTCAAATTTTTTCCTACGTCTTGCCAGTTTCAGGCTCAATATGTTTAATTTCCTCAATTTTCTAATTGGAATAGGATAGAAGTTTTTCTAAGATGTTGAGCTGTGCAGTTCTGATCTTTAGTGTAAAAAAACAGTGATGTGATTCCCATTTGGAATAATGAGGATAAGGTTTTTCTAAGATCCCTGACCTCAACAATTACTGAGGACACCTCTGTCAACCACGTTCAGGAGAATGACCAAAAAATATAGAACCAATTTTAAAAGTGCCACAAAACTGTCTTCTAAGGAGATAAATTTTTAACTACAGAGAAAAGCCTCTACAGCAATAAAGGTGGAAAAATAATAATTTACATTCAAAACTTTAGGAGATAATTAATCCTCATCCACCTGTACTACAGCATTAAATACCTACAATAAATGGATATTAATCACTAAGAATATTTTCTCTATGCGCTTGGGCAAATGCAGGGTTTTTTCTTATGGGGATTAAATAGATATAGTATGTATAGAGTGTACTGTATATATTTATAAATAATAAAAATTTATAATAAATTTTAGTATTAAAATGTGAAAATCATATTATTTAGTATATGTATGCATATGTTATGCTATGCATCCGACCATGGGCTTTTATTTCTTGCTACTATAATAGAGGAGATGCATGTACTGTTTTTAGTAAATACCACCAAGTTCTTCCTATTATTTTTTTTTCTGTGTAATTGAATGAGCAGTACACTGGATACAGAATAACTACCTGTTTCCGGCAATTCCATGCTCCTTTGCTTGTTTTTATGGTTTTTACACTGATCATAACAGCTCTTAAACTGAAACCAAAAAAAGTTTAATAAAACATGCATACACTAGATTAGATATTGATGACATGCTCTATGTCAGTTAGAAATACGCTTTGCACAGCAAGAGTTGCTGAGATTGCTTGACAATCTCACAAGGGAGGGGAGGAGATATGTACGTTTTTACTGCTTCCAGGGATTCTGCCACAGAAATTAAGCCTAAATTTGAGAATAGAATTCCAGAAAATTAATTATATCAAATCACTGTTTCCATGTCTCAGTATATAGAATAGAAATAATATCATATCAATCATATCATATCATAATATAATATAATATAATATAATATAATATAATTAATATAATATAATATAATAATATTCAGTGCAGTAGAGATGAAGTCTTCTGAATAATCATCTGAAAGCCCTAATTTCTTTGAGTTTTCTTTAAAACATTCCTAAACTGTCAGTGTGTGCTACTGGTTCTCTGAATGCACAGACATGAGCTTTAGGGACTGGAACATGACTTTGATGAGGACTGCCATCACCCTAAATCACTTAATTCTCTGGATTCCTCAGCTTGACTAGTGGGACGGCAGTTTCTAATTTGTTCTGCAGAGGCTTGCAGGGTTCATTAGTGATATTATCACATCACCAGTAGTTTAGAAGGTACTTAGCAACATCACTAGTCCTAGTCCTGATCAAAGTTCAATAAACAGTGAATCAGATCTGGCTGTCATAGTACTTTGATGTATTTATGATAATTATTTCTAAATAAGTAACAAAATTAATGGCAATCATTTTGGGGGGGGGGGGGAATAATGTGTGGCTTCAAATTGTGACTAAAACTGAGTTTGGGAAGAAGCATCATCACAAGAGATCTTAGCTTTGAGTTTATATTTTCATAATTTGGCTAGTTTCTACACGTAGTTCAAGCAAGAACTTACAGCTACCTAGCAGAGAACAGATTAGTTTTAGTTAACATTGCTGAAAGAGACCATGGCATTATGGTACTTTGGGCTGAACTAAAACTGTTCAAACTTCATATTTTTTCATTAATTCAATTTAAGGAAAAATGTTTTAGAGCTATTTCTTTTCAACTAAAAGGTATTTACTTACAAGTGATTCAAGTATTTCTAGTGCAACCTTATACCAGTACATGTGGCAGAAAATACCTATTTGCCTGAACTATAAGTTGTCTTTACAATTTTTTCAGCTATTTTAGTAAAAAAAAAAAAAAAAAAAAAAAATTTGAGGATACATAAAAACTATCAGTCTTGAAATTATGTGGGATACTAAGAAAAAGGAAAACTATGTTCTGAGAACTCATTGATTGTGTCATTTGCCTTAATTTATGAGTTACTATGCTGGTATTGTTCCTGACTGACTTTATCTTTGTTCAAAACTACAATAGGAACAGTAAATACACTAAATAAATTTACAATTTGGTATCTTATTAGACAAAAATCTGATCAGTCATTCATCTTCTAAAAAGGACAGAATATCTTTCTGTAGCTTGAGGACCCTGAACAGTTAAGAATTAATATATGTCTTATTAAAAAATGATCTTATTAAAAAAACAAAGTTGGGCACTCTAAGTAGCAGCATTCCTGAGGGAATAATCCTTACATTTTCTGTTTTGTATTGATGGCAAACCACTGGCATTGCCTTGCAAGTGAAATTTTTGTTATGAATACAGGTTGACTTCTTTTGCCCCAACTATTTTGTCCTGTATGACCTACACTGGAAATAGCATGACCAGAACTTCTTGTTTATCCTCTGACCAGCTTCTAAAAAGGCCACCACACAATGTTTCAGAGTGACACACTTGTGCTCCTTTAGCACATTTCTCGGGGTAAATGAGCAAGCTATGTCTTATTTTTTGTTCTGATGGATTTCTTGCATGCTTCATTATCTCCCCTGCTGCCTTTGACTGACAGCGGACTTTCCATACGTGGTGAGCCTGTGGGCAGTTCTTACTTTTACAAACACAGAAAACTGCACTAATCTTCAAGCATTTGATGCTTCACTTCAACTTATACTGATAAAAGCCAAATAAGTTTGTGAACCTCGAGTCTTCCTTTTTTATAGTGTGGAGATATCTTAATAATCTCTGAAAAGAAATGCTTTCATGTGTCAAGAAAATTGCTTTCTTCCTGTGTGGCACAGTTCTGTGACAGAGGAAATGTACTCACTGTCATCGGAGCCCATCATGGCCTGTCATGTATGATAAAGAGAAAATTTTAGCTTTGTGAATAGGTATTGTCAGAAATGGCATGGATGGCAAATACACATTAAGGCAACAGTCTTCCACAGCCATTAGTGCTTGCAAAGAAGTCACAGTATGCAGTGACTGCTGTAAAGAGACACTAATCTCAATTACCTTTAAAGCAAAATATGTCATAGAATCATAGAATGCCCAGTTGGAAGGGACATTAAGGATCATCTGGTTCAATCTTTTTTGACAAAAACATAATCAAGACAAGATAGCCCAGAAACCTGTTCATCTGGATCTTAAATGTGTCCAACGTTACAATTGGACACCAATTCTGTTTAGAGGTTATTCCAATGGCTAATTGTTCTTATTGTGAATTATTTTCCTCTTCTGATCAATTGGAAACTTCCCAGGAGTAACTTGCACCCATTACCCCTTGTCTCTGTGATGCATCTCCTCATAAAATGGAAGTTTCCCCTCTTCTTTAAAGAGTAGAGCATGCTGATAAGATGTCTGCTGAGCCTTCTTTTCTCAAGGCTGCATCAATCCACTTCTCTAAGCTGTTCTTCACATGTCAGGCTTCCCAGCCCTTTGACCATCTTTGTGGTCCTTTTCTGGACTCTCTCCAGTCTTTCCACATTTTTCTTGGTATAGCAGGGACCAAAAGTGAATGCAGTACACCAGATGTGGCCTGAAAAGCACTGACTAGAGCAAGATTATGGCCTTTTTAACTCTGCTATTGGTGCCCTTCTTGATGCAGCCCAGCATCCTGTTGGCTTTCTTTGCTGCAGCAGCTCTCTGCTCATATTGAGCTTGTACACTAGGATCTCCAAGCCGCCTTCCACAGAGCTGCTCCCCAGACAGGTAGATCCCAACCTGTGCTGCATTCCTGGGTTGTGAGTTCAAGTTACAAGACCTTACACTTGTCCTTGTTGAACTTGTTAGTGTTATGAATACCTGAATGCATCTTGCCCTGTAATTGTTGTATATGTTCTTACAACCTGAATGTAAGAATCGTCCACATCTATAACAGGAGCAGGCACAGCTTTATAATCCTTCTATCAATCAGAAAACCAGTAAATAATTATCCATGTAGTATCAGACATTAATGTCCATGTCCAGGCTTCGTATAAACACAGCTCCAATGACTTCAGTTACCCCACTCCATTTAGTCTTCTGCTTTGTTGGTGGTGTTGTACTGAAATGGCTCTGTTAGTTGTCAAATGTGATTTTCCTTTTGTATTTTTTTCCTAGACAATCAATTATTACATAGATCAAATTATCATGTTCAGCAAATTTTGGCATATTACAGATTTATGAAAGAAAGCAAAACATGTCGACATCAAATAGAGTCTCTATGTTGAGTATTGAATTGTGATTTACTGAAAAGATGAATAGAACAAAGAACATTTTTCAGCTCACTCTAAATCTGCTTTTTTGGTAATTCTAAACAAGTCTTGCTGTACTCTACTTTGTAATATATCAAAGGAGATTTTACTATACAGATAGATAGACAACTATCAAATCCAAGGAATTATAACTTCTGCTACCTCAGGACAAGTTGTACAATAGCTCAATATATTCTGTATCCTAAATCCAGTGGCAATAGACAAGAGTAATCTTCTGACTTCATGGGAATGTGCAAGAGGCAACTTGTCTTTTCCATGCTTTATGTTACTTCCAGGCCATCATCCATTCTTGTTCCTTGTGAACAAGAAGCTGCGTAGTTGGAATGATGTCTCGTTACTGCTAAATTTTCTTAATCTTCTTCTGTTGTGAAGTGCATTGCTGGATGCCAAGCATATACTTTTTTGTCAGTGCTAATGAGACACAAAAGAACAGAGTAACAGGTTATTTCTCAGTGTTATAGAGGTTAAAATTGTAATAGACTGCTGGATGATCTAGTCTGGACTGCTTCACACCTCAGAGCCTCCTTATTCCCTACCAAGTAGCATGTTTGAGTATAACAAGCCTTCTTTTAAAAAGGAACCTAGATTTAATACAAATACATAAAAGGATAAATATCTGGCTCTTCCTGTCCTAGTTTTGGAAATTTATTTCTCCCAACTAATTTTTATTTGTTTTTCTGTACATTCCTGCATTTGTACTTCTAGTCTATTTCCCTTCCAGATTATGACCTCCACCTTGCTACAATCTCTTTTCATGTTGTCCATTCAAAAATATTTAATGGTCAAGCTTTATTTTTTGTGAGCAATCATGCCCTCTTAGAAAAAAACAAGAGCAAAACCAAACAAAAGAAACAAAAACAACCTAACAAACAAACAAAAAATCCCAAACAGAATATCAACAAAAAAATCCCAAAGCTGAACAAAAACATGTAAAAACCACAGAGCTTATTTTCAAGCTGGATGTCATGTTCATAAGTCGCTGTGTTTGTCTTAACCCTTGTCAGCTAAGTTTGGAAGACGATACCAGCAAAATGCATTATCCACGCTCAGCCTCTCCACTGAGTGATGGATCTCCACTATCAATCAGAGGTAGCAGGAAAATCTCGCCACTCAGGCTCTAAAATACAACAGATGCTGCTCTGACAGTTTTCATTATGCTAAAGTAGTGCAGCAACAAGATTGTTTCTGGATTTTTGAATATGATGTTATCAGTGTTCTTAGGAATACTACCATATCAGATTTCTCTTTTGACATTGAAATACAACACTTCTTAGCAGCCAGCATCTCTGCTGTTACATTTAACAGCAAAGCAAACTAAGAAAAAAAATCTAAATTAAATTTGTAGGAGATTTAAGAACATTGGGACCCATCCTGCAAGTTGATAGGAAATAATTATTTACAAAACATTCAGTAGCAGGGACTTGAATGAAATGTAAGCAGTTCCTCAGAATTTATCTAGTGTCCTCACCTGTGCAATGTTAATGAATGCTTTTAATTACAATGAATTTTAACTACTACTCAGCTTTATTTTTAATTGATTTGTTTACAAAATGCATGCATTAATCACATTAATGTCATATTTTATCATTTTCAAAATTACCTGATGGCAGTTGAGGAACTCTAGATAAAACAACTTGTTTCTCTCCTTTTCAAATACATTATGAGATGTGATACAATGAAAAATTGAAGGCATTACTAATTTATTCTTCTGAAGAGAGTTTATAGCAGATTTAACATGAGATATTTTCTCAGACCAATTTTATTTCAGTATCTTTGACTATGAAGTTATAACCCTGTAAACTCTTTACAAAAATGTTCCTAATAGGAAGTTTTTGGCAGTAAACAAATAAGTGTGTTACAAAGTTAAATCTTGGCTCTAGGTATATTAGCAGTAATTAAACCAGTAATTTCCATGACTATGGAGGGCTAAACTTGAGTTCTGTATAGCAAAATGTATACTAATTATGCCAGTAATCACTAAAATATATTAAAAATCTGTTACATTTATACATTATAATAATATTATAACTATACATTCTAATAATATATATTTATATAAACATATTATCATTATTAATTATAATAATATTTAGATTATTCTAAGGCTATTTCTAACTGCTACTCCTACATAATTATTTTTACATAAGTGGTACTGTTTTGATTGATAGCCCTCTGACACAGTGCAGTTAAGGAGATATTGGTGTGGTACCTTACAAAGCTGCAATACGGTAGCAATGTGGAAAGAAGAACAAGATCAGGCAGGGCCCTCCAATTTTCGTCTATTTTGATCCTCTGCATGCAAAGCCAAAAATGTACACTTATTTTCAAGAGCATCTGCTTGTGCTGTAATGGCATTTATTTTCAGAATTGTAGTGACTGACACAGAACCCACCAACAGTGCATGACAATATGAGTTGCTGATTCTGCCCCACAGTGCTGCAACTCAGTGTCACACGGGCAGGCTGAACTCAGGCTGCTTTCATGGGCACAATAGGCATCAGGTTGGCACTGACACTAGATAAAGAATTAGTTTAAGAAACAGCCAGAGATTCAGAGCATCTTCAAAACATATGGTTCTTCAGTACCTGATTCAGCCAGCAGCAGAGGATAACCAACACCAAGAGGGACAGAAGTGGAGTGTACTACCTAGCTCTGGTACCTCCAGTCACAATTGTTCCTTTTTGTTTTCATTGAACTCACTTGGTTTCAAATGCCAAAGTCTATAACTGAGTTCCATTTGAATATGATCATATTAATCCTTTTACAGGTTTGCCCCTTTGTACCTCTGTCAGAAGCTGAATTAGTTTTTTAAAGCAAAAATGGAGCTTCTAGGCACACAGCATAGACTATAAAGGAACCAGAGCTCCTCTTCTCATAACCTGCCTTACTTTTAACCAGGAGGTACTTAAGCAAAAACACTGTTCAATTTTCTCCTTTGTAGTCTGGAAGGGAGAAAGCAGTCAAATGTTGCACGATCTTTGTCAATTACTGCGGGTGTGGACGAGCTGGAGTGGAGCGGCAGTTTCAGACAGCAAAGACAGCACTGAATCATGCTGCTTTTAAGTCCTCTCAATTCTTTGCTTTGGATCAAAGACAAATTCTGCCGCAGTCATCTGAGCCTTGGGAGCAGCTGATATCCTTACTAAATGAAGTACATACGCCTTTCCAAAGGTCTAACTCCATACGCCTGTCATTCTTCGGATTTTATTCATCAGGCAATCACTATATTCCTGGAGCATGATAAACAGCAGCAAAACCCATCCATGACCTTGATAATGGAAATGGGAAAGCATAGAGTCCTTCAAAAATACTGGGTTTAGACATCAGTCTGATTTAGCAACTTAATAATATGATGACTGAAAAAGAACTAAATATGTTTCTTTTCAAAGTTCTTGCCAAAAAATTAGGAAAAAATTTCAAGTCTCAAGCAAAAAGTCCTTTTTGCCACTCTTTTAATTTTATTTTGTTTTACGCATGTATATCTCTTGGATGAAAATGAATTCTTTCCCTCAGTGACTTATAGAACAATTCTTAATATTTTATGTTGAAGGAGGAATCAAATTCATAAATAATAAATCTAAACCTTGTAGGTGGAATACACAGGAATATAATGAGTTTCTGTGAGAAATCACAGATTTAATGCAAGAATGCCGTATTTTAATGTCAGCTATGCCCATTTGCTACCGTATGAGAATAAATTATCAGTCATTAGTGTATGCATTCAAATGAAGGTAATTACTATATTCTTCACTGATTTTTGCTACATCACTTAACAGAAATGCGAATCTTGGAGATTAAAAAATGAAACAGTGTACTGCAGACAGTGGGGTCAAAATGAACAATGTGTGAGAAAAAAGTTTTTATTATTTCATAGAAACCATTAAGTTATGGTTGAAAACCTAAGCCATAATCACAGTCAAATAAAACAAGGGGAGCAATTTGATATGCAACTAAATGATGGTCTCAGAACAAAATTTTGCTGAGAAATTAAAAAAAACACACACACACACCAAAAAAAAAAACAAAAACCACCACACCAATCCAAAACCAACCCAGTCATAAAAGAACTAATCTCAGTATAAGGGTCTAAAAAGCTTATACATATACATATATATATATATATATATATATATATATATATATAAAACTAAAACTAGATGCTAGCCAGCACTTTCAGGCTGAGTTTCAGGAGACCTGAAAGACTCATGCCCTGTTTTAAAGTGGGACAAACAGAACAAAACCACAAATTTATCTATCTGACAGGCAGATTACACCGTGTTCTGCCTGTCTGCCAGACCTTTCAAACACTATGGACTTAAGTTACCATAGCCCTGAAGTGCACACTAACATTATAAGTTCTGTGCCTCACTGATACAAGTGTAAGAAACTATAAGAATTTCAGTAAGCAAACTGAAAGCCTAGATCATTTGAGCTGAAGAAATCTCATTAGGCTCTTCTGAGTGTGAGAAGCAAACTGTTGTGCCCCACAAGTTGGGCATATATTTGCAGCTGCTAAATTGGAGCCACCTCTTTTGACACTTTAGCTCTGACCTTCCTTCCTTGGGATGCTGGATGATCCATTTGCCTTCTTTACATGGAAACAAGTGTATTCTGGCAAAGTTTAAACAAGAAGCAGATGTATTCAATAGTTTTGACTTTAGAGTTGCTGGGCAAGGAGTACTTGGCTGAATTAAATAAGTAGGTACTCAAGAATTCACTAAACATTTAGCTCAGCATTGACCATTTTACACTTCAGCTGCCCAGCTGGCTGACTATCACATTTGAGATGTTGATTTTCCCCACATGAATTGTCCTCCCAACAACGAATATGCACTAAACTGCCATTCAGGAAACATTTAAAATTTAATTATCACCTGGCTAAAGCCCTTGTCTTAGATTTGTTATCAAAACCACAATGATTTGATTTATCTTTTCTTCAAGGGGCAGTTTTATAAGATATATACACCTGTGCACACAAATATGCCTAGATAAATACAAATTAATTTGCTGGCAATGTAATTTTTGAGATTTCTACAGATTTAACATTTTGATTTCTAATTGTACTTAGAAAAGTGGAGTCAAAATGATGTGGTTCAAGATGTTCAGCTGTGTTCAGACTGGAATCTGTTGTAGTTAATTATTGTGATGAAAAATCAGTTTCCATGTCCATTGTCATCTGTGATACTCCAGATATTCTCATAATAGAATTTATCATAATAGACTGTCACAAAAAATAATGGTTTTGAAAGATTTGGTGCAGGATTAGACATTTAATTGTACAATAATATCCAAATTTAAAAAAAATACTAATTTATTAATTTTTGATAGAACTTCAGGAATAAATCTCTATTGTAGATGAAGTATTTCTCTACACAGCCTGTTGTGTCATTTTCCCTCCTCTAACTTCTAAAAGCAAAGTCTTCAGCAACTGTCCTGTATGTGCCAAGCCCCCCTCCTTCAACTCTTCTCACTGGAATGACAAGGAACTATTATTTACAGTCAAAGAGCATTGAACATCTTGTTATACTATGCATTGTTCATCAATGATTTAGACATGATACAAGTAATTTGTTGTTGATTGGATTGAGCAGTGTATGAGCACTGAGGCTAGTTATTAATGATAGTTAATTATGATAATGATGATAGTTAATTATAATAATGATAGTTATTAATGATAGCCAAATTTTCTGGGTTATCAAGGTTTTTCTGCAAGAAGTGTTAATTGTTAAAAAAGACCATTAAATTAAAAAACTTACCTTAAATACATATTGTCTATATCTAATTCTAGCCCAAATACAGATGCAATTTTTTTAAGTTACAGCAAATAAAGTAAGCTGATTCTACTTTTTTCCCCCCCTTTTTCTTAATATTCTATATACACAGCTCAAATCTAGGTTCAAATTTTTTCAGGCCGAAGTGCTGATCTGTTCCTCTGGAGCTCTAGGATATGTACTTGTACATATTTTGTTGATTTGTCATTGGAAAAAGGCTCCATAAACTCACTGAAACTCATCAAAAGAAAGGACGTCCTCCAGTCAAGAAATTAATTTATTCCTGGTTTTTGTTTGCACAACGTGCTGTTTCTAGCACCATTGTACAATGATAGCTTTGGCAAATTTGCAGACTTCTGCACTGTGTAAGCACATTGTGATATGAAAAAGATCTGCATTGTTCTATGCAATCTTTACTTTTTTGAGTGTGCTGAGGAACAGAAAGTTCAAGACAAGGGTTTGGAAGTGCACAAAAATTTTCTCTTTTTTCCCTTTTTTTTTCCTTTTTTTTTCTTTTTTAAATGGAGAGAATTCCCACCTTAATACTTGAACACTCATATCAACATCACTGGCTGGTGAGGCAGATAACAACACAGTGATTTCTCTTTATCACTTTTAGTATCAGAAGTCAGAGAAAGTGTCAAGACATGCCAGAACTGAGGCAGCCTTCTAAGTTACATGAATGAGTACCAAGTTTGAACATCTGTTCTCAAACTTCTTATCGGGGGACCCAATCTTTTTTTCCTTCTTCATATTTACAGATCCATATAGTATAGTATAAATGCCAGTCTGCCCATCCATTTGCCTAGCTATATGTGAGCAGTCTTTGGCATGCCCCAAAATTCCTCATTTTAGCCACTCCCTCCTTCCTGAACATCAAACTGTCCATTTCTTTCCCTTCTTAAGTGTTCTTCCAGCTATGCCTTATTTTTAGGAAACCAGAAGAGTTGGATTCAGAGGAGGAGTTGCAGTCCTCTAATGGCGGTCAAAGATGAAATGCTTCTAAAGAGAAAGAACGAGGTGAACAAGGAAGCAGTCAGAAGAAAAACACAGATTTAACTGAGGCTTAAATACATGTCTAGATGCAGAAATTACAGAAAGAGAGGAAGAGAAAATGCACATACCCTGAGGAATGTTTTGTAAAGATCTAATCTCTAAGCTATAGGATATTCCAGATGCTTCTGCATGCTTTGTTCTCACAGCATGATGTAATTTGGCTTCAAACTTCTGAATGCATGGTCATTTGTCTGGGTTTAGTTCAAATATGTCTAACACAATGGCACCTCATTCACTTTGCTGGATAGGTTCCTTAATGTGCTATAAGATTTAGTTCATTGTTCGTTACTGCTCAAGATTTATTTGATTTCAGTATGTGACTTATTTGTCACCATTATCTATGCAGTTACAAATACATTGTTCTGTGCCCACAGATTTCTCTTTTATTGAGTTAACTTTACAAACAATTTATGCAGTTTACTCAGCTGGGTCTTGCAAAATCATGTATGTACCACAGTTGGGAAATTGAATTAGGTTGCTCAGTCTTTGAATATTACTTATTTTCTAGTTGAAAATAATAAATGGAGATGACACTTCTATTTTCATGTTTGAGCACACACTTTATCAATTTCCCAGAGTGATATTTTTATTTTTTTTTATTTCTCGTGAAATGGTACAGATCCTTTTATGTCACTACAGGCATTGAAATTCTGGATTCTTTTCTTTTGAGCTTGAACTAGACAGCTGCTTTGTTTCTCTGCTTTATAAAGATAAAATATATGTTTAATAAATGTAGAAAAGTCTATTTATATAATCACATCCCACATATCTGCATTGACAGCAGATATTTTAAATCAAGGAAGGAAAGGAACGCCTCTCTCTATTTTCCGTCTCCTTTTAATAATAATGCACAAAAGACTTTTTGTTGTGCTCAGAGGAGAAAACACATTAATTTGTTACCCTAAATACATTAATTAGAATGAAACTAAGAAGAAAAAACAACATATTTTTAGAAAGTAGTTATGAAAGGATTGTGGGACATACTTAGTTATTGCATGACTGAATTTTTAATCCAGAATTACTGCACAATGGAGGTCTAAGGATAGAAATAGTGCAAGGCAAAGTAAAATTACTTTGTTAGCCAAATAATACAGTTGAAATCAAATAGAATTTTGGGATTACTTTCTGTATATTCTAAATCTATAGGGAACTACTGCAAGAGTCTTGGCATTTTTTGATGGGTCTCTGTAAACAGATCAGTTGTTGTATTGTTTCAGATTAATACTTATTGCAAGAAGCCATGGTTAAATAGAAGCAGGTGCTGCCATAGTTACCACATGATGGATTACAAAAAATATGTGAGCTTCATTCACAGGATTCGCTGTTTGGTAGAAAAACAGTAATGAACATGAAGGTGAAAAAGTTTTTCCATCTGCAGCTTGTTCTGGCCATATGTGCTGAATTCAGGTTCTAATATCAAGGTGTTCAATGCCATGCATGTGGTCTGCCTATTACAAGATTTTATTGTACCAGGTTTGAGGGAATAGACAGGCTGGAAGGGGAAGTATTTTATATTTTCTCCCAAAAGTATCACAAAGGGGTTTTCTTATATAAATTCAAAAACAAATACTGTTGGGACTGGAAGCAGGACTTTCTGGAACATCAAAAGTATTCAAGTGTGTATGACAACAACTTAGAACCACATCTTTATATTCATTGGCCAGGTGATTGTCCAGTTCCAAGAAAAACCACAGAACAACCTATAGCACTCAGGTAAATTTGTTACCATTGTGCTTCTTCTGACTACATACTCACTGTGTGTATTACAGCAGTTTTGCATCTTAAACACTTTTAAAATAGAGCTGTAATATTGAACATGTTGTAATAAAGATGAGAAAGTGATCATATGCCACTGGCTTGTCAATCTTTTCCACTTTGAAACAGAGGAAGTTTCTCTGTCAAAGGCAGGTAGGTGAAAGAAAAATTGAAGCAGCTATTGCATTCATTAAATAACATATTTTAGCTATTACTGAGAAGACTTTTATATCAAATGTGAAAAGCATCCATTAGGGGAAAATTCCATTAGAATGTTAAAATGAAATTTTTTTTTCTATTGTGTTAACATGTTGATTTTAAATAATACATGTGTACATCCAAACTCCTGTACTGCTGTATAAGCCAGATTTCTCTCCTTACATCCACTGAGTTCAAATCAATTCTGTTAAAATTACAAAGTCTGTCAGATAGAGAGGAGTAGGAGCACTGTGCTCCACACTGGTGAAATTTTGTTGCTTTTCAGAAGCTCCTCCTATGGCTGTGACTCACAAGACAGTAAATCCACTTTCAGATTGCTTGTTCTGATACCAAGTGTGCTGAAGCTATGTCAGAAAACACTGAAGGACAAAAGCAATCTTCTGATTCAGAATTGTCGGAGGTTTTAAACAAAAATCAAGTCTCAGTAAACTTTGCTTGAATTAAGTAGTCTGTCTTCCCATGCTACTGGAAAGAAAAATAAAAATATAAGAATGTCATAAACCCTTAATAACAAGTTTTGGCTAATTGCATGGAAAAACCTATTGTTTTTCCATCTCAAATTTATGATGGAAAGTGATCCAGACTGATTGCAAAATGGGAGAGTAAGATCCAGAGACACTCAGAATTAGGATATACACAATTTTTCCATAAGTTTCAGATCTGAATATAGCAAATGCTAATAAAATACGCCTCTGCTTTTAAAGATATTTTTAACAATCAGCCCAGTTTCCATTTTAAGCAGATGTTTTCCAGTGCATTTGTCTATGTCTTTGTTTCTTTGATCAGGGGTATGAACCTTTAAATTTAATTTCAGCATTTGTGAGCAGTTTCCTATTAATTAGATCAAATGAAATTAAATCTTATGGCTAGTGTCCCAACATGAAGACCAAGAAGTAGTGTAACTCCATACAATGAAATACAAGTCACTGTTTAATTCCCAAGACATTAGTTGTTTAGACATGGTGATTAATTCACTTGGCATTTACAAAGATGAAAGCAGTAATTCTGTAATTAATTAGAAAGAGGCATATTTCCTTAAATGAATCAAGCCTCAATCTGTAATCTCAACAAACACAGGTTTAATTTAAATAGAAACATTTTGAATTTCTTTTATTTAATATTTTCTGATAAACCTTTCTGACTTTTGCCCAGCAGGCAACTCTTTGCACATGAAAATATTACTCCAATAACAATTCAAGGTTTCTATTCAAGCACTATTGCATTCTATTCAATGATTTATTTAAACAAATTTCCATACATAAGAATATTGATATGTAAAATGAGTTATAAAGAGCAGGAAGTAAGGCTTGGTGCTATTTCTTTGGAAGTCAGCTTTTTTACTTATTATAAAGCTTAGTTAGACACAAACCAATGAAATTAATTTTTGACATCCCTGTCATTGATCCCAAATTTTATTATTTTCTTTCATCCCATCTCATGGAAACTACTTCAACTTAGTGGCCAAACTGTAAATATTTCACACTTTTTGTATGACTAGTGATGCAGACTGTTGAATACTAAAAATATCTTTGAAAATATTCTTATCAAAATATGTTATTTTTTTGTTCAAAGCCCAAGGAATTCTAGAAATCTGGGACAATGAAAAATAACATCCTGTAGTAAATTTGAACCTTCCACAACCATAGCTAATTCTATGGATTTAGATCTCAGAATACTATCCCTAGAATATTTTAATATCCTCTAAACATTACTTCTCTGGTACTAAAATATTTTCCTTTTTTCTATCATGCATATTTTCCCACACATGGGTAGAAAACCAGTATAATTTGTGCTTCCAACACCCATTTGTACCACCACAGCTAAGAATATGGTTCAATAGCTGTGTTGCATCCAAGAATCTCTTGATGGTCTACATTTTTTTATTAATTATATACAAGTAACTAATGGACTACTGAATTCTGATCGAGTTTGAAATTCAGGCAGAACATCAGCCAAAAAATTTGTTTTATAAGGTACCTATTCCCAAAAGGTGAACTTGGACACAAATGTCTCCAGTGGTTTGTTCAGCTTATGTGCTGCCTAAAACCTGGTTAAATTTCTATAGTAAAGCAAAGGCAAAAGAGAAGGGAAGGTTTTGTCATTATTGTGTTACAGGAAAGACTACTTGCCTTTTACAAGTATTCTTAGAACTACAAGATTTCATCTTTAAATGGAAAATTAGAATTGAGTCAAAGACAACCTAGAAAAAAAAGAGAAAAAAAAAAATAAATTTGAGTGATCATGCAGCTGTAAGAATTAAAGCATAGCTGAACATAAGCAAGATCTCAAACCCTATATCTTCAAACTCTCAGATGTGAAACCAGATCAGAAAAGTGTCTGATGGGATTAAACCTATCTCTTATCTCAAAGCCCCTTGTTTTGTGGTGAACTTAGAGCTTTGAGGTTAAAATTATGTATAATAGCAACAACATAAACATTCTCATTTTGAGATGAAAATAGCTGTAGAACACGCGATATTAGCTTGCAGCTATAAGGTTTCTTTATAGTCACAGTGAACACGAATCTTTCATCTCACTCTTTGGCTTTTGTTTTATTTTTTTATGACAGGCATTGCCTAAGGGCTTCAGTGTGTAGTGTTTTATTCTTTGAATATTTTACACTACCCTGCCTTCTTTACTAATTGTAACTTTTTTATCACAGTGCCCATATTCTAGATAGAGTTCACAAAAGAGCTAGAATTCATTCTAAGGGTGCACAGGCAGCAAAAGAATGTCTGACATTTTCTTCATCCCAATTTGTCCCTCACCATTCTTCTGATATCTGCTGTCCTTCCTAGGCAAAACCCAGGAAAATGCCTGGCCCTTGGAGGAAA
Source organism: Passer montanus (assembly GCF_014805655.1). NCBI lineage: Eukaryota > Metazoa > Chordata > Aves > Passeriformes > Passeridae > Passer > Passer montanus. The sequence continues at coordinate 9,684,014 of NW_024368818.1, read as the reverse complement.
TTGGTTAGAAAGTAAGAATAAAGTGTTCTTGTACCTCCACTGTGTTTGCAGGGATAAGAATAATAACTCTCTTAATAATTTCCTTTGCTTAACCACGAAGCCTAAGGTAAAACATTCTTAGTATTGCAGACAGTCATTACTTTGTTCATTAAATAAATACCAAATGTGGACAAACAAAGTATAAATACAACAAATTCCAGACTGGCCATGAAAAGCTTTTTAAATTCAAATCACAATTAGGTAGCAAGAGTAGTCTGTGAAAGAGTAGCCAATGGACCATGGTTCATAAATGACTCAGAGGTCTCAAACTCTTCACACAGGTAGAGTGATCACTAATGACCTCTTTGCAATGATAATTACTGCAAATCCATACTTATTTCATGTTTGGCAGTAGGACAAAGTGATTAGCCAACTGATTTATCTACTGCTTATGTCACTGCTGAGCAGCTGGAGAAGTAGGCTGTTCATTTGTCCTGCTACAGACTACAGGCGTAGAACTTCTTGGATTACAGAAGCAGCTAAACTCAAATTGCTGAGTATTGGTTCTGCATTCATTGCATCTCCTTTCATATGAGGCAAAAACCTTTACATTATAATTTATTTTAAGACTATTTTCTTCTTTTCCACCAACTGTTCCTATTTTCATAGAATCATAGAATAGATCAGATCAAAATTGACCCGCTAGTGTGCCTTGCAATGAGCAGGGACACCTTCAGCTAGGTCAGATTGCCCAGGGCTCCATCAAACCTGACCTTGAATGTTTCCAGAGACTGGTTATCTACCACCTCTCTGTGCAACCTTTTCTAGTCTTTCACCACCCTCGTCATGAAAAATTTCTTCCTTATATCCAGTTCTAATCTCCCCTCTTTTAGTTTAAAGTAGTTGTACATTGTCCTATCACTACAGGGCCCATTAAAAATGTGTTCCCACCTTTCTTCTAAGTTTAAGTATTGGAAAGATATTTCAAGTGGAAGATTCGTGGTACAGGACTCATAAATGTAATGTTACTGCATTATAAACATATTTTAATTGAGCTAATTTGATTTAGCTCAGATATTTCACAATTCATACTATCAGTCTATATTTGAGTATGAATCTTCTTTGATTCTATATTTGAAGATATAAATCAAAGTGTTTCCACAGTAAAGATAAGCCCATAAGTTGGAGTGCTTTGTAAATGTCCATAAATAAAAGTCCATCTACGAGCTTGGGACCTGTCAAGTAGCACCTTGAATAAACATATATTTCTTTGTATCACTAAGCCTTATCAAGGTCAATTCTCATCCTACTTTTTAAGGTTTTAAACTATACCCCACTCTCTTAAGGGATGTTTTTGTCTCATCCTTGTAGCAAAGACCCCACCTCATTGTGCTGCCTTCCACAGCTCCACTGCTAAATGGCAGCTTAGGTTTCCACTCTCAATAAAAACAGTAAATAAAATCTTCTTATAAAAAAAACAATTTCCTTTTGTTGACTATTCATGGAAGAAGCTGTGAAATCTTGATTTAAAAGGTCAATTGCTCTTTACATACTGCTTTTGCAATGTTCATAAACAATCCTATAATCATATCCAAGCAACTACGTGAAGAGCATTGTAAAGGGTCTGAGTTCAAACACTCAAAAATAAGGGAAAAAAATTATGGATGAGGTTATAAGTGTAATCTCAGTTCAGCAGAAATTCAAGTGTGATAGGAGTATGAGTCCAACAGAGTTCTGAGGATTTTTCTGCAATTTTCATCAAAGTGAGCATGCCTAAAGCACCAAAAGTCTTTGAACCACGGGAGCTATGTTTTCTTAGAAGTGAAGTAAAATCAAGGGCCATTTTTTAAATGAAAAAAACTTGGCAGCAGAAAGGTGAAACTATAAACAGGTTATCCTCATTCACTGTGTCCTTGGAAGGCTCATCCTTCCCTTCAGGTTGGCTCTTAGTTCAGCAATCTTTCATCAGGTTTCAATAAACCTGTATGTAGTTCTCTCTGTATCCCTAGGAAAGATATCTTTCTTTTCATTGCCTCTGATCCCTGACTGTGTCTTTTCCCAGAGCTCTGAAGAGAAGGAAAGAGAGGTGCCAACACAGTGAACTGCAAAATGATGGGCAAAACTTGTGCCATCTGTCACTACCTGCTCTAAGGACACATTCACACTACTGCCTTTAGATACTTGGCTTAGCCGTGCCAGGTCCCTGGGAAGTACTTACCTGGTCTAATAGATTCAGAGTACATGAGTAAAGTTATTAAAAATAGATTTTAAAATTATTTTAAATTTCTGGAAAATAATTCTGTGTGAAAAAGTGAGATGTGATTATACAGTAAGCAGTGAGGTCTCTGTTGATTCAGTACTCCTCCCGGTCATCCTGAGAAGGCAGCTCGTTACAGTACAACTATATAAAATTATAAAATGGGGACTGTTTTCTAATTAGTCTAGCTGTCTAATTACAGGACTCAACAGCATATCTGACAGCAGATTATCCCCAGTGAGTCAGTAACATTTTCATCCTATTTTCTGTGTTCCCAGTTCCATGCTATCATTGATAATGCACTTCGTAGGTAACGTTAGGGAAGAAGTGACATGTGGCAACATCTTTACACCAGTTAAGAATACCATAACATACAATTTTGTGCAGAAAAGCAGAGTTAGAGAAGAAGGAATGAGAAGCAAGTAAGTTTGAAGAAAGCAGGTAGAATTTAGGCAAACAAGGAAATTATGTCACTGAAGAAGTATCATGTTCTCTCGTCTCTATGCTGAGAAGATGCCTATTTATTGAGACTGTTGGTATGAAGACAGATAGCAAGCTTGGAGTTGTGTGCCATGTGTATGCTCTAATGCTGCTTTGACCTTCTCAAACAGGAAACAAGAGCCAGATTTTAGCATTAGAGTCTCCCATTATAATTACAATAGCAGATATCTTTGAATGATTGCACAGCTACCATGTCACCAGTCTGTAGGTGTGACATAGCTAATGCCATATAAAAATTTACTTCTGCCTCTAGACCAATATGGACCAATATGAGATCCTCTTCAATGTGGCATGACATTGCAACCATGACAGTTTATGTCTTGAAATTAGCAACTGATCACCTGTATCATGTGGGAGTATCTGTCCTGACCAGTGGGATGTAATGATATGTACCCAAACTTTGTATGATAAATAAGTACAGGGGGACATTAAGTCTCATCCAGCAGAGAACCTGTGGCTGGTAGAAGCAAGAGAAATCCAAGAGTCATCCAAATCCTTCAAATGGTGTGGGCATTCAACACCTCAAAATTAGCAGTTGCATCTTCTCTCCAAGCGCTTTCACTGGTGCTTGCTGGCTCCCTAGTCCTCTCCGGGGCCTGTGACCACCACAAATTTCCATCCATGCACCAGCAATAAATGCACTGAGAGACAGGATATAGAGGTTGTGTGTGGGTAGTTTGTGCAAAATAGGCTTGGCCTGAGGACACCTTTTTCACATAGAGTGTTTCCCCCAAAGAGGTCTATGACCTTCTCACTGTGCATGATGGGACACCTGATTCTAAAACAAGAGCCATCTTTGGGAGCAGCCTGGTGAAGGTAGCACAGATAGAGTCACTGACTTTTTTTTCTTGTTCCATTATTTTTGTCACATGTTTTATTGCACATAACTTCTATCACTGCAGGTATTCCATCTGTTATCTTTCTTGCACAGTGATACAGCTGTAGCTAGATACCTCCGTTTTAAACTGAGGCACGTCCTACTGAACTGTTATTCCAACCTGTAATCAAAATTTTTGAGTTGTGGCTGAAGTGCCAGATATTTCAGAATAAACTAAAGCTTCTAAGGTTCAAACAACTCTAATCAATAAATTGTTTGTCAGTAAGAACTTTGTACCCTTTTCACCCTTAGTGGCAATGTGGCTCTCTGGAGGGAACATGTGTCTTTTTAACTGCCTTTTCCAGTTAATAGACTGTATTTCACCTTGTGACATGAGAATAAAATAAATCTTGTTTTACCTAGTTTTCCAGCCATGGTACCTGTTTCCCTCCCAGAATGCAAAATGAACTCATCTGACCTGAAAAGTGGAGTCATTAAGATCCTAGTTCATTTTAGTCAAAATCCCATTTACCACTCCTACAGCCTGGAAGTATTTTTTGTGCTGAGCCAATGCTTTTAAACTGTCTCTCTGCTGAACTGATTGTCTCTCCTTCCTGCAAGATGTCTAGATCCACGTGTCAGGTTGGTTCTTTCACAAAATGTAAAAAAATTAATGTAGATCTAAGGTTCACAGCTTAGTTAGATATATTTTTTAAACTACTCATAAAGGTCTAAACACTGCACGACCCTCTAAGTAGGATCATTAACCTGTGGGTTTACTATTGAAAGAAAAAACTAATTAGAGAGAGTTGTCCATTATTAGACGAAAGGTAGTATTCCAGCAAAGCTGTCTTCCAGAACAAATTTTCCTCTGGTAATTTTATGTTCTGCAGAAACAGCACAGCCTTTGCTCTGCACTGCTATTTATAATCAAGGTTTCTGAAACCCACTCTTGCACCAATATATTAATAAACAACAAGGAGGTTTTGGTAGAGGTATGGCCTTTTGAGGACACCCCTTATCGAGGATGCAGTCAGGAAGTGTGTTGAATGTAAATGATGTAGAAATCCAGAGCCGTATCACAGAAATAGATTAGAGATACATCATGGAGCTAGAGATGGAAGGTTGTTCATCAGGTGTGCTTTCACTCCTCACATTTCTTGTGGTCTGTTCTATCCCACAGGTTTCTCCACTGAATAGTACCTGTCTCAAGGTGTGAATAGTATGGAGTAAAAATGGAGCCATGAGATAGATTTTTGCCTCTATCCTTTGCTTTCTTTCTGGATGTAGCAAGAGATTATTGCGATATTTTACATTATTGTCAGTGAAAATGATAGAAAAAAGAAGTGCTGGAATTTCCAAGGGTAAACACAGAAATATTGCAGAACTAAGCAAACAAGTAATGACTGCCCCTTATTGGACACAGCATGGTGATCTCTGATATGAATAACCAGAGAGCCAGCAGGGACATATAACCACAAAGCAAGACCAATTATTCTATTCTATCACATCTATTGCTATACTAATACTAATACATGCCATTTTTATTGTGTACAATCTACAAAGGTTATAAATGCTCAAAATTCTCTAAACATCTCAGCAAATATATTTTGGGAACTAAAGTAATCTATGTTCAAATTGTTCTTTTCCCATTTTCAGAAGTCGCTGTTGTACTGAAAAATTATTTGACTGTGTCCCCTCTAGATCATGTATCTTTCATGAAAACTGAGTGTCGAACTCATTTGTAGTCCAGCTGAGACCTTATGATTATTAGACAGGGAGAAAATAGGGGCTGTTTCACAACAGCAGTGGTTGGAAGGCCAGCAGTTCTGTGGAGCACTGAATCTTGTATTGACAGTTCTAAACAACTACTGAAGAACTTGTAGCTATTGATCCAAGCACAACATACATCATACTAATGGAATCTCCTCTCCAAAGAGTTTCTACCTGGACCAACGTGCAGAAAGGGCAGACTTTGCACACTCTTCCAGAGGCAGCATAATAATGAAAGCAATCAGTCTTCATCTTCCAGAGTCCAGCAGTACCTACCATATGATAGAAATATAATTGGAGTGTCTCCAAACAGAGTCAGTTTGATGTAAGGATAATGCAGACAATGGCATGTTCATCTGTCCCGTCTTTGTACTACAACTGAGATTAGATATATGAGATGGTTGAAACCACAATTTTGCAAAATTCATTCCAAAGTAACAAATTTACAGAATGCTACATTAATATTTATCAGTACATATTTATCAGTAGACCATTAAAACTATCTCAGCCCTCCCACGCCACATCCATATCAATCTCATTATCCTGTCTATTTCTGAAAATGTCAGGAAAGAATATGGTTCTTTTGGTGTGTTTTGATGAGACACAGAAAGCTCTAATCCTTTTCAAATCTCCATGCTGGCTATTTTACAAGGATTTACAACTATTTTGCTGATTTGATTCTCACCAGTCAGCTTCCTTCTCAAGCATCCACCCATCAGTTTGACTGCTGGTCCTGTACCTCCTTGCTTGGGATGAGGGCATTCAGCTCCCAGTGGCACTTCTATAACTGACTCTCTATGTATGCCAGGGAGAGAGCACTACAAAGTAGAAAACACCTCCGGGGGCGGGGGGGGGTCTTAAACAATGCATATTAATTAGCTGCAAACTGCAATGGTTTGGGGGTATATTTTTGGGGGGGGGTGGGTAGGGGGGGAACTGCTGTTCTTTATTTTACCTGAGAGCAAGGGCTTAATGCAAAAAACCAATAATTTATTCTCTTCTATCCAGCTCTTCTATTCATATAAGGCAGTAACAGCATATTTAACAAAATAATTTTTCAAGAGGTGGAAAATATTCAGTTTCATTGCTGTGTTACATAAAAGCACCACTTGCAGTTAATATTCTAGTAGTGCTGAAGAATCAACCCTGGAAAGCAGGTTCCATCTGGCTGGACATCATTACACAGCTTACAATTGTGTTTTAGCTAGATGACTGCTAGATGACTTTCATATGATGAGTATATGAAAATTTCCCATGTTAGCATCTAATTAACAGTCTTCAATTTACAAGAATATAATTTGAATGAAATTTAAGTTTCAGCTCTTCATGTTATATTGCTGAAGTTAATGTTAACTCTTCAAGCATAGCATGGTTGGGCTGTTTTGAGATTTGTCTTTATGTACTACAAACCATAATAGAACCACGTTGTTGAAGGAAATTATGTTATTTTACACTGGCTAAAGATCTGCCTCCTTGAGCACCTGGTCTGTTTGAATTTTACCTCTTGCATATAGGGTCTGCCTTTGAGTAAAAATGTTTCTTTTCCAGCTAACAAGTGAAACATGGAAATATCTTAGACTAACTAAAGTTTCCTGTGTATTTTTTTTTTCCTGAAGGGAGCATGCAGTCCTTGCAGAAGTTATTATTTCTAAAGTTTCTGAGTAAAAGGAGTAAGTTAATAATTCATTGCTGTCACTTAGAAACATGGAGAAAATTATTGTGATAAAGCTTTTCCTGAAAAGAAGGAACCTTCTTGCAGTAGGAAAAAAATTCTGACATTGAAATAGTGTGCAAAAAAAGAGGAACACATTTAATTATTAAAAATATTTAAATATTAAAATATATATTAAATTTAAATGGGTCAAGAGTATTATATGGATTTTAAAAATATGAAAGAACATTTTAATAATTTTAGAGTGTTTCCAGCATATCCAGAGATAAATTGTTCTAAACCAATTGTATTTTATAAGAGCTTTTAAAGGAAGTCTTGGACTTGAAAACAAGGCAGAAAAGACCTTAAATGTCCTTTCCTAACAATTCTTTGAACAGGTATTTCTAGAACACTTATCCTGGTATGTCGTCTGAGTAATACTCCTGTTCTTTCTTTGCACAAAATGAAACACATTTGAGGGTAAAATGTTTGAGGAACATGACAAAGTACCAATTATTAAAGGGATATTAAATTTTTAATATGTACCAACACTTCCTTGAGCATACCAGTAAAAATGTAGAATAATTTAAATATCTACTTGTTGTATAATTTCTCTAGCAAATATATTATTGATCTGAATTTCTGTTACATTTACAGTTAGGCTCTGTTTTAGTTTATTACTTCAGTTATCTTGTTTATTACCTTAGAAATTTAATTTTTTAGCACCTTTCTATCATCCTTCACATTGGTGCTATTCATAGAGTCTTTAAAGCAAACTATGTGCTTAAGTTTTGGTTTGAATAAAGTCATTAATAAAAAGCATGATTTAAACTAATAATGACCAGCTGATGTATACAAAGTAAAAAGCACTCCCAAAGACACTTCTAATTCTGACATATCAGTGTTTTCCAGACTTTACTGCACAGAAACACTGCAGAGATCATATTTATTCCCTGTGCTAAGAACAGAAGCTACATTTGTTAGCAAAAAATAATTTCTAGTGTCATCCACCTGAAATTATATTTACATACATGGACAACATTTGCACCAGGGAGAGCTGTGTATTTTCATGCACAAATTTTCCTGTGCAGCAAACAGGAAGGCCAAACGAGAGGCCTGGCTGTGGTCCTTTGAAAGAAACTGCCCTAAGACAATTTGCATAGATTTGCTTAAATAAAGCTGGAAGTAGTTTGTGAGACATTAATAATAAGGCTTAACATATTCCAATAACCTAAGATATCACACACAGGAATTACACCATTATAAATGTTTGAAAACATGAAGTGAAGAAAATCCAAATAATTTCGTGCTCTGCCAAGGGACTGTGCCAAATATAAGGCTTCTTTTCTAATTAAGTCAAGAATATTAAAATAAAAATTACTCTATCTAGGGTGATATAATTAAAAAATGTAAATAAAGTAGATTGTCTTTTGTTTATATAAGTGGCTTTACTATAGCAATGACTCACATGCGTTTTCTGTAACCATTAGAGGTTTGTGCATCTATTATGAAGGAGTAAGAGAAAGCAACGGGGAATGAGATAGCCCAAAGCCATTCAGGGAGAAATAGGGGTTTCATCTATTTACAAATACTTGTTCTGATTCCTTGTAGTCTACATTAAAGGAAACTGACAGATCCCAAACCCAAACTAATGTCAAATGACAGACTGTTCAGATCAGAACACTGTGAGGGGCTACAGGCTAAATGAGTCAGTGCAGCTTCCCTCCATTTGCATCTTTAAAATTCTTCTTTCCAACATGCAGATAAGCCAATTTCATACTCCTGATTTTAGATACAAATGCAGGGGATGATTTTCTGACCACCAATAACTTTCTTTTTAATTCCAGTTACTAGGTGTTAAAGTTTGTAAAGTTTTTAACTAAATGTTGTGCCTCCCTGATTGCTGTGGTTATATCTCTAATGTAAGTAGAGATATAACTCTAATATAACTTTCAAACCAAAGTAAAATAAAAATTTACTTTGGTTTGAAAGTCAAAAGTTAATATCAAAAGAACTAATTGAAAACAGAGAAAGATAATAGTATCTACAGCCTAATCAAACTACCCATTGCTAATTCTTCCTCCCTGCCAAAATTGGCCACACATCTGACTTCTATTTTTTCTTACTCTGTAATTGTTATTTAAAGCATATAGAGCTCCAAGTATAAGCTGCCTGACATTAATTTCTATTAAGATCCAGACACTGTGTCCCTGTCTGTGTAAGAAGTCCTCAGTAAAATCCCAAACTGTTTTGTGGCTATTCTAATGTTTGCTGCCTCAACTGCTCAGCTGCTTCAGCATCCAGAAACAACTTCTACAGCAAAATCAAGACATCTGCTTGTGAGAATCTGCTATGAATGATGCAAGAGAATGAAAATTAGGGTTTCCATTTCTCATTATCTAAATCTTGATGGGAGTCTCTGCTCACTGATCTAACGTGATATGGAGAACAAAGGCACATCCTGGCCCCAGTGGGTCAAGGTAAAACTGCCCCTGGTGATAAAGAAGGCTGAAAATTCCCAGCATCAATTTCCAACATACAATAGGATGTCCTCTACCCGCTGTAAATAATATCTGAGAATTTCTATGGTAGGTGATACTAGATGTTAATAAACTAATATTGTTTTAGTAAGACAGTGCAACAGTAAAAGTATCTGCACTACTAATACAATTCATTTATATTTAAGAATTAATCAAAGGAAAATTATATGGCAGGCAGAATAGATCTCCTTTTTTTCATACCAAAACAATGATGTCTGTATATCCCATGTCTTACTCCTTCCTCTCAACATAATACCAAAGTTTATGGTCACTCAAAAATTTTCTGTAAACAGAGACAAAAAAAAAAACAAAAACAACAAAAAAAAACCAAAAAAAAAAAAAAAAAAAAAAAACAAAAACAAAGCATGAAACCTAAATGAAGCTGAGTTTTGTCATTCACATTTGAGGGGACCTTACACTGTGTTCACCTCTGTCAGTATGTTCCTTACCCCTCTGTCAGTCAGAAGATTAAGAGAAGGCATTTCAGACAGCCAAATAAAGGATGCCCAAACACCATCCATAAGAAAAGATCCAGCATTTCTTATGAGCCTGATTTCCATCCATCAGCTCCTTAGCAGACACTTGGTCTCAGAGACCACCTTTCTATTCAGGTCAACATCCCATATGCAAACAGTGTGCAATCTCATCCTTCCAGATAAAGCAGCACATTCTTTTTCAAAGACTCTCCCTGGTGTATACTTCATTGTTGAAAGAACAAAATTGACAGAATTCCTGATCTGAGTGAGCTAATGCATTTGCGTTTAAACAAATGTACTGTGTTTTCCAATCTAAAGTGTTACTGATGAGTATAAAGTTTGAATAGACTGCAATATTTTTACAGTTAAAATAATAATTTGAAAATATTTTCTGAGAGGTATGGTTGCTGAGTATTTTGCAGACTTCCAATGTTAATCTGAGTCCAATCCTGAAGCCTTAGAGGGGAAAATTTACACTCTCATTCATATTTCTATGGCTTTGTAGCAGTTCTCAAACTAGTTTAGTGGATTATGCTGTCATTAGCAAAACTGACATTATAGAAAAGCTACTAATATGTATGTCCAAATTTTCTGATGTTCTGGACAAGCAAACCACAGGTGCTGCAGGCTGGGCATCCAACAGCTGCACTACTTCTGATACAATCAAAGTGGAAAATTATAATATGCAGAGATATAAGACACACTTTGAAATCATATTCAATTTCAATTTAGCTCTTTTAATTATTAATTTGTTGGGGGGTTCAGCTTCATTGGCAGTGATGCTTGTGGCTAATTGATTTTCATGTCTGTGCTTTAAGCACTTACATCCTCTCACAGGTCTTCTGTCATGTGTGTCAGCCCAGTGCAGGTGTCTAACGGCTGTTTCTACATGAGCAGGTAGCATGGATCAATAGGAGAAGAAAAAAGTTGATACTATCCTCACTGTCCACTGTCCAAAGTTTCTCTTTGGAACAGCTCCATTCCACAGATGGATTCCCGTTTTTATCTGAAAAGAAATTAATTCCTCAAGCCCTTCTAGTTTAGTATCAGAAAACTTCAGCTGATGAGACTACTCTATTTCACAAGCAAGCCCACAGCAAGTGGGGACAATGAGGAAATTAATTTTAATGTCTTGCAGCGGCTAGGATTTTGTCCCACAAATTATGCCAGATCATGAAATGTACTTATATCTGGGGAATTAAATTAAGATTTGAGGGTGAGATTTAGTGCCAGGATGAGATCCAAAATGTGGAGATCTGCAATGTGGATTAGACATTGCACTTTTTTACCTTTTATAGAGGTTCAACTGACTGCTGAGAAGATCCATAAATTAATATGTAAAATAGAAATTCATCTCACGTGCAGTTTTAATTTTACAAACAGCCTCTAGAACAAAAGTTTTTTCTTTCCTCCCTGGTCATCATGTTGATCTTTCCAAATGTCAGCTTGATTAGAATTAATCTTTCTGAATACTGATGATCAAAATTTTCCTTATTATATTTCCTCAGCATTTAATGTATTAATACTTCCATAAAGAGATGCAAGTTGGTATCTGATATATTCTAGGGTTGCATTTTGCTTTACTGCATGGTCCTCTCAGTTCACTGCTTTTCTACAATTCTGCTGCTCAGTTGCTGTCTCAAAGAAGCATTTATTTAATCAAATTTTTAGCAGTGTTTCTGAATCCTGTTAAGTTTGAATCCTGGTAACTGAAAAATAATACCAGAGTATAAAAACCAATTTCTCCCTCTCCGAAAAAAAAGTCTTTTCTTCAACCAGTTTCTTATCAATCCTTAATTTTTGTATTAAATGTATTTAAACAGTCATGGGAATTTCAGCATGAAAATCATGCTTGAAACCCATGGAAGATTAAATCTGCATTTATTTTCTCTAGAAAATATTTCTTCTTATGAAATATTATAATAATTTAATCTCTTTCAGTGTACTTAAGTTAACCCATGTTCAATTTTATCTCAAGTCCATTTGCTGTTATATCTTAATTCCTTTTTCCTAGCAATTACTGCTAAAATCTCTGTTGCAGTTGATCTCAAGTCAACACATTTTTTTACATCAAGACATTAACTCTCATCTCCTTTTCTTCATGTTATTAGACAGATGAAAACTCTTTTCTACAGGGACACTGATTTTGTGCCACTTTTTCTTCAGAAATCTTTTACAGACAACATCCATCTCCTTTAGGTGATGACAAGGATTTTTCTTATACTTAAATATGATAATTTCCAAACTCTCACCTTGATCTTTCAACCGTCTTTTCTCTATTTGTTAATCTATTATCATCCGTCCCTCAGTTTCTAGTCAGTTAATCATTTAGGGTTGCTTCTTTTCCTGAATTATCCTTGATTCTACCCCATCCCCATTTTCTTCTCTTTGCTTCCCTTCTGTTTATGAAGTAAAAAAAAACTTTTTGCTATGAAACTTTTTTTGTTAAAATATGCAGACATGCCACGCAGGTGGTCTCTCTGTGACTGAGAGATATTGGCAGGGAAGGAGGAGAAGTCTATGTTCCTGCTGTGTGCAGCAAGTATTGTATGCATAAATAAAGCATTTCAGTTTCCATCATAACCAGGCCTCTGGCTTTTTTCCCAAATACACACACACACACAAAAAAAAAAAAAAAAAAAAAAAAAAAAAAAAAAAAAAGGGAGGACAGATGAGTGCTAGGCAACTTAAAGAAAATATTAATTTCTGAGCCAAATAATTTCCCAGCAAATGTGTTTGCAATTCCTTTGATTGAGTGATTACTCTTTCCCTCATGGACAACAGGATCTTTTAACTGCATAGAAATGTACTTGACAATATCCATAAGATTCATTAGATAATCTTCCATATACATCTAAATTTCTTTTCCTACAAGATCAGAATTCAAAAATTTTATATCAGGACTTAAACTGTGTATAAGCTTCTATAATTTCCAAACTTTAAAGGAATATCTTTTTTTTTTTCTGTTCCTGTCAGTATATTGATGAGAACTATCACTGTTCTGCAAAGACTATTGCCATACAAATGATGTCATCAGAGCATTGAAAACTGAGCATGTTGATAGAATTTTTTTTTAAATTACACTGAGAGAAAACGAAAGAAGCTTGCATTCCTGTCAGTTTTTAAAGCAGTGTTTCTTCAAAGGTGTGACATACCGTAACAAAGTTTCATGCCTTCTTATTTGGTGGAAAAAAATCCATACCATCAAAAATCTCATACAGAGTCATTTGCTTAATACAATAATGTTTTCTATAAAATTACCTTTGCACAAATAATGTGACTCAAATACTGGTGTATAATTTTTTAGAGCAGGATGGGAGATGCATCCTCAGATTGCACTGGTGAGCCCTAGAATTGGCATGTCCTTCCTCTGCCCCATTCATTTTGAAGCTATTATTTTCTTCTGCTGTCTGCTGAGAGCAGTGAGTGGTTTCACATCTGAAGTGAAGAGAAGCACATTTTTCACTGGAATGAAATTCTGTTTCCTCCACCGTAATGTTTATGAACCTCAGATAATAAACACCATTTCTCACAGAGTTAGAAAATAGGTGATAGTATTCTGGAAGGAAGGAAGGAAGGAAGGAAGGAAGGAAGGAAGGAAGGAAGGAAGGAAGGAAGGAAGGAAGGAAGGAAGGATCTCATATTAATGATTTAATGTGAGCACATTATTGAATTTTAAGCCTATGAAAATCACTCCTAGCATAAATAAAAGGTAACAGCTGTGTGGTTTAACTCATACAGCCTATAAATGTAATTCCGTCCTTCTTTTGCTGCTGAAGAACCCAACCCAGTCCTGTCAAAAGTGCCCTACACCTGATTAAATACTTCTCAAGAGTAAAACCCAACATTGATCCCTCCATGATTTCTAATCATAAACTCCACAGAGGATTCCCAGCAGGAGTGTCAGTCTATACTGTATCATCCAGAAAGTCCTGTCTGGACAAATATATTTAAAAACCCAACCATCCCTGAGGAAGAGCCACCCACCCACCTTATTTAGATTCTCTAACACACAGAGGTGTTACTTTAGTTTTCAAATACAGGAGAAAGAGGCACCCCATGTCCTACCCCACTCCTACCTGAAAGCATTTGCTGAGGATTATCTGCTTCCAGTGTCCGTGCTCCCAGCCTACATCTCCCAAGACTTTTGAGAGCTGTAACCACTACCTAACCTGGGAAAGGATACACAACACCTGCAAGCAGGGCTTGGATTAAATACCATCTAAGAGTTGTCATATTCCTTTTAGGCTCCTAGTTCCCTGTCAGAAAAAGAGCCATGATTATTTACTGCTCTTCCAGATTGCAACTCTAAGATAGAATAAATTCAGGGTCTTTGTCATTTTAGAAGAGCAAAAAGAGTGTTGATTTACATGCTGCTTCATGGACTTTATGATTAATATTGTGCAAGCAAAACCAAAATTTGAAACTCCTAAATGTGAGCAGTTGAACATTTCTCATGAACATGCTTTAATGGGGTGACTTACCAAGAGGTAAGTGGAGCTGCAATTATAGACTCAGAAAAAAAAATAAAATCCCATGTACAAAAAGCAGAGATTATTTAAGTCCCTTTGCTACACTGTGCTGTGATGCCATAAATCCCATTTTGACCAGATACAATTAATTTTATAAGTTTTTTTTTTCTTGTCTTTTGAATTTTGCTTCCCATTCTTCTCAGATCTGATTTCTAAGGTCATTTTTTTTCTAGATGGAATAGCCTGTGCTTGATATTGAAATGTGATTTGACAATAATATAGTGGTGAAACTTTGAAGACAAATTATGAAGGATTACCTTTTTTACTGTTCTACAAAAGTTTCATTACAATTCAACCTTAATAATTGTCGAAGGATACTAATCCATTGATGCTTCTGTGAAAATTTTGAATTAAGGAAGAACTAGTAAAATGGATTTATTAAACCCTTTTTGAAACAGAAGATAATTCAGTTATCATCTTCATCATCCCTTGCTACAGAGGCAGCAGTCCTTAATCCTATTTATTATCTCTGAAAGATATCATCATGGAATTTGGCTGGTAGGATGGAAGAGATATTTATATATCTATGGACTTATCCTTTCCAGGATAACTATTCTTCCACACGGGAGTCTGCGAATCCTGAATGCTTCCAAGTCTGATGAAGGCCGGTATTTATGCCAAGGTGTAAATGTATTTGGATCTGCAGAAATCATTGCATCAGTGTCTGTTAAAGGTATGAAAAAATGTTTTGATGGTAATGATGATTTATTTTGACTAATATTTAAATATTACTTAGAATCCCCAGCCAACCATAAAACAGCATTCTCCAGGCAGAAAAAAAAAGCATTTCTAACAAGCTAAGGCGACTAAACTCCATCTGGTCAAACATTGAATCAGATTGCAAAGTCCAGCTGTTTTATTGTGGATGTGTCATAAGAATTAATATATATATTAAATCACTCAAACTATAAATAATTCTATAAGTAAAGGAATCAATATCCCTTTTGACATATTTTATCTTTGGGAACTCACCCCTAACTTTTTCTGCATGAGACAAAACATTTAAATTAAAGTAATAATTGTATCTATATAAATTTCAGGGAAAGGTAGTACCTTACAAGATCAATAATAATAATAAAACCACTGAGTAACACTCTATTTCTGAACATTCTTTTCTTTTTCATTTTTTAGCTGAATTAATGGATTTTCTTTGCAGGTGTTCAAGCCTTTTGACTTCATTTTTCAAGCTTCTTCCTGTATTTAGTAATTCAGGAAACATTCTTTTATTATTTTATGTGACAAAACTGAAATTTTCATGCAATCACAAGATTCCAGGTGCTGCAGCCTTAAAAAAAATAGCTTTTCCTGAAATTAATAAAGTTAATTAATTAATCCATGTCAGATGTCCCATAGATAGCTGTTTAGGGTTCTGCCTTATTGACTCCATGAAACTGTCTGTACCTTCTGATCCCCAGTGTCATACTTCAGTGTGTATTATGAATATCTTTCAGTATTTGACTGTCATACTAACAAGAAATGTAAGCTCTGAGTAGACTCAGCATCAGTCAATCCTATTATTTTGGTCTGGCACTATAAGTTAATTTCCATCTGAATGTTGCTAACACTCCTCTGTTTCCAGAACCCACAAGAATAGAGCTGACTCCCAAGAAGATTGAGTTAACGGTTGGAGAGAGCATCGTCCTCAGCTGCAAAGCCCTTCATGACAGCACAATGGATGTCACCTTCTACTGGACGCTCAATGGGCAGCCCATTGACTTTGAGAAAGAAGGTGGACACTTTGAAAGCATCAAGGCAGTAAGTGACCATGCATTTGTCATCTCTGTGCTGGGAAGTGATATAAATTTGCATGCTTTTATATGTCTCTCATTTACCAAATTTTGACCAAACTGAGAAATAACTGGTTTCAGTAACACTGGAAAGAAATGTTGGATAGAGAAAGTGCAAACTGCAGACCACTAGAATTACTCCAAGTAGTATTCTTCAAGAAGATATTAAATTTAAACTTACATATCCTATTATTAGTGATGTATCAGATAGTCTTTGTGAGGGAAGAGGAAGGTGTTTTCATCAAATCCTACTTACATTCTTCTGCTGATTTTAATATAGAAAGGTTGTTGCTATAAGCATTGATGTCTCTCTCACAAATAACATGGCTTTTGAAATGCCCTCACCTCCCAATGCTTTACTTGCTTAGAAAATATTTTACTATCTGAATAGCAAGGGCTATATTTACTAACTTCCCTGCATGAGGTACTTCCTGACTGTGTAACCATTATTTAAGTCAGTATGAATCATAGGACAAAAATATACATACCAACTTAAAATATTGCTACTTGAGTCAAAAAGAGTTTCATATGATCAAACAGTATGATAAAGAATTACAAACCTGTCTCATGTAAAATGATTTGAACATTTCTTAGTAGAAAAAAATCCTTTAACGTGAACAAGCTTGGAAATTGAATCTACAGTAATTTAACTGAATCTTCCAACTAATGAAATGTAAATCAAATGTCCATGCTGTGTTAACAGAGAAAAATTAAGTTCATAAAGGTCAGGAAATTTTAAAACTTAATGTATCTCATTTGAGTACAATGTAGCAAAGTTAACATTGCATTAAAAACCTTGCCAGCTGCAATCAATTCATTCTTCTGCTTGCCTATGTGGAAATCATACTCTTTACAGAAGTCATATCCTCTTGGTGGGGGTTCATGTTTTTAAAATTTTAGTTTACTTCAATAAACCTTTTAATTGAAAAACATTGGCTAGATATATTTTAGTGGGAAGTCTCAGCATAGTTATCTTCTTCTGAGGAATATAACACGCAAAAGAACACTATTTGTGTAAGAAGGAAAACTTGCACTCCTCTTTAACTTCAAGGCCATTCTTTGATTCGAGAAAAAACCCTATGATTACAATTTAACTTCAAGTGATTCCCAAAAAAATTGAAATTTAAAACATGCTACATGATTCTTTCCTTGTATTCCAGCATCTCTCTTCAAGGAAAATTTTTAATCACTGGGAAAAATCCACAGTCTAGGAAATTTTCAAAGTAATTTCATATCTCATGTCAAAATAAAGCTAATTTAATATAATTTAATATATGAAAAAATGGGCTTTTGTAGACCTCTCAAGAATTCTTCATTAATTTAATTTCTACAAGAGAAAACCCTGACATTGATAGAAATAAGGTTTATTCAAACTAACCAAAGACAACATCTTATTTTCAGACAAATGTTCATGCAAATCTCACTGAAATTTCTGATTGCTTTAACTGTCCTGACATGATTAAAATTTGGCCAAAACTTGATAGATTTAACCAGCTATTTGAGTTTATGACTTCCTCCTAACTGTGTTGCTAGAGTGTTACTGCTACTTTATGAAGTGAAAATAGTACTACTCACATAATCACAGAATAATCTGGGTTGGAAGGGACACACAAGGCCCTGCACAGGATGCTCCAGGAGTCACACTGTGTGCCTGAGAGTGTTGTTCCATCGCTTCTTGAACTCTGTCAGGCACTGACACAACTTCAGGCCATGGCCTTCGGTCTTGTCACTGGTCACAAATATTAAGAGATCTGCACCTACCCTTTTGCTTCCCTTAATAAGGAAGTAGATGACAATAAGGTCTCACCTCAGTCTCCTCCAGACTGAGCAAGTCTCTCAAGTAGTGGTTAAAATATCTTGATTTTTGCATTGTCCTGAAATTAAGCTGGATCAGTTGAGAGATGCAAATCTTGAAAGTGGTAATAAAAACTCTGTTAATACAGGAATTTTTTGTGTGTTTTGACACAATTCCCATACCTACTCATTTGTGGAATGTTGTCAATTATCTGTCACTATAATTTCTGTTAACTACATGAGAATGAGAAATTAATCAAAAGGTTAAAAATATATTTCTTTACTTCACTAAAATATAAAGCATGACCAGGCACCAGGGACAAAGGAAAATAAAACTCCTTTTTATTGTCATGCAATCTCTTTTAACCTCTCCAGTTTCAAAGCTGAGATAACAATGAGTTAAAGTCATAGGTTTATGAATGGAGAAAAGAGGAACTTGAAGTCTGATAGAGTTCTATCTATATCCCTTATATTGCTCTTCTGAATGAAACACTTCAATATTACATGAGTTGATCCTGAACAAAATGCTTTTCAATGAAGTACATTTAAGAAAAATAATATATTTTGTGTGCATGAAGTCCCAGAATTATATGTCCATTTTTTGTCCATACACCGATACTTCATCAGATAAAAATATTTTCAAGCTTGCCTGGAATTACTTATTTGTTTTAAAGCCTGACAAATGAAACATTATTTAAATGGCTTTTGCTAATAATGAAACCACTGTAAACTTCTCATCACCAGTTGCAGTGCTCATGTTTTCACTGTGGCAGACCCAAATGTTAAGTATGATGAGTATCTTGATGCCTCATGCAATGTTATAAAAGCTATCACCAAAGTAACATCTATTTGGGCTGTAGATAAATTTTCACTTAGTAGAATTGCATGATCCCAAGTAATTATAATTAAAAAGAAAATCATGTCTTAGTGATAGATATTACTAATTTTGTTTTGAAATTATATCAGTAGCATTTGTACCAAAAAAGCTGTTATAATTTTTCATATTGAGAAGTAATTTTTCATACAAAATGAAGGTATTTTTGCTGTTCTTTACTGAGCTATCAATGACTTAGTACCCATACCAATTTAGGTAATTCAAGGATTTGCCTGGCAAAAAGATAAGTGTGATAAGGATGTCATCTTGTGCATGAAGTGAATATTAAGGAAAATGTATCAGCTGATTTCCACTGGAATGACTGCAGATAGAAGTCTAAGAAAAGAAAACATCCCAAATTATGTATATATGTAACTTCACAGAACATTTGGTAGAAGAACAATAATGACAAGGGTTATATAAAACCATAACCCTCTGGTATTGGTAAAGTCTTATTTTGTCTAGCAAAAGACTTGATAATGTTTTAGGTTCCGTGAGGAATAATCTGTGGAATAGAAAAAATTTTGCGTGGAAGTTTGAATTTCCAAAATTTTCTTCTAGCAACACAGTATGCAATGAACTCAGAAAGTATAGACTTTCTTGTTTTTATTAGGATAACTTTGATTTTCTGTCCCTTGTGCCGCATGTAGAAGTCCAAGTCAAAATTATATTCAAAATGTTTTCTCCTAAAATCTCTACTGACCTGAATTTTCTCATAGACCTATCCCTCTTTCATCTAAAAATATTTGATTTTTTCAGTAGATTTTCATCCAACTGTCATAATTCCAACTCTGTGCTTGAAGGCTGATACTGTGTTTATAGCAGCCAAACAAAATTATTTACTGTGGTTATCCACAGACTGGTAAGCAACAGCATTGCTCTTAATGTGCCTCACCTTGACTTTTCAGATTCAGGAAAGTGATTTGGTCTGAATATGTTCTTGGTTTTTGATCTTAGCTGAAACTGCCACCAGGGGAAGCAATAAGTACAACTTGTCATGTTATATTTTACAATGGTTATTTGTTCACATGGAAGTGAATGGAAATCTACTGTTTTACTTCAAAAAGGACAGTAGATGCAAATTGGACAATTGAATTCCTGCCTAGTACTGGAGACTTCAATTTGATAACCTAGAACTTTGGACAATGCATAAATTTATACCTTTCCTTGTATTTTCAAGTCACTCCCTAATTTCTTAAAATACTTTTATAATATTCGAAAAATTAAGATTAGAATTTCCTAAGCGTTTCTAAATAGGAAGAGCTAAGTTCTACACTGTATGAAATCAATTTTAAGAGCAGCCTGTTAATAACAATGTTTTTCCTCTTTATTGGATGTAAACCCAAATAAGGTTAATTAAACAGGAATTTTACATAACATCCCGACTGCCTCCCCACATGAAAAAAGCAATAGTTGTCAGAAGCCTTCGAGAAGACAACAAGCTCTATGCACAGTGAATTTGTGTTCAGGGTAAAGTTGCCATATCAGCTTCATTGCTACCAATTTGTTTCACTGTCTGTTGCAACCCATTCCTGCTGATGGAAGAGGCTGAACACAGCCATTACTGTCAGCTCTAATCTCTAGATATTTCAGCTCTATGCTCATTACCAGGTTTTGCCCACTTGTCATGCTACAGCAGTTACCTATTTGAGCAGTCAGGAGCAGTTTAAACAAAAAATAAAAAATAAATCTTGTCTCTTAGTAATAAATAGATATTATAAATTAGATAGTGTACTAAATAAAATAAGGATTTCTAGACTTTGAGTTCTGTGACTGGTAACTACAAACCAAAATCCAAACACAAAGAAGACCACAGTGTAATACTGCATTTTACTATGTGTTTCTTCTAGGCTATAAACATTTCTAGTGAACTGATTGGATTTGTTTGATGCTGTGTTAGAAAGAGACTCTCCAAACTTTCCCTAGAATCAAAAAAAGTCTGTAAATTGTTGCATGCAAGTGTAAGTGCTGTTAATAGAGAGTAAGGGACAGAGAAGATAAGCAATATCTGATCTCGTTTAGCCTGGAGAAAAGGAAGCTGAGGAGAATCTTACTGCCCTCTTCAGCTACTTCAAAAGAGGATCTAGTGAGGTGGGCATCAGTTCTCCTGTCCCAGGTAACAAGTGACAGGCTGAGAGGAAGTGACAAGGTTGCACCAGAGGAGATTTAGATTAGAGGTTAGAAAATATTTCTTCACTGCAATTGGTCAGGCATTGGAACAGGCTGTCCAAGAAAGTGGTGAAATCACTAATCCTGGAAATGTTCAAAAGGAGTGTGGATGCGGCACTTGGGAATATGGTTTAAAGGTGAACATGGCAGTGCTGAGTTAACAGTGGGACTCAATGATTTTAGAGGTCTTTTCCAAGCTTAACAATTCTCTGAACTCTTCTATTTAATTTTATTTTAGACAAGGGAAATAACCAATAATTTTGAAAAATGTGAGCCTCTTAACATCCCTGACTAATTTCTATTAAAAATTATTGCAAAAAGTCATGCAATACAGTCAAATAATTTTTACTGATTTGTTCCATTGTGGTATTTTGTACCTTTCCTTGTTTACAAGAAGCATTTTAAAGCAAAAAACCTTGGGATAAATAACAGACATTTCACGGCAGTCCATTCTTCCCTCTGTTTACTTGGAGCTGATGGATCATTTAACCGCTTGGCACAGTGTTAATCTGGGCTATAACAGCAGAGTCAATTGTTTGAACAACTGATCAATATCAGTTCCTAAAGAAGCCTCCATTTATAGCTCTGCTGGCTATTTTACACTTGCAGCTCTGCAGCCTTTCTCCCCAGCTGCTGTGGCAGTTCTTTCCAAAACCTTCCTGGCAGTACTTCTCCATTTCAGTTCTTACACTCCCAGTCTTTTGGTTTTATTCTTGAGGCCTTGCACCTGCAAACCTCAATTGTGTTGTTGTTGAAAAGCGTCATGGAAAGAAGGTTTCACTGTCCTGAAACTCACCTCAACTTCTTGCCCCCTTTCTTTTTCTCTTGTTTGCTAAACCAAGACACAGCATGCAACACAATAGATAATGTTCACACAAATATTTCATAAATGTTATCCAACAATGTACATACTAATCTTAACAATCAATCATTTTGTAGCAACTGCTCTTAATTAACATACTGCAATGAATATTAACAAATAGGAAGTGAAAGTAGGTTCCAAAGAGGATGATATAACACTAGGGAAAAAAAAAAAACAAAACAGCAAAATATAATCATAATTTTCGTCACTTACTGCACTGGAGGGAGTCTCTAGAGGTCTTTTCTTCCTTTTTTCTCAGGGTAATAAAATTGCAAATAAGGAACATGAATTTAGCATCAGAAGTGTAGCTGGTGTCTCTGTCCTGAAGCTTGCCATTTCTTATCCCATCTCTTTTCTCCTTCCTTCCTATTCTCACTGCTTTTTCCATGTTTTTGTTAATGCCTTGATTTCACTACCCCAGTACATGACAGACAACCTGACAGCTGATATTCTTTTAACTGCAACTCTTTATTCAATAAAGTTAATCAAACTCAGAGCAATTCAAGATGCACTTGAGATGTATTTGAAGTATTTCAAGTTTATTCAAGTTCTCCCTATCCGGTCTCAACACTCCATCACTCTCTGGCATTCACTCAAAGCCACCAGTACTCACCAAAACAACTCTTTTCATAATTCTTGCCATGTATATGCTAACTGTTCATAAATACTGCCACTCAAAGAGTCTACACTCCCCCCGCATGGTTCTTAGGGATTCACAAACCTAAAGACATCCTTTTAACTTCTTATAGACAGGGGAAATGCAAGTTATGTTTTATCAGGTATGCCTGAGTCAATCTGCATCAGCCTGGATACTGATATATTGCCGTTATTATCCTTCCTCATGCCACTGATCACAACAAAACTGATAATAATTATTTCATCTTCTTTGTTCCAAATGCGTGCTTATATGATTAAAAGGCAGAGCTCAGAATATAACTTTCCATTACCAATATATCAACCAAGAAATCTGCTGCTTCTCAGATTAAATATTTACAATTTGTAATCATCACAAGCAGTAGACAGATGTAGTTGTTATTTCCAAACCTGAAAATTTGGATGAAATGGTATTTAAACAGAATATGGACAGAATTTGGCTTGAAGCCAATGATCCGTCGTAATGTACATAGAAATTGGCACCATTATTTAAAAGAACTTTATTGTATTACTGGTCCTCACTTACTGTTGATGGTACAAAGATAACACTGCCATAAGGTATAATCATTGGTTTGCTTCAGATAAACTCACAAAAAAAATTCTACTGCCATTCAAAAATAGCAAAAATCAACTGTGAAATAATTTTTCAATTTAATCAAATTGAATTTCATTAACAAAGGCTATTTTGCTAAATGAAGAAATAATGTATGAGTCAGGAATTCACCTAATCTGTGTGTTACATGCAAAAACACACATTTATTTTAAATGGTCATTTAAATTGAAAAAGCTGTCATTAACCCAGGTTAATGATAATTTTAGGATCAAATCTCAGTCCTTTTTAGGACTCAAATTGTTTAAGATCAAATCTCAGTCCTTTTTACTCTACACAGCATTGTTTTATTGCTCCTAATTTAAACAGAATAGAATTTTTTTAGGCTTTTAGTACCTCCCAAGCACTCTCTTCTGTATAAAAAACACTTTGTAGGAAAACATCCACAGCTCTCTCTGTCAAGAGAATTAGATGACAGGCAGCAAACCTTGATAAACCCCTGTAGCCATAGTAAAGAAATGGCCCAAACTCCACTTTGGCTTTCATCATGAAAGTTTTCCTGCAATGGCAGTCAGTGTTTGCCCATTCTTTTCTTCCCTTTGATTTCAGCTTTTGTTGGATCATGATCATTTGTAATATTCTCATTACCCATTTTAGACACATTCTTCCCAGGCAAAGAGTCAGTTTTCACTGCATGTTGTCCAGGCTGAGTTCACAGCCTGAATCCTCTGCACAGTACTAGGCTGTCCTCAAGCCCTTGCAGTGCAGAAGTTGAGAGCTGTGGGTCAACACGTCATCTCTACCAACTACCCAGTACTATGAACTTCTTTGGCTTTTTGTTCCTCTTTCCAAGATAAATCAGAGCTACATTCAAAGAACTGCAGTTGGAGTGCAGAAGGGAAGTATGACAATGAATGTGGAAAATGAGAAGCATTAGAAGCAGATTAAATGAAAGCCTGGGTTTGATACAATGATAAAATAATGGTATTTCATATAGATTTTCCGCATATGACTCTGTAGTTTAAGCAAATGTTATAAATTATGTAATAATCAACCCAAGTGTAATTCTTTCATGGAACAGATAGGGAAAAGGGAACAAAAGACTTACTGGATGTTAAGAAAGTGCTCTAAGGTGTAACTGTGAGCTCAGTTTCAAATGCAGACAGATTAGAAATTGCACAAAGTCTTCAGAAATTGATTAGAAATTAGAATTTTGCAAAGTCTTCAGAAGAAAAGGTTGGGTACACTGAATGGACCACCATGGTTCAGAGATAAAAACTCAACAAATGAATGGACAGATTAACAGAGAGGTTTCCTAGCAACTGGCGCAGGAAAATGAACTCACTCTCACAGGAAAAATAAGTTTAATTCTCTTCATTTGAGGAAAGAAACATATGTAAAAGTTGTTTATTGCAAAGCAACTCACAACTGTTAAGATCTGGTTATTAAAATGAGAGACATGTCTTTGCCCTAATTGAGGTGCAAACGAGACCATATGTCAAAGTCATTAGTATGGGTTTTTATTTAACAGTAAATGCAAGGGAGAAAGGCGGAGAGAGAAAAAGAAATAGGAAAAGAGAGTGGGAGCAGGGAAAGAAAGAGAATGACATAGAGAAAGGGAATATGTCAGTACTGCATGGATTTTGTTGGTTCTCTTCTTCTGGTCTTCTCAGTCCAATCTAGTCAAAGTGATTGTCACCGTCTTGAGCCGAGAGAGGTGGGAGAAACACAAAATCCACTGGGTGTGTATTTACTCAGGTTTGAGTGGACATGACCAAGTACCTCTCCTGGGGCAGGGAATTTTACACTGCATGATGTAATACTTTGAATCATGGGACACTTTATCAGACTGATAGTTTATGACACATTCTTGGAATAAGACATCATAGCTGCCTCGTATATCAGTAAAACTGAGCCAATTACAGCCCACCAGAAGGGGTGAATTCCTTCAGGCTGTGTGTAAACATCCTGCCAGTTCTCTGGAAGAGAATTTCCACGGCTAGCCACTGCTGTAAGGACTCTGGCGCGATAAAAATTAGGACCCCAACTTGCAGGATCTGCCTCTTATCATCCTCTTCCCTTATCTTATGCAACAGGCAGTTGTAGCATCTGGTGATGGCATGCATGCCTTCTGCCCCTGGGCAGTTAAGTAATTGATTGAGTAATTAACTAGTATCAGTCCAGGCTCCCACAACAACCTCTTAAGACTTATGAGATGGAAAGAGAAAAAATAATCCGTATGCAAGTTCCTCTCTGTGGGTATTTGAGATGGCTGAAGAACTATTAATTCCCCAACAGAAAAGGCTCTGAAAATTAATAAGACATCATAGCTGCCTCGTATATCAGTAAAACTGAGCCAATTACAGCCCACCAGAAGGGGTGAATTCCTTCAGGCTGTGTGTAAACATCCTGCCAGTTCTCTGGAATAGAATTTCCACAGCTAGCCACTGCTGTAAGGACTCTGGCACGATAAAAATTAGGACCCCAACTTGCAGGATCTGCCTCTTATCATCCTCTTCCCTTATCTTATGCAACAGGCAGTTGTAGCGTCTGGTGATGGCATGCATGCCTTCTGCCCCTGGGCAGTTAAGTAATTGATTGAGTAATTAACTAGTATCAGTCCAGGCTCCCACAACAACCTGTTAAGATTTATGAGATGGAAAGAGAAAAAATAATCCGTATGCAAGTTCCTCTCTGTGGGTATTTGAGATGGCTGAAGAAGTATTAATTCCCCAACGGAAAAGGCTCTGAAAATTGTCTTTTTTTTTTTTGTTTTGTTTTTTTGTTTTTTTTGTTGTTGGTTGGCTTTGTTTGGATTTTGGTGGCTTTTTGTTGTTTTCTTTTCTTTCTGCCAACCCTCCAAATATTAGGACAATGAGTGCAAAAGACAAATGCAATGATGTCATTACTATTCAGCAAAGAATGCATGTTTTATGTTCTTTGGAGCCTTTTTTAATTTGGGGAAGTATTTCCACATCAAAAGCAAAATGCATAGGTGGCATCAATTTTTGAAAAAGCAATAGTTTCAAGCAATACATACAACTAATCTACAGCTAATTAGATACATTGCAGACATGACCTCAGACAACATACCACACTGAAACAGATGGAACCATAGCTTGACATATCATTCAGCATTGGAGCTGCCCAGATCTAGATGAATGGGATGCTTGGGAGCATAATATGAATGATACAATAATTTGTAGTCCTGAAGAGAAACATTAGTCATGATATATAGCATTCTGAGCTCTATTATTATTTATTTGCTACTTAATGAAGATCAACAGTGTACAGCAGGTCTGTAGCTGATGCTGACCTTGAAGGT
Organism: Passer montanus; assembly: GCF_014805655.1. NCBI lineage: Eukaryota > Metazoa > Chordata > Aves > Passeriformes > Passeridae > Passer > Passer montanus. The sequence continues at coordinate 9,657,473 of NW_024368818.1, read as the reverse complement.
TGCTCTTAGCTTTCCTGAAAATCAGTAAAAGTTTGTTGTTGAACCTATCAGTTCTGGTTTGATTTCTTTTAAGTTTTAGCTTCAGTAAAATGCAATCTACATTTCACACAGTAGAAGTTTACACTGAGATTAAGGTACTGATGCTTGGCTAAGTTGATAGTACATGATGCAACACCAAGGAATATGGATTTTTCTAATAAAATGCTACTTTGAAATAACTTGCAAAATATTGCCTGTCAAGAAAGAGCATAAAATCAGTAAAATAAAAGGCAGCTTTTATAAACATACACCTAATAGCATCAACATTTAGACCTAGACAAAGAAATTTAAATGCCATTAATTTGGCTTTGAATAAAATTGAGACCACAAAGTTGCTGATATACCAGGCTGTCCTAAATCATGTTAGCCCAGGTGAGAGAGACCTTCCTTGCATTCATATCACCCAGTTTTTGTCTTCCCCCAAGGGGAAGTGAATTTCTCTGCTTTGCTGAAGCATGATGTCTTTTTCCACTGACAAGAAGTCTAAAAGCACAAGTTTCTAACCTTAAATATTTTTCTTAATGAAGTCTACGCTGCATTCCCACTCAGTAGTTTGATTGTTTTTCAACTGGATTGTAACTGTTCAAGTTTAGGGAGCAACTAGAATGACAAGGTGCAGAATTTTTCTTGAGACTTAGAAAGTCAGCACATAAGCTTAACCTCCCTCAGACCTTTTTGTGGCCTAGAGCATCTCATTGCAGGATAAACTAATCAACAAACAATTTGTCTTCCAAGACTTGGAAGAGCCTGCAAAATTAATGAAGACCACTTTATAAATGCCACAGAACATCACTAATGCAGTATTTTTTTTTTTCTTTACAGTTCCTGGTCAAACATATCTCCTACTTATCTAAATGGAAGTTAAAATTATTTTCTTGATTATGATCAAGAATCCAGTGTCTGAGCATATACCCATCTGTATTAAACACAGTCAGTTTAATCCACTCACACATCCTCAGGAATGCTGGCTGCACATCCTGTTATGTTGCAACAAAACTGTTTTATAGAGATCTATTGTACTGCACTGCTCTCCACTTACAGCGATGATTCTTTCAATTGATGCTTGTCTGCCCAGTTACACAGGCGTGCAGATGAAATACATATATTTTTCCTGATAAGAATATTAGGATTTACACATGCATGAACCCTCTGGAAGTTAGAATGACAGACAAGATTTTTAACAACTTCTGAACAATGAAACCAGACAGTTGCTGTCCATTAAATTATTCCTCACACTTAACAATAAAACACACATTAGATGTAAATTACCCTCAGGAGAGGACAAATGAGGACTGATTCCGGTCTTATACTTTTAGTAACTGAAGATTTGTACCAAGATCACTAGTGATTTTGAGCAACCTGCTTCAATAGCTAATAAATGCTACTGGTATACAACTTAAAAAAATTTATATCCTGAATTTGACTCCTGATAGGAGTGTGTGCTCTTCTTTTGCATTTCGAGCTATAGAATACTGAGATATCCATTTCCCCTGCTGAGATTTCTCATATGCCAGAGCAAGAATATAAGAATTGCATTATGGCCTGACTGGTCTGACTATGTTCCCTTCAGCAATATCATTACCGAGGCCACTTCAGAAGGCAAAACACTCCCATGGTAATCACGCCCTCAGATCTACAGAGTTATTAAGCTATAGATCATGCCCAGACCCACCTTGGCCTCAGAGGCAGCCTTGATGTCTCCACCTCTCTTTCCTTCTTTGCATTTGAATATCCTTTGGTAAAGATTTTGCCTTGATGCTATATGGACTATTACAAAAAATGCAAACGAAGAGAGGATTGACTGAAGAAGTGTGCCAAGATGTGCTGCAAAGGAACTCTTCTGCCTAAAAAGAAAAAAACAAATTATAGAAGATTGGATCTTGAAATGAATCCTATTTCATCTTGTCATTAATGACCTTGGCATAAAAGAAAGAAGTATGCAAATGACGATTGTATGGTACAAAATTGGACATCTTATCAATACAGCAGATGATGAAAATAACAGATGGGAACAGACAAGAAATTCAATCCTGTGAAGAACAAGGTCATGCACATATGAACGACTGGTTATAAAGAGGGAGCTCATAACTTGCTAATGAATAAGTATAAAGATCTGAGTGTGTCTACATGAGCACAGAATAAGCATAAGCCAAAAAACTAGCAAATATCAATCTGGGTGAATTCAGTGACAGATTTCCAACACAGCTAGAGAAGTATCAATACTTACACCCCTAGAAAGATTTTATTTAGAATGGAGAGTACAATTCTATTCACTCAGGATCAAAATTACTCAAATTAGAACCACTGCATGGGACAGAAATATATAGTTCAAGGAAAGACTGTCAGTGGTTGCTTGGTTAGCAAAGTAGACCAAATCTGAGAAAGAAAATGCCTATACTCAATTAATGTTTCTTAAAGTGAACTTTGGGGAATTGTAATGACTGTTGGCTAAATTTAAAAAAAAAAATTTGAACTGATTCTATTTATATTCTCTGTATATATTTTGCACTTTTCAGTATTAAATACATACATATTTCATCAGGAAGGATGAGAATCTGATCGTATTTTCTCATTCACATTTAGCATTAACTTCCTCTCTATTAATAAAAAAAATCAATCAATCAATCAATCAATATTATATTTCAAGTAATCTTAATTTTAGCACAGTAGCAGACATATTCCAAATGTCACTGCATTACAGTAAAGAGGGAGAGGAAGAAAGTTCTTATTTTCTAAGAAGACCTTTTTTAATACCATTCGTAGCATCCAAAATATTTCTGTTCATCTCCTTAATGAATTTCTTTGTGCTAGTTGGAATAATTTGCTTTGAACATGCAAATATGCTCAATGTGCTTTAAGCAAAGTCAAAGTTATTAAAAACCTGAAATGCACTTCTTTAATCCCTCCTAATAATTGTATAAATTCACTGTTCTGATAATCCTCACAAGAGGGTATTAGGACACATACATTTTGTAAGATGAAAGCTGCATTCAAGAGTTGCTCAAACTGTACAAAAAACACCCTTGTGAACTACCTTGTACACAGACTTACTGAGTTTTAAACTGGCACTTCATCCCTGTTTCAGCAAGCGTCCTCTGCGGATTTAATGATCAGGAACATCCTCCTGATGCACGCTGGCAGATATGGTTGCAGGGTCCAGACCGCAGCGGACACCGTGTCAGACGAGACAGAGCTGCTTGTTAGGGGTGAGTATGCTTGTGGTTCTCCCCTGAAAACACAATCACCACACACAGCTGTACCAGGGACTTTTAAATAAGTGAGCTTCAGGGACATCTCTGCTAGGCAATGGTCCTCAGATTTTATGTTATCAAAGCCATTTGTGATTAACATGCTGTCTTTGAAAGGAGTTTCAACATAATCTGACCTGCAGACACTGCAGAAACAAAAGACAGTGGGTTAATAGACAGTTTTAAGAGAGGTAACAGCACAAAAGATATACCAGATTAGCTAAAATGCAGACAATTAGCCTTCACAGACCTGTGTAAGGTAGGTATAATGAGTTTTTGCTATTCTATTTGATGCTTTGCATTCCATCTTAAGGTCAAGCCATTCTTTCAGCTTTAGCAGTTTAGGAACATTCATTCATTTCCTAAGAGGGGTGCCCATGTAGCCTTTTGTAAAGTTAAAGATATGAACAACGAAACAGAAGCTCCATAATACGACAAGAATTTGGGTTTTTTCATGCATTGAATTGTTACCACCAATTGTTTACTGCACCTTTATGCCCCAGTCCTATAATCTGTTAAATTGTTTCACCTGTCATTGAACCTTCCTGATTATGCACAGGAGCCCAGAGTCCTTTTCCTGAAGGATCCTAGATGGTACTGAGGATGCCAGCTCCATTAAGCAGAGTGTTTCTGCATTCTGCACCAGGGGTGTGTGCATGTGTGCCTCCACACACACACAGACACCAGACACTTCTGCTCAGTGCCTGAGACATATCTGAGGATTTGCCGTTCACTTACTGGCATAATGACTGGTGGGTCCTGCAATGCCAAGAGAGATGGATCCCTGCTAGGTAGCACAGCTGGGTAGCCTTACTGTGGATTACACATTTTTTAAAAAATAAATCAAGGTAGATATTTTATTAACATTTTAAATACTCCAGATTAAAAAACATCAAAATTATTTGGGTATTATAATCTTTCAAAAATTTATTTTACCACATTCCACAATATCTTTAAACTGATATATTCCTATCCACCACTTTTAGGGTAAATATATATAAACTATAAATTATAAAAAATGTTCCTGGCTGACTGCAGGTCTCTTCATTTTTTTCATTAAAGTAATAGTTAAATATTTCCATAAAGACACTTTGAGGACCATCAGATTTCTATGAGCTATGGTACTATTGGGATGGTTGTATTCAGCTGACTCGCCATGTAATACCATTTTAGCTGCCTTATGAAATCTGATTCATCCTTCTGGGTTAAGCAAGGCCTTTTGTGCCCCCTTTGTCTGTCTCAGGAGCAGGAGGCTTTATGGATAGACAAGGCAATCTCAACTTAAAATTGAACTTTTGTGACAAAACGTTCTCAGTTATTATCTAGGATAGACTGATTACAAAATTTTTTTTTAAGAATACTGGTTATATAAATTAGTTTATTGAATTTCCTGTAGAAATTAAATTCTTCTCTGAGGAAGAGGTTTGAGATTAAATTTTTTTAAAAGGCATTGTAAGAAATATCAGGATGCATTCATTTGAGTCTCATCACCAAGTCATCATGCTATTGAAGTAAAAGCCATAACTGCTTTGTAGTGGAATTTGAATTCAAATATACTTTGATTACAATTTTCTCCTTTTCTTGTTTCTACAATTGGATAATTTTGAGATAGAGCAAGAAATTTTGTTTTGTATTGCAGAAAATGTTTAAAGCACCTTCAGCGTAGAATTGTGAATGACTAGTCCTTACAGACATCAACAGCGCAAAAAAGCAAAAATATTTATAAGAATCTAATCTAACTCTCCTTATACTTTTACAGGAACTTCATTTTCATTTCAGTATCTCTAATTTTTTTTTTCCTCCCCTATCTCAGCCTGTAGAGTGCACTTAGTGGTGTGCAATTTGACACCGATGATCCCAAATCATAGCACCTCTCAAACTTCTTTATGTTTAGCTTCCGGTGATACTGGACATTGTTTAGGAGAAAATACCAGCAGAAACAGATTCAGTTTCAGTAAATATTTCAGTTAACTCTGAAGAATTCCACCTGACAAAGGAAGTCATCCTCTATGAAGAAAACTCATGCAGTAAAGTTTGTAATCCAAAGCCATATTATTCTTTATTTCCAGTACAGTTTATAGTCAAAATAATTTCATTTTATGCATATTACAAAACAGCCTTTTCTTTTCAATGTTACAGCCCAAAGCCAAACTGAGATAGCAGAAGCTTTGTTATGAGCCCTTATATGTATTGATATAAGCAAACCTACAGCACACCCTTGCTCTGACCTTTCTTTCTCTCCTTTCGTCTCTGCAGAAAATACCAATAATAATACTGATAATATCATACCAGCATATAACTCCATTTCAATTGTTACTTTTATTGTAGGGTTCATATGGTATTTTAATAAATGATTGTAATTTTTTCTTGAAAATTGTCCTTCTTACAATGTTTCTACATGAAATAAATTGGACATAGAGAATAAATTAAATTAAAATAATCTAATTCCCCCTCCTTTAGATGTTCATGAATATCAGAATTACTGCCACTAGCAAATTGATTAAATTTAAACTGAAGTATGCATTCAACTGGTTCTCTATTTTTAAGTCAGAGGACTTTTTGTCAGCACTTAATTGCAAGTGACTTTGAACAGTATTATACCTCGCTGCAGCCTCCTCAGATGGAGGAAGTAGAAACAAACTTTGCAGACTTCTGTTGCTTGAAATTACCATCCTGATCTTTAACAGACAGACATTCACCACTGTATTTTCAAGGAAGTGCAATGTATCAATATCATTTATTTTGTGGAAAACTTAGAGTATCCTTAAATAATATTTATCTACTTTGAAACCATTTTTACTACTTGCTGTACTGGAAGTTCCCTTGATTATATGCCAGGGAATGTCACTATTTTTGCCCTTGCTCTTCTTTGTTCTGCATTATAGAATGAAAGCTATATTCCAAACAACACAAAGAACAAAGAATGTACAGTAGCAAGTAAATCTCAATTTCTTTGAGTCTAATTACTCATAAAAAGGTAATTAATGGTGCAAGAAGATTCCTGAATTTACTGTATGTGTGTGTGTGTGTGTGTGTGTGTGTCTGAAAAAAAAAAGGAAATAAAGACAGCAGCAAGTTTCTATTTTGCAACTTTCTATAATGTGTTATACATTTTTAAAAATCAATATTTACATTTTCAAATTCACTACCTCACAGGTCTTGAATTTAGGTAATTTGCAGTGAAAAACATATCTAATATTTTTTCAGTAATGATTGTGACGTAGTGAATCTCTTTCAGGAACATTTAAAAAGAATATATAAAAAGATACTCTATGTCCTATTTGGACAAAATCAGGATTCAAGTCCTATCAGCACTAAATACTCAAAAACCCCTCCAAATACTAAGTTCTCTAAAATGTGATTAAACTATGTATATTAAAGTAAGAAAAATGTTTTAGTGGTCCCCAGCACTTTTTTTTTCTAATGCTGCCAGTAATGTGGATTTAATTAGGGAGAGATGCTCTGCCAGTGACTGGACCAGTACAGTACAGACGGTACATCAGCTTTCTAAATTAAATGTCTTGCACTTTATTCTTGGAGTGGGTTATGAGTGAGAAGTATTTTGGTAGTCTCATGCTGGTCAACAGTGACCTTCAAGGGTGGGCTGTCCTGACATACCTGGCATCATCTCTTTGTCTTCAGGTAAGCTACTATTTAACTTGCAAAAGTATTTCCTCTCCAAAATACAACTCTAGGAAATTCTCTACAATTCGTCATGACAGGGTTTTTTATTATTATTACATGCCTAAAAACACCCCTCATGATCTTTCATTCATCTGAGACCCACCATCCCCTCTAGATACAAACATTGATTCTGTAGAGGTCCCCAGAGAGTCCTTTACTCTCTGAATATGGGGAGGATGAGAGAAGATTCAGATCAAAGGCTAGAACTGATTTAAGGCAGAAGAGGCAATATCAATCACTTTCAACTTAACTCAGCAGCTGCAGTGCTCATCTATGAAGTAGGATAACTCTTTTTATCTTTCTCAGACCACAACTCACAATCATACTCTCTCCTTAAAAGCATGCTATACCTGCAGGTGGCTGTTAGGTGGGATCAAGATTATGTTCAAGCCTCTTTCTAACACAGAGGAGCCAGGAGCACAGAAATCAGGTGACAAGCAAATGAGCACCTGCATGTGTAGGGCACAATTTAGGGCACCTCCAGTAACCAAAATATTTTCTTCTTTCATTGAATTGCATCCTGCAGTAGAAATTAGCAGAGGTTCCCTCAGGTGAACCTCTGCCAATGGCTTAAGCCAATACACTGAACTGTTATTGGAAAGGGAAAATTTAAAAGCTTTATAAAAGCTCAATAACAGGCATGCCATGCTCTGAACCAGATTGTTCTCCATTGGGGCAAAGATGGAGATAGTGGCAAATTTTCTGCAATATTTTCTGGAAGAGAGTCATCAGACCCCATAATAGCAGAAGATATATATGCTGATACATCTCAAGGACATCCAGAAGAGAAAACAGCTTTTCACAGAAGCTGGTAACTATTCTAGCACCAAGCCTGCAGAAATGTGGTACCTCAAGTTCAATCCCTGACAGAAACTATGTATGTCTGATGATCAAAGACATAGTTTTAGTGGAGTGAATGACTACCACAAAAATCACCTTTAAGGACTTATATTCCTGACACCCAAGTCATTACCTGATTTCCTTTCATTTATGTCTTCTGTTGTTTGCTCACCCAAGGAAATGTAGAATACCTGTTTGCCATGCAAACAAGAATGTTTACAGGAAAATACAGATACTCACTACACAGTCAACAATGTTTTCCTCAACACATGAAGACAAGAAGTAGTAGTGATTTATGATTTTTATGAATGCCAATCCTGTCCTTGACATCAGTCCAAGAATACTTTTCTCATGTCATGTGCATTTTCTGGCTACCAGCCTTGACTTATCCACCCAGATCTTCAACTTGCAGTGAATATTAAGTAGCAGAGGAGCAGAACTGTAGAATGCTATAGCTTGGCTGGATTTCCACCTAACACTGGCACATCAGTAGTCGAGTTGTCTCTGTACTGATTTTTCACAAAGAAGTGATTACCTAAGCAGAAGGCTCTGATACAGGATAAATATGCATGTCATGTTCTGACACTAATGATATCATCACAGACATGGGCACCAAACACCCAAGTACCAGCCAAGAGACCTGCCTCTCACAGATGTCTCAGGTGATCTTGTAGCCAGCAATGTGTCAGCTTTTCTTGAGACAATGCCTGCTTGGTGAATTAATTTTTGTTTTAAAGCATGACTTCCAAAAAGGGCTTATTACATTCCTATTTTCCATTATGCTCTTAAAATCTGAAGCTATCTGTGTTTTCATGTTTTCACTTCAAAGGATATCTAAATGATCCCATGATTCAACTATGTTTTCCTGTAAAGACATTTAGAACAAGAAATACTTTGATCATAAAGAGGTTGACACCATGAAAGGGCTGATCCTTACTACCCTACATTGGTTCAATTAGCTACAGTATTTTGTTTACAGTTGGTGTTTATTTAACTCATCAGTACAAAATCTATTTACAGTGACTGGGAGATTTTGAAGAACACCAGCAGAAGTCATAGATAAGAGCAAAAGGCTACTTCTTTCATTTACTTTAGCAAAAATTATCTCTTTTCTCTTAAAACACAGTTTCTAATTAATTCATTTGAAGCATTTTGCCATAGGCTGCAAGAAAAAAAAAGCTTGAGTAAAAAAATGTCCTTCCAAAGCTGTTTACTGTATATTCCTTGCTCTTTCTTCTGCAAGCTTGAAGAGTTGGCTGGAGAAAAACATCTGTAGTTCAGCAAAGAAAAATAGTGGAAGTTGGGAACACACACAAGAGTCTAACTTGTTTTCACAGAACTCATCAAGAGGCTTCCTATAGTCAACTGCAGGCAGAGATCCCTTTTACATACATTGACATGAGCAGTAGTCTTGGCTCAGCAGCAGTTTCCAAGAATAACAGAGTTTCTTGCAGGTTAGAAGATCAGCGCAAAACCTGATGTAATACTTGTCTTATATGGATGGGGACAGTGCTCCATGCATTTAGAACAGAGTGATTTTTGCTATATAAGCCTCCATATTGGTAGAGATGATCGTGACACCAGAGACACCAGAATAGTTATTTTTCACAGTTATCCATTTCAGGGATGCATGACATTCCTTTTTAGAAGCTTTATGACTGAACTAGAAATACAAAGTTGCGAATCAAAAAAACTGGTTTACATCTGTGAAAGCTTCAGTGCCTAAACAATGATACCAAGTTTCCAGTATGTTAATGCTTATTTAATAAATGAATGCTTTTTATCATAACAAATTACTGGTTTCACTAACATTACGTTTTCAGATTAATTCTATCAACACTTACTCACAAATTAGTCTTGCAAAGCTGGTTTACAATTCATTATAACCAAAAAATTAAGTTTATATAGGTTTCAAACTACTCAGACAGATGCTGAATGCTGCATTATGTATTGCCAGTCTATGGAGCAGCAAGGTCATCTCCAAATTTTCTTTCCTTAACATTTCCCTGCCTAATCACAAAGGAGCAAAGAGTACTGGTCCCAAAACTACTTACTCAATGTTTGGATTTCTGCACTGAACAGTGTACACAAAGGTAGTGAGGGTTGACAGTCCAAGGTAACTAAGCCTGGGAGAGTGTAGCTAAGAAGATGACAATGAGGTCTCTGCCAGGAAAGAACAGTAATGCAGCAGCCAGGCAAGTTACTTTATAGTAACAAGTACAAGTAACAAGTACAAGTACTTTATAAAATATTTTATATTACATATCTACCATAAAATATACTTTAGGAGAAAAAAATGTATTTGTGTCAGTTACACTACAAATAGACCTGTGCTCTCTAAGCATACAGTTTAATTTGTTTGCAGTACTGTGTCATTCATCTACACTTAAGGATTTTAGTAGACTTAGATGCCACCCCTTTTCTGGGTATTTTAGTAATTGCTTACTCACTGTGTTTGCTTTTATTATTCTTTTCACTCCTACGGCTCAGATTGTGTTTTCTACTGTTATGGACGTCAACAGACATTGTGATTTTTAAGAGTGAAAAAAAAAAGGCTCAGTCCTCTTAATTCTTTGTATAAATGCTGTATACCCTTGGAAAATTATGAGCGTATATGGAGCTAATTAAAATCCTTTGACCAGTACAAATATTCATTAAAAAAAAAAAAAAACAGGAAAAAGAAAATCATGACGGAAGCTTCTTTAAAATTGGGATGGAAATCAGCTTCCTCGTACAACATAACACATGTATTTTAAGACTGTGCCCTGAGACTTAACCAAATGCACTGTGCATGCCTACTGTAAGTTGTGAGCACTGAGATCAAACAATCAAACATCTACCTGCAAGCTGTAAGATGTTGAAATGAAACAGAGCACAATCCGGTAGTGTGAAGGGATGAAAGTCTTTGTGACTACAATCTGTAGTTTGAGTACACATTTTGTGGTCTAAAAATAAAATAAAAAGGTTAAAGCTATTCATCTTATAGACTGGCAAAACTAGCAATCTAAGCAACAAATCCACTCTTATCCTTTATTTTTTGAAAAGTAATGTTTCCTCAGAACTCCAGTGACCCGAAGCAAAAATAACACAGGAACTGCTGGTTAGGTTGACCACCCTTCTCCCTTCCGTTGTGATATTGCCAATAAAACTTAAAGACAAGTACTTGGGCTTAAAGCCCTTCAAACACATTATTAAATGGAACATAAACAAGGTCAGCAGATTCTTGTTGGTTCTTGAAATTACATTTGAGCTGTAGCAAAGGCCAGGAAGATGTCCTGAGCACAGACCCCATTATTTAGACTCACAGAATATGTCCATAATACAGAACTGTTCCTTGGGGCCAGAGGGTACAGCAGAGCTCCAATTCACACACTTACATTCCCAGTCCCTCTCCCTCAGGCTGGGCATGGCAAACCACCTGTAAGGATTTGCCCCAGCCCACAGTAATCCGTTAATTGTGCCCAAGCACTGGTTGGAAAAGTCATAATTTCACAGAGCTTGTGGAACTGTGATAGGGTCTGTCTGCCATCATAAGGGCAGGTAGGATCAGGGCTAGAGCTCAGATCTGTACTTCAACCCACTTCAGTGTATCATCTGACACATTTATTACATTGGAAGATAGTATATTACTGTAGATGGAGAACCAGCCCTTTGGCCTACAGACTTCACCAAAACATCCCCAGCAATTTGATCTTTTAATAGGACTTAATTTTTTTAAAAGAAAAATTAATTATATTAAATGGAAATAGATTAATATATTTTAAAAGCTGTTTTTTTTCAAGAGTTTAAAAATGATCCTTTGTTCTAAGAAGCTTTTTTTACAAGCATCAATTTATAGGTTACTTCAGTCAAAAAGTGTCTAGAAACAAATACTAAATTAATGATCAGATGTGATGATGTTTATTAACTCAGTGTCTGAAAAAGACACCCATAGTCCTGGGAGTGCTTGTACTCACAGTAGGACTGCAGAGAGTGAAGGAAACAGCATGGACCAGGGTTGGGACAGCTGGCAAGGGATGGTCTGCAGCCCTAAAGGTAGTCAGCAGGCCATGCCAGAGAAAGAGACACTGCCAAAACTCAGTTTCTTACTCTATTTGGGAACTGCTAGCAATGTCATCCAGGATCAATTCCTAGGTTAATAGTGCTTTTACACCTTAGATGAAATTCAAGTTCCCTGCACTGTCCATATATTTGTGTAAAAAATTACCACTACACAGAAGCCATGCTCAGAGGTTCTGGACTGCAATATGCAATCTGAGCTCAGAAAAATCAGCAGCTCTCAAGGGTGCCTCATCCAAATTCACTATTTTTAGGTTTGCACAAGGCAGAGACGTCATCACGGCAAAGGGGCACAACATGACAGGTACCACTAAGGGACTTCTCAGGCAGTACACCAGGGATTTATCTTGACCCTCATCCCTGAAATGAAGTGAGACTCTTCAGGCAGAAATAATCAATGTTTTCTTTTACTTACATTCCAACCCTACACCTAACCTTCCTGTCTATCCTGACACTGGCTGGGTTATAACCTCTTCATCAGCCCACAGCCCTCATGTACCTTACAGGAACCACACATGGAGGGGCCGGGGTTATGGATGTATCCACTCAAACCAGAGTGTCTCTAGCATCTACTATACATCCAAATTTCTCTCCATCATCTCCTCCATCACGTGTGACCACATAGACTATCATAGCTGGGTACAGCAAAAGGGATTTATGCTGCAACAGTCAAGCTCCTTTTTATGCTGCAGTTCTATGTGCCTTTTCCATTATTCTGTAGTTACTGCCTCTTTCTTGTCCTCTTTTTCTCAGCATCTCACCTTCTTGATGACAAGACAGTGCACCTTGTCATTCAAAGAGCAAAAATATTCAGGTCAAGAAATCTATGTTTGTGAATTGCTACATATCAGGCTTCTTAGCTGTTTGGTAGAAGAACTCTCCCAGTCAGGCAGCAGTGAAGTAAATCAGTGCATATTCTGGGATACATAGGAAAGGGCACTGCCTCACTGAATGACTACAGCTATTTTTGGTAATTGTTTTTCAAGAACTCTCATATTAACATTGTATCATGGGAAGCAATCTAACAACCTCTCAGGATGATGATTCCAACAATAAAAAGATACATAAAACAAATTTGCCAAAATGCAGTCGTGCATGTCCTGAAATGAAGTATCAATCTATGGAATTGCTCTGAAAGGAGATAACTGACTAATATCCTTGACAGTGGGTTCCCAGTGCTCCTGGAGTTGTATAAGAGCCTATCACAGCCCCAAATGTCTTCTTCATGAAGGTCGACTGCACTATAGTGCATTTATGACCAGTTATTTTCTGTCTAGTTTCCAGATAAGCATTTGAACAGACCATGCATTTTTTCCTCAATTGGCTATTCTCAGCTAAAAAATTGTTTTAGAGATCCTGAGCAATAACACAGCCCTTGGGAGAAAAGCCTTTCTGCATTAGCCATCTGACTGACACCATGAATGATAACATCCAAGCATCAAATTTAATGAGATTTCTACAAAAATGAGTGACATCTGCATAGCACTCATGTTCTGGCTAACTGTCATACATTTATCATCACTGAGGCCTTTGTCCTTTATTAATCCACTTTCAAGAATGCCTGCTGTTGGAAATTGAAATGCTTTTTAGCAGTCACCCTGCAGACTGTGTAAGAGCACACATCTCCGAAAGCATAATGACACACTGTCATGCCTAAGAATGCATCTAAAACATTTAAAAAGCAGGAGAGAACTCTGACAACAAAATATATTGAGAATTTAGCAGGGGATGTCCGCATAAATATTATTTTACATCCTTTAATATCAGCAAGTTGCATAATCTTTTGTTATAATATAGTGGCTAGAAACACTTTAACAATATTCAGAGTGCATGGGAGAAATATTGTTATAAAGGAAATGTACTAAAATATTTCCCTTTAATCTTGTTTATGCTTGGGACCATTATATAATTCTGGGCCTAGGGCTCCAACCCAGTAAAAGCATATGATTGCATCAAAACCCCAGCTTTCCTCTAAACTTTCCCTCATGGCTACAAATAAAAATTTCACTAATATTTTTCTAGATCAACAGATAGCCTGAAACAGTAGAGGTTGGAGATTGAAGAATCACCCTATTTTATTAAATTAGCCCCAGGACTTTCTCTTCTGAGACAAAGATCTCACCTGGTGCTCCTCTCAGCAAGGAGCAGCAAACATTTGGCAGGAAGGCAGGAGTGCAGAGAACACATTTTTCTTCAATGTTTTCTCCAAGGAGGAAAAGCAAGCCATTTCCACTGCAAATGAAATGGGACTCTAGAAGGCCAGGAGCTGCAAGGTCTTGGTCCAATGGGAGGCACCATTTTATTCCAGCCATTGCTTGTGGCTCGGTCAAAGGCACTGACAGCAACTAAGACAAGCCTGATGAGCAGGTAGAGCAAGGGAAGAGGAGAAATTCCCAACATTGAAGATGTTCATTGCCCATGGAAGTGGAAAACCTTGTTGCTTGTTCTTCCTATGGCCCAGAGCCATACCCTGCGCTCCTGTGAAGACTGCAGTGTGTTGTGAAGAAAATATTCTTCCATCCATAGCACTAAAATTTACTGAATTGAATCTCCTGAATTTCAAACATTTTTTCTCTTTCTTGTAGCTATTATTTCTAAATGCCATGTATTTCCAACATTTTATTGTCAATTAGTTGCTTGTAGATCATTGCCAAGTAAATAGAGACAAGTGAATAGCACAATTTGCTCTCTCATTTATAGGATTCAATGTTTCTTTCACTCAGAAGATATTGAGTCCAACTATTACAGAATACTGATCCTACAGCTGTCACAGCTCATGTAACGATGTTTTAGTTGAAGGCATATCAGAGGAAACATAAAGCTATTTGCAGCTGCAAATGACAAAAAATCACAGTATATACAAATGCCTCAATTAATAGGGTTTTTTAGCCTTTGATGTTCAGATGAATTTGTTTCTAATCATGCACTAAGAAACCCAGACATAAAAGATTTGATTGCATGAAATAGCACTAAAATATAAAAATGCTGAACTTTGCAGTGCAGAAACACTGGCTGAATCTTCTTCTTCAAAGGGACATATCAGATCCCTGTGTTTGCCACCTTGATCTGCAGGTGGTGAGCTCTGACTCTTCAGCAAGTGGGACCACAGCACTCACAAGAGCTCAGATTTCCAAAGGTTCTACTTTGCTACATTTCATGATATATTCAAACAGCATTGGGGTTCCTCAAAAGTGTATCAGCACTAGCTTTCTATTAATGAAGTTTTGTTCCCTTCCTGCAGCTCCATTTTGGGACGAAGTGTCCATCAGTGCATTACTGATTTCACAGTCCTCCATCTGTGTAGGAGCACAAGTAAAACATCAGCCTTCAATAGCAAGAAGATGGAAAACAATTAGAGGAGCCTTAGATGCAAAAAAAAAAAGATTATATTTTTCATAAATAATTATAGCTGTGAATATAATATCAATATTTTATGGAAGTATCAAGTTCTGTCCTCCAGGACTTATATAAGCTTTTAAATATAAGAAACCACAGGAAAGAGCTTTGTTTTGCATTTACACATTTTCCCCAAAACATCTGGTTAAAAACAACTATGGAGGAGTATCCTGAACCAGGAAAAACTTGCATAAAATTAAGTTCAGCAAGTGTAAATGGACAATGTTTTCAAACATCAGTCATATCAATCATCAAGAAGAATTAAATAAGAAAATTATGGATGGGAGTGGGATGTTACGGCCACATTTTTCTTGGCAAAGTCATGTCTGTTACCGGAGACCTCACTTATTGCAGCAGTCACATGGCCCATACAAATGGTGACTAGCATACCCTCATTTAGAGCAGCTAAATGAAAAAAAAAAAATCCTTTACTTTTCAAATTAAGACATTTTTGTGTGTTTTTTGGGGGTTTTAATGACCCCTAAGTAATTTTCAGCTTTAAAGTTATTTGGGTTTGGGTATTTATCTTCATTTTAGTAGCTTTCAATTAAACAGCTAATGGACTTCCAGCAGGAATCCAGGTGGTTATCCTGAGCGTTTGAAATTGAGAAAAAGGCTGAATGCTGTATTCTTGATTCAGGTATTAGTGATTTTATTGTTCTTCATGAAGAGCATCCTCCTGTGCTTCATTTTTCTTGCCTTCTGTTTTTCTCACTGACAAGTCTCACACAAAGAGATGACTATGACTGTTCAGTCTAGCCTGGATGTTTCCTAAAGTTCGTCTTTTTTTCCTCTAATTTTAGGTCCAGAACAATTATAATGGAGTTTTGGGAGTGTTTTTTAATCTGTTTCTATTTTTAGTTCTTCAGCTGTCACTCTGACAAGTTAATTGATGTTCATTCACGCAGCATCTAAGGAATAGCAACAATCAGAGTTTACCATCAGAAATCGTGGAAATGAGGTATCTCCGTGATGTAGTACTGTGTATCTTAGCTCTCATCTCTTATCCATGTACTGTGTTTCATGGATATTGAACTCCACTGGGTCCCTACAGAATGCATCTTCTATAATAATGCTGCACATCCACGATGATGGTGTAGTCTGTTTGATTATTCCACTTTATTTCTAGGTCCTCCTGGTCCCCCAGGGGTTGTAATAGTGGAGGAAATTACAGACACAACAGCAACACTCTCCTGGAGTCCTGGGGCAGACAATCACAGCCCTATCTCCCTCTACAACCTGCAAGCACGCAGTCCATTTTCTCTTGGCTGGCAGACCGTAAAAACAGGTGAGAAAAAATTTCAAACAGCACAAGTAGACTGTTCAAACTCCTGATCGTAACAGTAATAATCACTGGCAACTACAGGAGAATATACTCTTCAGAAAACAATGACAAATTAAAATCACTGATTTATTTTTTTCTTTTCTTTATTCCTTTTGTGTTACTTAGCAACAGCTCTGAAAGGACAACACAAAGACACCTGCCACGATGCATCTGAGAATAAGCAGAAAGCTCTCCCCTAAATCCTTCAATCTGTGTCTTTTCAGGAATACTACAGTGCCAAAAACCTAGCTGCGATTTCTGACATGTTAGATCCTTGATGTCAATAATTTCGAATGACCATGTTGTATCACAAATTCTGTTTCTGTTGAGATACTGTATGCCAGCTTCAGATTTCTGAGTGACCTATACATTTCTTTATTCTCTCCAGTTCCAGATCTGATAAGTGGTGACATGGAGTCTGCTATGGCTGTGGAACTGAACCCTTGGGTGGAGTATGAGTTCAGAGTAGTAGCAACCAATAAAATTGGGACTGGAGACCCAAGTGCACCATCACGAGTGATCAGAACCAATGAAGCAGGTAAGGAAAGGATAGAAAGATTATTTTTACAGCACTATCAGAAACAAAGACTGATTCAATATACTAACAGACCTAATCTCTTTTCACTTGTACACATCTGTGCGTCCAGTAATCATTGTTCCAAGGTGACATTCTTTGTAGTGGGGAGCCAGTTTGTTTTAATTACAGGGATATTGTTTAACTTACAGAAATTTCAAATAAAACTATTCCCTGCTCTTCTACTCCATCTGAACTACCTTACTTTTTATGTTACGCTTATGCCATTGCTGTCTTCCCACTGATAAACCACTTCTGCTCTTAAATTAGGCTATTTTGCAGTCTCTTCAAACAACTGTTACTAAGCAGCCTCTTCCCCCAAATTTTTTACTTCTCTCACTGACAGCACGTGGAATTTTTTTCAAGCAAGATAGGGAAGTTATAAAAGGCTTCTTAATTTAAAATACTTCATATACTAAGTGTTCACACTGTTCACACTCTAGTGTGAACAGTTACTACATTTTCATTTTAATTAATTGTATTTCTAATTAGGATAATACTGTTGGAGACCAGAAAAAGCAATATATCTTATTTGGGTCTCTTGAAAGTTACAATACACTTATTGACAATATCTTTATCTTCCTTCATTCTGCCCAAGTTAAAGAAGATAAAAAAGGACTGGGAATTGAGAAAAATACCTAGGCACTTAGAAAAACATGTTTTAAGAAGCAGAAAGAGGGAGAGATAGGATTTGGACAAAGATTTGGACAAAGCCTCAGATGTGAACTACATGTCAGAACACTTTGAGATCATTCTTCATTCTTTTTTGTTATTTAGGATGCCTAGACAGATTGTTTTGTATTTTGATGTTTCATCAGTTGAATAATTTTTAAGTAACTGTTGTTCCACTGTGAAGACCTTGCCCTGCCTTCTAAGTGACCTCCCCATAGTCACTGGGAGCTGCTCTTAGGTCACCCAAGACCATCTCTTCTCCAGGCTGAACAAGACCAGCTTCCCCAGCCTCCCCTCACAAGGCCACTGCTCCAGCCCCCCTCCACCCCAGTGGCCTCCCCTGAACTTGTAATAGTTGATCAATGTCTTCCACATTGTGGCACCCAAAATTGGATGCCCTGTTTCAGATGAAGCCTGACAAACCTATCTGCAGTTGTAATAACAAATAGTTATATTTTCCTGCTTTAAATAATGGTGTAGTTGCTAGCTGATATTAAATTTCACTGTAACAGCACTGAAGTGATTTGATTCCCATTCACGTGTGTTCAAAGATGCTTCCTTTCAAACTCTCCCTCACCTTTTTCAAGCTCCCCACAGTGTGAAACTCAACAACTGGATAGCAGAAGCTTGAGATGCTCCATACCTTGTTCCATTAAGAAAAAGAGGACATGAAATAAGAAACACAAATTTTTATTTTTTTACAAACTCCCTTTTTTCACCACCATTATTCTTTCCTTAATTTTGTACCATATTTCATTGGCAATACAAATTCTTCTGGACCGCAGTGTTTGAACAACTTTTCTATTTATTCAGATGATACAAGTCAGAGAGGAGAAAAACATTCCGGAGAAAGTTTGTCCTGAAAAAGGTTGCACCCCTGGTATTATGCTCCTTCACACAGAGGAATACTTTCCCTGTTTTCACAAAGATGGCTCAGTATCTTAATCAATCAGGCGTAATTAAATTGTGGGCTAAAGTTTTTCTGACAATCTGAAGTTTGAAAATGTTACATTTCTTCCAGCAGATATGTTTTTAAGGTCCTTCTTCTTTCCCAATGTTTAACTAAGCCTCTATTTGCTAAAACATATTCATATAACTCAAATGAAACTCTTCTTAATGCATATTCATTTTCAATGTTCTCTGCAACTTTATCTCTGTAAAAATGAATTGATAAATCATAATTTGATCAGCAAAAACAAAATCATGGGAAAGAAAAATCATGTGTGATTAATCTTTACCTGGTGTTTGGTATTCATTTCTGAGTAACATTCCACTGGTTTTGCCATCAGAAAGAACAGAGTTTTTAACTCATGAAACAATCTAGTATCTGCACATAGTTGTTAAATTGGAGCAATAAAACAATGGATTCTGTTTTAAATAAAGAACCAAATAAATAAAAAAGCCCAAACTGTTACACACATAGTTCTTTAAAAAATGGCATGATGCACATAATACGTATGGCACTCTTGAAAGGTCAGAGCCTTCATGATCAGCTTCATTCAGGCAGCCAGCTTTTCCTTAACTTCAAATATTCCTGAAATTCAGTCTGGTACCTCTGTATTCTGAAATGCCTTTCACTGATTTTGTGAATCACCCTTGTTATAGTTTTTAGATGCCAAAGAGACTAGAAACCAGTAATAGCTTTCATTGTCTTACAGTAGTTATCATATGGGTTTTCAAATTAGCACATAATTGCCCATTTTAGTAAACTCATTGATTTCAGTGATCCATTATTTTTCACAATCTCTCTATTACTAATTGTTTTTATCTGAAACCTTCAAGGGACACTGTCTACTAATATGATGCCCAGTTCTAATATCATAGTTCTCAATTCTTAAAGGACATTCATGTGACAGGTCATATTTCAGAAAGAACATGGCTTGAACTTCTTCACTCATGATCCAGGCAGAATAACCTGGCTATTTGCACTGATGGTAGATGTGACCAACAATTGCAAACAGGCAGGGTGCCCCTACACTGGGTGGAAATCCAAAGATATTCATCTCAGTCGGGAAAGTGACTGTGACTCGTTTTCAGATAAGAGTTGAAAATCATCAGACTGAATGGTAGCTGTTTAGACAATCCACAGAGGCAGCAAATGTGTGATTCTAGTTCCATTAATTTACACTTAAATGGAAATCGGCATCTGTAGTTTAATGGCACAAGAAAATTTGATTGGAGACTAAAGCCTCTTTTAACCCCATGCCTCACTAATTTTATCACTCCTTATCCAAGATAGCAACAACACCATATATTAGTCCATTATGTAAAAATACCTACAAAAATAATAATTCAGATGGTGTAATAAAACCAACAGAATAATAATCATGTTTTGAGTTTTTGTTTTTTATTAAACTCTAATCTTGCTACTTAACTCATATTTAATTAACATGATTTCTTTTCATTGCTACTACCACTGGAACAAAAAATACCACCGTTTGCTGGCACATCTAACTTACAGCCAGCTGCTGCATTTTTGTCAGTTCTAGCCTTGATACATATTTTACAGGTCCACAAGTTGCAAAAAGCCAATAACATGAATTTAAACATGTCTGGCATTCCACTAAGACAGTCAGGGCATTTGAAGCCTGGGGGCAAAGCATCAGTTACATTATCTATTCATGGGGAAACATGGAGAGAGAGAAATTGAGTGGAATCAAAGTTTAACCTGCTAATCATGCATGCAAACTTGATTTTAGGAGGTAGCAACGTAATGCACTCTATTAGTAGCAGACTCTACACTTGCTCTATTTTTAATAAATCCTTATGTTGCATTAAGTTGCCCTTATTCTCAGCTAGAATTCCTTCACAGCATGACAAGAAATGTCTCTGTCCCAGGAAAAAAAATTGTCAATTTCCGACTGGCTTTATTTTCAGGGTTTTTTGTTGTTGGGGGTACTGTTTTATTTGTGGTTTGTATAAAAGAAGTTCCAGCTTTTCCCATCATTAAAATAAAAAAAACCTTTTTTTTTTTCTAGTACAAAACATTTTCTAGTTTTGTACTAGAAAAAAAAAAGAAAAAAAGGTAGCCTGCTGCATCTGGGACATTTGCAGATGAAGGCATGATCTACCTTTGTAGTAAATGTGCTTTTTCCATGAAGAAAAACAAAAGGAGAAAGTTGGCTATAATCACTGGAGGCTGCTTAGCCTTTGGATTTCAGGCTCAAACTAATATTGACAAGGAATCCAAATGTGCGTGCGACAGAAAATGGAGCAGAAAAGACCTGCATTTGTCCCGTAGTATTTTATGTGTGCCACAGATTTCAGGATTTCAGCTCTGTAGGTGGTGATTTGGAGACTATTCAGGCAGAGTCTTGCAGTCACATATGACCCTCTTGTCAGAGAAAAGAACTGAATTCAAGGTCATAATTAATTACAAATATTAATAATACAGAGGAAATTAGAACAACATTTCAGATGTTGAGACCAGTAGGGACATCCTTATTTTCCAGTAGTTGAATATGTGTGAAATCCCCTTCTGAGATGCTGGCCTGTTGTACATTTAATTCCTGAACAGGTGAGATGTGCCTTGTTATCCTTGGAGGGTGACAGCTTGAGGGCTGGTCTTCCACAGAGTGAAAGCATTTTCACTTAACACCCTCCTGTTTCCCAGATGCGTACTGCAGGAGACATATAGAGATAGATACACACACACATATATACATGCATATAGAGGGAGAATAGAAAGCAACTGGGAAGAAAAAACTGAATGCGTTATACCTTTGGTCTCACATTAAACAGTTCCACCAAGCTGGTGACAAGCCCTCTTTCCCCTCTCTATATCTTCTCTACTAAAAGCTAAAAAAATTTTCTTTTCAAACTACATCTGTATCTTAAGTTATAAAAAGCTTTAAAATAAATAAGTAACAGCAACTGTACCTTGAGAAAACATACAAGTCATTTCTTAACGATTAAAGCCAAGTTCATTAATCTCCAAAAAAAAAGTAGCAATATCAACATTTTCTTCCATTTTTCTTTGTTTGACAAAAATTTCAGAATTTATAGAAAAAGTATCCATGTGGAAAATATCTTAAAAAATACAGGATTCAAGTAGAGTGAGAAAGACCTTGTGAACTAAGTATTGAATTGGAATTGGGGAAATCTGGACTCATTTGATGATGAGAAAACTATAAATTTGGGCTGCTCAGCTCAACATCTCTGAGTCTAAAAACAGGAGTTTAGTAAAACTTTTACTTCTCTTTGTCTTCCCTTTAGCTCATCTATTCTGTATTAAAGGATAGGGACCAAATCTAGGTACAGTTTTCTACTGCAATAATGCAATCAATTATACTCAATTATAATCAATTATAATTTTGCCTGCTAAATATTTTTGTTCTTCTCAAAAAATTAAGACAGAATACAAAATTAAGAATCTATATTTTCCCTTCACAATAAACAAAACACATTGAAGTAAGCCACTAGATATTTCCTTGGGGAAAAAAAAAAAGTAAACAAATAAAAACACAAAACAGAAACACTTTTAAAGTATTAATTATTGATTCAATAATATTTATTAAAATTTTTTCACAAGACTGGAATGTTAAAAAGAGCATAAACTGACCTACAAGTACTTTCAGTTTTTCCAGGTTCAGTGTGATATTTTCTTATTTATTGGCTGCTTATTTATTTTTCTTTAGCAAATTAGAATTAAAATAATAATTCTGGATTAAAATTAAAAATCTTTTTCAACTCAAGCCGAAATACTCTCATCTGTCTTTCTAGTTTTAGTTTTTCTATTTCTAAAAACTGAAACAAGATACAAATTATATTTTTGTAAGGTCAAATTGCTATGTTTCCGTTTTTTATAATGTGAAAAAAAAATACTTAGTGAATCATAATATTTTTCCCGAAACTGAGTCCCATTAATCTTTAAATCAGCTCATCTTTGCAGTCCACCATTTTTATGCAAAAAATTTTTTAAAAACCCTAAACTAAAAATTGGAGACTACAAATATTCATCAGCCTTGCAGACTGAAGAAAAAGGAATTTTTAAAATCTAATTAAATCACCATAAAACACAGAGCAATTTTCAAAATTTTGGACACTTAAAGTGAAAGAAATAGTGAGCATCTACCCCATATGTTTATGGTTTCATAGCTATGGTATCACCCACCATTTCAAAAGGTTGCCCATTTAAATGTTGTACATTTAAATACAGGTTTAAAATATATACATGACACTGTCAGCATTTTTCACCATGTTAAAACCACTGTTCCTATACATAAAACCCTCTGCAATAGCAATTTTGCGTATATATTTTTTCCTAAATTAAACTCTGCTTTTCATCCATATTTAGCTTGTAATGATAAGATACACATGAATTATTAAACAATTGTCATAGCTTCGTGTACAAGCTTTATCCTTCCATATCACCTTTTCTTCATTTATATCTTAAGTATCTTGTCAAATGTTTTGTAGGACTGCTGAGAGCTACATTCTCCATGCCTGCTCTTAGAGAAAATGTTAATGGGTTTTTTGTTTGGTTTAGAGGAGATAAGTTTTAATAGAGTATAATTTGACTTTCATTTCCAGCTTATCACAGTAATTTTATGAAAATGGAAAACAGTAAGAAAAAAATCCTGTTGTTTGCATTCGAATCAAACTCCTAGCACATTCATTTCAAGATTTTTGTTTGTTTGCACTAAGTAGGGGGGGTGTATTTATTCAGAAGAAAAATACCAAACTTCTCAGCTTTGATAAACCCTAAACAAAAATGGTCCTGATGTCCTTGTTCCCCAGGTGCATGTATCGTTTTTCTAGAAGCCAAGTTTAGGCACCATATTTGTGTATTTGGTGCAAGTGCCACTGCTGAGGATTAACAGCAGAAAGATTGGGAAGTCATTAATTGCATGGCAACAAACTCAGGCCATAAGTGAGTAAATTCAGATATAACATTGATATAAAGGGGATGGTGCTGAAATGTGGCTGATGTACAGCCTTGGTGTCCAGCAAAAAATGTTTCTTTTTAATAGTTTTCTTCACTTAATAGTTACTCATTTCAAACTGTCTCCCTCTAACTGTGTATGCTTTGCTTTGCTGCAGTGCAGAGGAAATTTATTCTTTTGACACATTTATTCTTTTAATGGTTATTCATTTGAAAGAGTTTCACTGTGTGAGTGTACATTTTAGTTTCATGCAAAAGAAATTCATCGTTTTGACAGTTTTATTCTTTTAACGTTTATTCATTTAAATAGGGCCACAGTCTGCAACACTGTTAACAAGAAAACTCCAGAAAGAGGGTGCTGCAGGTTAAATAAGTTCATCATGTTGGATGCTTCAAAGGACTACAGCATACTGTCTCATTTCTAATGTGGCAGGCACCTACATAAAAACTTCATTTGTCTCTATAATTTACCCAAAAATACCTTAAAGAGGCAAGAGAGAAATGGATGCTAAACAAGGTTTGAATATGCTCCATTAGAGATGACATCGTAAGTTTTGGATGTTAATTAACTGTCAGATGAGGCTTCATCTGCATCTTTTCATGCTAGACCATTCGTCACACTGCTGCACATTGATTGTATTCTTTCTACTCCTTTTTTAAATCCAGAGGGAAATTCTGTTTCTGATAGGAAAACTTCATTGCCTTTCTGCCATGTCGAAGGGAAAGAAAAGGGAAGGAAGGAAGTGGCGGAAGGAAGTGGCGGAAGGAAGTGGCGGAAGGAAGGAAGGAAGTGGCGGAAGGAAGGAAGTGGCGGAAGGAAGGAAGTGGCGGAAGGAAGGAAGGAAGGAAGGAAGGAAGGATCTGACTCCATGTTCTCAGAAGGCTAATTGATTATTTTATGATACTATATTATAGTAAAGAATACTATACTAAACTATACCAAATAATATAGAAAGGATACATAAAGAATGCTAAAATAGACAATAATGAAAACTCATGAGTCCCTCCAGAGTCCTGACACAGCTTAGCACTGATTGGCTGCTCAGTCAAAACATTCACACCAAAACCAATGAAACAATCACCTGCTAGTAAACAATCTCCAAACACTTTCCAAAGGAGCAAAACACAAGAGAAGCAAATGAAATGATTATTGTTTTCCTTTTTCTCTGAAGCTTCTCATCTACTCAGGAGAAAAATCCTGAGCAAAGAGATTTTTCAGAAAATATAAATGTAACAGCTGGGCAGAAAGCCAAAGCTGTGACATTGGACCAAGCTCCCAAGAGCAAATAGGGCTGCAGATAAAGTAACACCTGCTTCATTTCCAACATTATGAATCAGAATCAGTCCCTACACTTTGTAGGGTTGCATCATTTATGGGCAAAAGCAGAATCAGGTTTCTGTTCTTTATAGGGGGAGTTTAGGGTTCAAAGAAGTTACTACCCAAATGAATTCTGAAATCTTAAATGAACAGACAGGATCTAACAAAAAATTGCATTTTCATTGAATGGCACAGGAAACAGAGAGCACTGTGTACATTTATTTAAATACATTTTATTTTGTCTAGTTCAAAGCTACAGTGCTACTCACTAAATTATCTAAACATCATGAAATAAGGCCTAAACAATTAAAGGCTCACAGAACACTTCTACCAGTGACCTATGTACTGCTGTAAAGAAGAAAATAAAAAGTTTGTATCTTAGGACATATTTAATCAAATAGAGAATGCAGGTAAATACCTCCTTACAGTAAATAAACTCAAGACTTTGGCCATTTGAGAAGTGTCATTAGAGACACTAAACAAGGTAAAAGAAATTTTACAATACCAATAGAACAATAGATATTTCTGGTTTTGCATAACATGATAATACAAATAAAAATGGCAATGATATCTATAATTTACTTTAAAGAATTTCATCTGCTGCTCTTGTGCTTTAAAGCTGAAATTATGAGATCAATTTTAAAAGAACTGTGGGTAGTACTGCTTCTAGCATTTTGTAAGAAATCGTGAGGGATGTTTGAGGTTGGTTGCTTTAAAATTTCTGAAAGTTGGCTCCCCAGTAGAGCAATGAAAAATAGATTTACAATAATTAAAACTTTCTAAATCACTAACTACTTGAAAAATAATATTATTAATTATGTCCTATTTACCTGAAATCTGAAATATGTCAGGCTCCCTGGCATTTCAGTTTGTTTGTTAAAACATGACAAAGATTAACAAGGTAATTCCTGTTTTATCTCTTAAGGGATCTGTACATTGAAATTTTTACCAATCTGCAGAAGACCTAGTTTTTTATTCCAATATTATTTTCATTCTCAGCTTAAGTTTTATTTGATTTTTCTAGCCTGTGTGTGCAATTCTCTGAAATGAGGCTTGAGCAAATTTTCTTTACCACAAGAGTGCTGTGTTTTTATTCCTGTTCTGATTTAACAGTCTCATGTCTTCTGCAGCAACTTATTGCAATGGGGAAAACTTCAATAACTTGGATATTCTGTTTTGTTTTGTTTTGTTTTTCCTTTTTGCCTACAGTACCAAAGACACCTCCAGCTAACGTAAGTGGCAGAAGTGGAAGGCGACACGAATTAGTAATAGCATGGGAGGTAAGTGATTTTTCTTTTTAAAGGTTTTCTTTCATGTTAACTTCTTTGAGGCCAAAGTAAAGAGTAATCTACTGGGGTTTCCTTACAACAAATCATGTCAACACATGAGCATAAAATACTACTCCTAAATATGTTCTAAAATTTCAAAGTATTGTGGACTTTCATGAGGTTTGACTAGAAGACATTATGGCATCATCTCTGAAGTTCTACTAATTCATCAGGCTTTTCTTCTTGATGTACTGCTTGGCTTAATTTGTTGTTTCTGGATCTTATGTAAACACCAGATTAAATTATAGCTAAGACAAGAGAAGGAAAGACTTGTAAAATGTTTTGAGTGTCAATTAAAAAACAATTATTTTTTAAATTTTGAATAGAAATAAACTAAAGAGAATTTTGAGAACATATTTGGCACGCAAGATGCAACACAGATGTATGGTCATGCCAGTGGGACAGTTGCTTTCTCTGCTAATTATAAAAAATAATAAAACAGAGACTTTTCTTAAGGAGTTTTTAAGACTTCTAGATTAATCATGAACAGTTTCAGATTCATAAAAACTAATATATACATGTATACATACTCAAGAAAAATTCAAATAAAGATAGGGGGTTATAATGAAAAATGTTTTAGCTCAGGCAATTGGAGGAATGATTCAGATAGTAAGAGATACACTAAATTCTAATTGTTTAAATTGGCAAATTTTAAGACAACTAAAGAGACTGCCTTCTGTTGGTGCATCTGCCTTTTTTGACATCAGCTACCAAAGAGCTGAGCCAGAGCTGGTTTCAGTTTGCTTTATATTCTACAAGGGTAAATATCAACATCTTTCTTATTAGGAGAGAATTTGCTAAATCCTGAACAAAAATACCAGGTACCTACAACTGTATCTGATATGAACAGACATAACCCCAGTCCCTAAGATATACTAGTATGCAGTATTCATATTAAGTGTCTTTATAGTACTTCCTAGGTGACTGGGAACGACTTCCTAGTATTTCCTACGTTGGGGAACTACTGGGGATTGTTATAAGTCCCCCTTTTTCACTGGCCAGACTTTTCTTCCAAAAGAAATCAGAGACCCATGGGTGAGACTAATTACAAAGTCTGTCTTAGATTTTCATGGAGTCGTGATACTTTTTTTTTTTCTGGGATGCACAGTGCTCAACTTCAGAAGGATGGGTAGAAAATTTTGTCTGCAAGTGAAGTGCCAGACAATGAGACATTCACTTGAAACATGGAGGAGAGAAAATTCAGGGTCACCTATGCCCCAGTTCTGATTCATCTGTCCATTAGCTACATCTCTATGATGGGCATTCAAAGAGAGAGAGTTTAGACACCCATTTTTAGACATTTCACAAAGGTTAAATATACAGGCAGCTGTTAAATATAGCCTAGTCCTTAAATTAGTCCATTGACTTAATAATAAATGTAATCTACTGCTAATTTACTAATTACCATGAAAAGTTCAATTCATTGAGTTGGACACGTAAGTTTTAGTTTTTGCACTGTTGAGACTGTAAAACAGATGCATCCCTTTTCTTACTGCCTGTTTATGTCAGATGTGTCCCAGTTTAAGTGGCTAATTTCACAGGTCCTCTGAAGAGAGAAAAGAAAATGTGTTATTTTCCACCAAAAATAAAGTAAAAACCCTTTGAGGCTTAGACCAACTTAGATTTATTAAAATGTATTCTAAGTATTAAGTTGAACCCTGGAATTGAATTTCTAAGACTTAACACCCCATTTGGAACAGAATTTAGACAGTCTGGCACCTAAAACCCAAAAGAGTCCCACCATACATCATTTTACTCACAATATATTGGTCTATATTTTTAACAAGGCCACTGATAGGGCAATTCCACCTACAGACAACTGGTTGAAGCATCCCAATAAAAAGTGGGATATATAAATGAAAACACTTTTCTGAGCACAAGAGCCCATTCAGTCCTAGGACAATGACTTGGCTATGGTGATTAGGTGAGGAAATGTTTTTAGAAGATACCTATTTGGAAGCACTTTTCCTTATGAGGACAGGTATGTTAAGTGAAATCCTATAATGGAATGTGATATTTTTTATATTAGCAAAACTATTTCTAATCATAATTAAGTTTCTGAATTTAATTTTTCAGCCAGTGTCAGAAGAGTTTCAGAGTGGAGAAGGATTTGGATATATTGTAGCCTTCAGACCCAACGGGACCCGTGGGTGGAAGGAAAAAATGGTGACATCTTCAGACGCTTCAAAATTCATCTACAGAGATGAAAGTGTGCCACCTCTGACTCCTTTTGAGGTAAAAGTTGGTGTTTACAACAACAAAGGAGATGGTCCCTTCAGCCCTATTGTGGTCATCTGCTCAGCTGAAGGAGGTCAGTTCTACATGAAATTAAATTGCATATCATGAACTATATTAAGCCTTTTATATATAATGCATCCTCTTGTGACACACTTGTTAAACCTTAAATTACAAATTTCACAAATTTCTTTGAAAATGTGCTAAATAACATTAAACAGGTTTTGCAGAGAAGGAAGGAACTTGCCAAGCTTACCCATAAAGAAATTTAAAAGTTTAGGAATAGACTTCAAGCCATATCAGTCATATTAAAAAAAAAAAAAAAACAAAAAAAAAAAACCACCCCAAAAAACCCCCAAAGCCATGAAAGTTCATCCTTTATATGAAATCATTATTCTTAATTTTAGACCGGTCTTTCTTTAAAACTGAGCAAAGAAAGGATGCCATTTTCTAATGTTTCTGAGATTTACAATCCTTTTTTTTTTGATGGGTTAATCAGACAACAGCTCAAAGAATAAATAAATTCACTTATGAATGTTCATTTCCTAATTAATGCATTCTAAAAGTGCACAGAAATAAATTTTGTTTTAATTTTTATTTCATTAGTAGAAAGTTCTGAGTTTGCATTATTGTCCCAGTCTTCAATGTGTATTATAGGAATAGCTCCCATGAAAAATGAAAAATATTTCTTGAAAATTTCTATTGAGAATTGTTATAAATTCTAAACAGTATTTTGTGGGGCAGAAAAGAATGAAACAGAAACAATCAACAAACACTGATCGGTACTAGTAAAAGAAGTTTTTCTGTTTGAACAGGACCCAGTGTATAGAAATTCCCAAACACAAAAAAAAAAAAAAAAAAAAACAAAAAAACCCACCCCAAAAAACCCCCACAGCCATGAAAGTTCATCCTTTATATGAAATCATTATTCTTAATTTTAGACCGGTCTTTCTTTAAAACTGAGCAAAGAAAGGATGCCATTTTCTAATATTTCTGAGATTTACAATCCTTTTTTTTTTGATGGGTTAATCAGACAACAGCTCAAAGAATAAATAAATTCACTTATGAATGTTCATTTCCTAATTAATGCATTCTAAAAGTGCACAGAAATAAATTTTGTTTTAATTTTTATTTCATTAGTAGAAAGTTCTGAGTTTGCATTACTGTCCCAGTCTTCAATGTGTATTATAGGAATAGCTCCCATGAAAAATGAAAAATATTTCTTGAAAATTTCTATTGAGAATTGTTATAAATTCTAAACAGTATTTTGTGGGGCAGAAAAGAATGAAACAGAAACAATCAACAAACACTGATCGGTACTAGTAAAAGAAGTTTTTCTGTTTGAACAGGACCCAGTGTATAGAAATTCCCAAACAAAAAAAAGACAAATAAATGTTGTCCTCAAGAATATTTACAGAAGCTCCATTACTGAAATTTATAAATATCAGTTTTTCTTTGCTATACTATCTTGAATTATTGCACCATATCTTATTTAGAGAGTAAAATTAGCAGCGTCTTACTGCAGATGAGAGGAATTTCATACTCTCGCTATAAAAAAGTAATGCAAAGATAATAATATTTCATGTGAAGCCAGAAAACATTAAATGTTACTTCATATTAACCCACAATAAATCTATAACTTCGGAACCGTGATGTAGCAGACATTGTCTACTACTATTCTCTCATTGTAATTACAGAGATTGGAGCTGCTGGTTTTGCGAAAAGTGGTCCCAGTAATTTGGGTTATTCCACTTTTTGAATCAAGATTACCAAGTAGTCATATTTTTATAAAAACAATTATATTTTAAAATGTAAAAATTGCACATTACAAGTTGAAAATGTATACTTGATTTTCCCGTTTCTCAATGAAAATTGATACTGTGAGGCCAATGGTGATGTTTATATTTTTTAATAATCTAAGCAGAAAGTTCTTTGCAAATAAAGTTTTTCAAAGGAAGGGAGAGAAACACTTTATTTTTTTCAGTAGCAAAAGCTATTAAAAGCTATTTTAACAGAAGCTGAATGCTGAATTGTAATAATAATTCCTTATACCTTTACTTATTTGGACAAGATTGGAAATAGAATAATTAGTAATGTATAAACAATTTTTTCTATCAGTTCTTTTAAAATGAGCTTTAAAAATGTTCTTAATAGAATATTAAAATGAACTTTTTCTAGAAACCAGCTTTTCTGATTTGAATTCAGTAACTTGAAAGTATCTATCCATTATAGCTTTGCTAATTCAGTCTCTGTATGTGTCTGCACATAAGGAATTTTATGGGCCTAAATATTTTACAAGATATATTTCAGGAAAAACATGGGATGCTGTGACATTATAGTACAAAATTAATTTATAAAAAGCTTTCCTCCAGAATAAAAAAAAAAACAAGGTAATTTACTGAGAATTTAAAGGAGTAATGAAACATTTTATTAAAGCTAAATTCTAGGCAATATGAAGGTTGAGGACAGTAGACATTGCAGTTTGTTATGAAAATGGGGAGCTGCTTTTAAAAGAAGTATGGACTGTCATGCCTAGGGCGATAAACAACGGAAGGCACAATTTTTGAAGGATTTCTATTGAAAAGTAGATATTAAATAACAATTGATAGTCCAATGTATTATGGTTCTAGGGGTGATCCAGCAAAGCCTTAGCTTACTTGCTTTTCATCACATATCCAATTCACTCAGCAAACATCTAGAGAAAGCAATAGGATAAAATTATTAAAGCTTAAGTCATTATGTTACATATTACAAGTTTTCCCATATCTACAAATGGATCTACAATTGTTTAATGATGTAACAAAGTTGTCTAAGGAAGTCTAAATTATGTTGCTTTTATTAAGCACACTGGAAAAAACAGTTTTCACAGGACAGATTCTGAACCATGAACAAATCTTGCATTTATTAAGAACGAATGCATCTCCTTCTGTATGACTAACAGCAGTGTGAGTCACAGTGTGATTCAGAGCCCTTTGGTAGTGGCTTTAAGTTTTCTTAAGCAAACAACTTGCCAGGTGGTTTTGAGTAAGGTGTTCCCTCAGTGAACACAACACACTGCCCTCTGATTTCATAAAGTGATTCTGTGTGGGGCAAAAGGCTTAAAACATTGCTTTCTAAATAAAAGAACTCAGAAATTTGACCAAAATACTGAGCACTTTTTCAGAAGTAAATAGAGTGGCTAATATTTTTTCTGTCTGTTAAGTCAGATAATATAATAGAATCATAGAATGATTTGGGTTGGAAGGGATCTTAAATATCATCAATTTTAACACACTTGGCTGTGGGCAGAGAAGCTTCCACTAACCAAGTTGCTCAAAGACCCATCCAACATGGCCTTGAACACTTTCAGGGAGGGGCATTCCCATCTTCTCTGGGCAGCTTGTTCCAGGGTCTCACTAACTTCACAGTAATCATTTTTTTTCTAACAACTAACCTAAATCTTTCCTGTTTTCATTTAAATCCATTCCCCCTTGTCCTGTTACTATGTTCCAGTATAAAGTATGTTTGCCTTTTTTATAAGCCTCCTTTAAGTACTGGAAGATTGCTAAACGATCTCACTGGGGCCTTTTCTTCTCCAGGCTGAACGAGCCTGTTCTCCAGCTCTCTCAACCTATCTTCATAGGAGAGCTGCTCCAGCCCTCTGATCAACTTCATGATCCTCCTCTGGACCTGCTAAAGCAGGTCCAGGTCTTTCTTGTGATGAAGACCCCAGAGTTGATGCAGCGATTGCTAAACGATCTCACTGGGGCCTTCTCTTCTCCAGGCTGAACAAGCCTGTTCTCCAGCTCTCTCAGCCTATCTTCATAGGAGAGCTGCTCCAGCCCTCTGATCAACTTCATGATCCTCTCTGGACCTGCTAAAGCAGGTCCAGGTTTTCTTGTGATGAAGACCCCGGAGCTGATGCAGTACTGCAGGTGGGGTCTCACTAGAGCACAGCAGAAGAGCAGAATCTCCTCCCTCGCTCTGTTGCCCACATGCTTTGGATGCAGCCCAGGATATGATTGGCTTTATGGGCTATGAGTGCACACTGACAGCTAATGTCCAGCTTTTCATCCATGACAACTCACAAGTTCTTCTCTTTATGGCTGCTCTCAATTAGTTCTTTTCCCACTCAGTGTTTAAGGCTTCCCCAACTGAGATGCAAAACCTTGTACTTGGTCTTCTTAATCCTCATGAGGTTCCCACAGAACCCCTTCTACAGCTTGCCCAGGTGCTTCTGGATGGCATCCTCTCCTTCAGGTGTGTCAGCTTCAGCACTCAGCTTGCTGTCATCTGCAAATTTGCTGAGGGTGCTGCCCTTGATCTCATTGTACATATCATTGATAAAGACATTGAAGGACATTGGTCCCCAGGCAAAGCCCTGATGGACACTACTTGTCACCAGCCTCCACCTGGACATAGACCAACAGGTATTTAGAAGACAAAATTACACCAATGGTCATTAAAACAACAAGGACAGTGGTGACCCAAAGTTGAAGAGGCAAGAAATTCTACCTGGTCATAGCTACTTTAAGGCCTTTTTCCTCCTTCACCAGTCTTTTGACTTTTTAAAAATCATCTCCAGAATATAGTTCATGGGAAAGACTGTCCAGGAGCTAAAAGTGCAGATGAATGTAATGGAAGAATAGAGAACAGAATGGAGAATCAGTTAAAAAGGTTGTACAAAACTAGACGTATAACCCATGGAGGGAAAAAAAAGGCAAATACATGTGTGACTCTCTGGAAAAGGTGTCTTAATTCAGTAGGGAATTTTGAAAGAAAAGCCTTTCCTGGAACACATAGAAAAGGAAATAAAACAAGTAATCAGAGAGAAAAGATGGAAATAGAGGTCACATGTAGTGATGTTAAGGGGATGATGGGAATCAGGAAGCAGCTCTGAAGAGGGAATGAGGATGATGCTCAGAAGATGCAGGATAGAAAAAAGATGCACAATTACCTCAATAAGAAGGCAGAACAAAAGGAGACTGTAGGCATCTCCAGCAGCAGGGACAGACAAGCCTGAATCTTACATAAAGGAAAACTTTAGTAAGAGAAAGAGACATAAGGGCACAGCAAATTAGGCTACCTGCCAGGAGAAAGGTTGCAGTGTGCAGGCCTGAGGCTGAAAAGGATCTTGAACAAAACAGAGAGAAATCTTCTGACCATGCTTTCTGTCAGGAAAATAAGGTATCTGATTCTTGCTAGAAAATACTGAAACAGCACTGTAATTCAATGCATGTACAGATGATTTTTATCCACAGAAGAAAAAAAAATTGTAAGGGCACTAGACAGTGAGGATAAAGCAATGAGCAAAAGCAATGTTAGCATGGTTTGTTACAACATAAACATTTATGCGTTCTCTTTTTATTGATCACTACATTCCACCTAAATACTAAGGTGACAAGAATTCCAAGATTGCTAATACAAGCTTTCAGTATCAGGGGAAAACCATATACAATCTCTATGTGTGGCTTTAATTCACTAGAAAATGAAAACTGGGGAAATCACAAATATAGCAATGGAGAAGGAAATACAAGTGTGAAGGTATGACGGCAAGAAGATTGGAAAGGCTGTGCTGATAACAGTGATGGCCAGGCTGGTTTTCTGTAACAAGCATGGCTAGACAAAATATGAGCTACACAAGAAAGACAAAATAAAAGTAAGAAATTGGTTGTCATAGCATGCTGATGATGTGATAATGCATCAGCAAATACAAAATCAGTGTTTGGATAAAACAGAATAACCTTGGGTTCCATGTAATTTTGGAAAAGGGCAATTACAAAAGCTGGAAGTCAAGCTAGAGGTCAATTGCTGATTACTCTGATTAATTTGAATGCTGAGAAAGACATTCCTAATTGTTGAAAAATACTAAAGAATGTTGTTATTTATCAGAGAATTTATCTGTTCAGAGTAGTTTGGATAGTAAAAACTAATTAGTAAAGACTAATGACCTTGTGTTCTGGCTGTGCTCATTAGCAGATTCTTTATCCAGTACTGACTAAGTGAGAAGAAATAACAGTACAATAGCCTTGTTCTGATGAATAATTAAGACACTATAGAAAAGCTGATCATAACAAATAACAGTGGAACACGTCATCATTAAAAATCAGGAAATTATTTTATTAACTGGAATTAACTTTTGAAACTAAAAATGGAAGTGTTTGGAATGTCTCTTATCAAAATATTAACAGATATTTGAGGTTTATATGGCAAGAAATGGTACATTTCTGAGACAGGACATTAAATCTGAGCATCTATAGATGTGTCCTCTAAAAGATATTCAGAATAAGTAAAAAACATATATAATACAATCCAAGTAATGAAAAGGATAAAAATAACACAAATATAGACAAAAAATTAAGGTTGTTTTTTTTTTTTAAGTTGGGAAAGTAAATAAAGCATGAAAAATTGAAGTAAATAAGGAATTGAACTTAAATATAATCAAGGAATAGAAAACAATTATGAAAAACGTCATCATTTATTTTAAATAAATAAGATTATATAGACAGGATAGCTAATAAGAACGTAAAAGTGAAAATTTCTATATCTGTAATGAAAACTTCTGGTATTGTATTGCCAATTGTCAGAAATTCAACCCTTTTCAAATTAAACAATGCAGACTTTACTATTCAAATGTACCATAAATAAAATTTAATCCGTTCTTCTACTCATGGAGATGAGGTAGAAATTATGCATTAAAAAGGCTCAAATGTTTTAATTTACATCAGGGCCTTACTCTGATAAAACCATCACATCCTGGGGTAGCACATATTGCCCAGAGTCAACCCGGATGATGCCAACAGTGTAATGCCACAAATAGCTGTTTGTCCATGTTCATGGAGGTGCCTTGTCTGTCCCCATTTAGTTTACAAGTCTAGATGCAGCCTAAAAGCACAAGGATAAATATGAATTAGAGTACTTTACAGTATGGAAATAGATGAGAATATAAAAGAAAATAGAAACAAGTTTCTGGGAACCCAACTGGTTTCAAAATGAGTTAGGCTTTTTATAAAGGGTATTTTTGTTAATGGTTGTCATAATGGGTGATACAGGATCAGTTCTGTTCATTTCAGTAACTAATTTCTCCTTCAGGCATTGACAGAATCTTCTTCACAACAACTGAAAGATCTATAATTTTGATAAAGGGAGTAGTGAATACTACTAAAAACATATATAGGAAATAGAAAACCCTAAGCAATACAGGTTAAAGCCTGAACACTCTCACACACTGTTTGAAACCTCCTGAGGGACCCCAGATGCACTTCTGTAATACGTACAAGATGCAATGATACTGCACAGGGCTTCTGTTCTTACTTTGTATGGATTTGTGGTAATTCATTGAGCCAATGGAGATCCAAACCTCTCAGTTATTTGAAAGGCAAAGGACCATACAAAAGCCATTGCAGTTTTGTTTCTCCATATTTAGACAAATAAATTACTATTTTCTTTTCATTGAGAGGAAATAATATGCAATTACACACCTTTGAATGCAGTCCCAATGTCTTTAATTAAAATCTTAAATTCTTGAAGTTCTTTGATTCATTTCATAGCTAAAGCTGAGCTACCTGGGGCTTAGGTGAACCTGAAAACTAATTGGCAGATTAGCTGTAAACTACAGAGGGTTATTTCCTGATTCTGCCAGATGATCTGTCTGGAGAGATGCTGTGAAAGCTCAGCTAGAGCTGTCTCCAATGACTTTTTAAGGAATGAAATTACAGTCCTGACATACAGGAGTTTATTAAGCACTCCTCTTCTCAATGGCACTAGCCCCATGGGAAGCAGATGTGCAATCAATATAACAGGACATCTTCCCCTCACGTGCTGAGGGTAACTCTGTCTGCAATCAATATAACAGGACATTCCCCCCTCACGTGCTGAGGGTAACTCTGTCTGCCACGTCACTTGATGGAAGCAAACCATTTGTGTTCATAAAGATGACAACACTCCTCTGGTAAATTCTTTGTGGAATGAGGCAGCTCCTTATTCCCAGGTGACACTGCTGTGTGATAAATCTGGGTTATTCCACAGGGAAGGGACAGTCACAGCAGGATGTACACTGTGAGAAAGTGTGCAGGCGAGCATCATTCCAGGAGAAGTTCTCAGAAGTTCTACCCAATAAGAAAGAGTATTTCAGCACTACATCAAAAATATTCAGGGCAGAGGTCTTCACTTATAGCTCATTCCAATACTTTTCTAATTTTTCCTCTGTCTTAAAGTCTTTTGCAAAGACATTGGTTAGAGAGAAGGTGAAAATAGAAAGGACTTTTGGAAAAGTGAGAATTCCAAAGGTCTGTCCTGGAAACAGTAATCTTGTTTCTGCTATTGTGGAAATTGGATATTTTTTCTCTTTTGAGCACAAGATTCTGGAAAGAAAATTCTATATCCTTCAGACAGACATTTCACTGCAGATCTGGTAGAGTCCCCCATTTCTCAGGAATGGAAAAAGTTCACTGAAGGTTCTCTGACTTGCAAGATAGTCCATGTGGTTATTTTTAGCAAGGAAGCAAATGCTACCACTTTCTTTACCTACAGGTTGACAAAGAGGGATGGATTTTCCTGATTTTCCTCCTGATATATCTCTTGTGGATTTTTCCACAGAGAGGCATTATCACAGAAATACATCTTGGCTGAAATCCCAAAATCTCAGCTATGAAGAACTGCCTGCAGTCATAACGCAATTGCTCAGACTGAGGTTCTTATTTCAAATAAGAGCTCAAATTTGAATAAGACTACTTTGTAAAAATCCTTTTTGGAATCAAAATAGGAACTGAACAGATATGAAGTGATTGATTGAGTAGTCCAGACTGAGGCTCCGTTCCACAGAAGAATTAAAGCAACATAAATTTGAGTAGGCTCTTGGACTTCATGTGGAAAACCTTAAGGATTAATATTTCAGGAAAACAGTTCGGCTTACAGTCATAAACAGGTACAACACACTGAGGGCTAGTAATTGGTTATTTTCTTTACTTCCCAGTGTCAAAATTCAGGATTCCCTCTCTGAACATTAGCAATGAAATTAGTACAAATGCATGTCCTGCCATTTTACAGCCATCCCAAAAACCTACATATTGATCATGTTTCTTTAAAGTGTGATTGCAGCACAGGGAAAGTCAGTGTTTCATGGATATTGCACACAACCTTATGATAATTTGTTGTATTGCATCTTTAATTCAAAGCAGGGAATATTAAAGAGATTATTAAAGATGGCCTTTTTTCAGGAAGTATGACCTTAAGTAGACACCTATAAATTTAGCATAATGACAAGATCTGAAGAAAATAATATGATTATAACATCAGTGACCATAATAGAAAAAGCTAATGAACCTATCAAACTTATCATTAGTTTTAGACACAGAGAATAAAGCATGACATTGGAGTGAACCACAGACTGTATTATATTACCGGAAATTATATGGTCCTCATCATATCTGAATCAATAAAAAATGCTATTTAGGCTCCAAAAACTTTCAGACAGTCATGCTATATCGTATTCCCAAATAAGTAATTTCTGTTGTTTTGCTGAACACTATTCTCAGTGCCTAATATCAGTGAAACTGCAGTGAATTATTTCTGAATATGTGAGAAATACATTTTCTTCACATAAAAAAAATCCAAACTATTTCTGCTCCATTTGTTGAAAACATTTTTAAAAATATCAGAAAATATTCTATGTTTGTATTCAAGCAATGTATAAACCACTCCTAGTGAAAGCTATGAAGAGAAAATGATTCCTGCATTTATAGAAAAAGTAAAGTCTGCCAACCAACATTTTGTGTACATCTCAAATTATTTATACCACTGCAATCTTTTCTGACAACAAGGTAATTGCTTCAATAATACAAAAACTAGAAAATAGCTTTTGCCACACAAATCTTAGTAGTACATAAAATAGAAAGCAGGATGTAACTGTTGAGCAGAAAATCATATTATGAGCAATATATTTCTTCATAATGCAATTCTTTCAGTATTGAATTCAAAAGATAATTTCTCTTATTTCTGAACATATTTTTTATTCTTTATTACCTAAAAAGTTCCAAACATATTTTATACTTATTAGTAATACTCATTGTTGGCAAACACCACTTCATATCACATCAGATTTTCTTATTTTCTTCAGATGTAAATTAAAAAAGAGATCAAAAAAGAGTAACAAACATTAAAACTCTGACATCAAAAAGGATGAAAAATTTGTATGAGCTGTGTCAAAAATATTTGTAGGGCAGCAGTGCCAGAGCAACAGCTGCAGAGAAAGGAGGGTAGTTAATGAGTCAACATTGGTATTAGGTATCTTACATATTAGGTGGTTTGATCACTGAGAAAAATATGTAATTTTATCTCAGGCTGCTCTGTAAAGAGACTGCTTTTCTGCAACCCTGCTAAAAAAGTCCCCAAAACCCCATTTTTCAGAAAGCTCTTTGATGTGTCTCCCTATGACATAAAAGACCTCTGCCTGCCCTTCAGGAACAGGTCAACACATTAGAAATGTAATGAGGAACATTATAAGGCCAAGGAAGAAATCACAGGTTCTGTGACTAGAGGGGAATGTGAATTCACATTTTTGCTAAATGAACTACACTAGAAAGATGGAGAAATGCCCTATTGTGTCCTGCACAGTATATGGAGAAGCCTTGCCTCCACAGCTTGTCTTTAAGAAAGTTTTCAGTCATATTTAGGTAATAAAGAAAAAGACCCACAAGATTTTCTTGACTCTTGTCCCAGTTTCATACAAGACAATTTTTGGACCCTTGTCACACCCAGTGTACTGTTACAAGTGATACAATTGAGTGGTGGGGTGCCCAGTAGCCTGTCTTGGCAAATATCTGGGGACATTTATTCAACTTCCCAACCACTGAAAGAAGCTGGGCCTCTATAAAGCATTCATTGATGTGAAAGTACAAAGGCAAACACGCTGGGCAAGTGTGGTGTGTAAAGCATCCCACAGCCTTCTGTGAGCATCCTGGCCGTGCCCCAGCACCACCAAATGGTACCCAGCCAGGCTGGAGGACAGGAAGGGTCCTCTGTTGCAGATAATCAGGAGGTCAGGACTGCAGAGTGTTTTATGAATAGCATGGAGATAGAAGCACAGACAGAGGGCCAATGGAAACAAACACAGGCAGCCAGAGGGATTGACATTAGGTCTTGGTGCCTTTATAAAAATGTGCACCCCAGGCCTAAAACAGTAAATGTTTCATGGCAGAGAGAAGGTGGTACATCCTAAACACTGACGCCTGTGACTTCGAGGATATAATAACATAGTCCTAAAAAAAGAAGAATCTTTCACATAGCATTTCACTACAGTGCTGGGTATCACTTCCTGCTCAGTATTGCCCCAGGGCAGGACTGACTGAGCAGCCCAGCAAGGCATTGCTCATCCTGAGCTGACAGAATGGCACTAAGAAGCCACAAATAGAATGAATGCTCTGTTTACTGCTGCAGTTAGAGCTATGAAAGGGGTGTGTGGAGGCAGGGGACACATATACAAATATTAAAGCTTTTTTAAAAAATCACAGACAAGAGATTCTTTCACAGTTTGCTGCACCCATCATCAGTGATGAGATATTGATGTAGCATGACACAAATAAAGAAATACAACAATAATAATCTCTTCATCTTGTTCAGTTTTTCATGTTCCCCCTAAGTGTCATACCTTCTTGAGAGTATTAAGGGAGAATAAAGGAAGTAAATGACAGTTTCAGACAGAGTGTTTTTGATAAATACAAGCTGTTACAGTGGAGGTTTATTGTTTCAATTTTTCTTAATACAGAACCCACTGCTGCTCCCATCGATGTCAAAGCTACGAGTTTGTCTGTATCAGAGATTCTTGTTGCGTGGAAACATATTAAAGAAAGTCTAGGAAGACCACAGGGATTCGAGGTATGAACTCAGAATATCGTAATGAGAAGTCTTGTTGCTTTTGAGAGTGTTGCATTCTGTTAACATGTGCAGTAGTGAAACTTCAATAGGAATTATTCTTGTTTTAGCATACGTACCACCGGCTGTGGAACAACAGTCACAGCTGTAGCACCGGAACATTTTTTATTTACTTGTGCTTGAAAACTGCTCAACACCAATTCTTGTAACATCTCTTTGTCACTTCAGAAAGAGCTGAAAGAACTGCAAGTGACCCAGCATGCATCATTCACAGGCTGGGGAAAATTAGGTATTGACTGTTTCCAGCTCTAAGCGACCAGTTCAAACTTGTTATTTACTGACAGCAATCAGCACAGAGAAAGGAGAAAGCCTCTGCATCCATGTGCTCTCATCCCACAGTGGCCGAGGGACATCTGCTGGGCAGACAGTAACAGGATGTCAGGAGGGAAGCAGCAGCTGCACAGTCCATAAATAAAACGCTGCTTAGAGACAGCCCTTCCTGGCTTGGGAGAGTGAGCCAGCCCTGGCAAGGGACCTCCTTGCACTTTTGGATACAGTTTACTATCCAAACTTCCGGGAATAGATCAGATCTAGCAGTACACCTGTCTATTCTTTTTGGCCACCACCACAACCCACTCTGACCTGGTGGAGCAGGCTGTGGTGGTCCTCATTAAATAGTCTAGCTAAACCAAATTAACTGATTTTGGGATGCAGGATATTTGTTCTGCTTTAGACCTTTGGACAGTGCTGGCTTTTTCCTGATTTTCTACTGTAACATTGAAAAGAGGGTAAACATGTGGGTCTGAGGTAAACACCAGTCATGTGGGTGTCAAAGGATAATCTATAGGGTGTCTCCCTAGTAGCATGTCTGGGCAACCACAGGGGCTGGTGACAGTCACCAATAGCCTTAGGAAGGAAATGTAGGTGTCTGGGCAGCACCAGAGCCAGCACCTTCTCCAGCCCAGCCTCCAGCTGGCCAGCCACAACCAGGACAGCACATTCACCTCATAGCTCAGATGCAGCCAGTTAATATTTTTTTACCTCTCTCTGTAGCCTATTGATGTGTTGCATAGCAATATCTCTATTAATATCTAGCACCGTGCAAATGGGCTGTGACTTTGGCATGTCCCCTCAGGTCTAGCATTTGTTCAGGTCTTTTTCCCATCTATGTCTGCATGCTGAACTCTGCTAACCCTCTCTCAGTTTTCCTTCATTGTTCTTTTCTCCCACTACTTCCTTACATTAAATATGTTTCTATTCCTTTGCTTGCTTTGTGCTGCAAAAGATATTTTTGACCATTTTACCTTTAAACCTGCCATTTATAAAGAGAGCAAAACTGTATCTGATAGAGATGATATTCATCTTCCAAATACTATTCCTCTCCATGTTGAAGTGTTCCACTTGTTACTAAGCTGACTTCAATCTTGAGACCAGTCTTTTATCATCTGTAATAACTTACTTGCTGCACCCTGTCTTTTTTCTTTTCAGAAAGGTGTCTGGTTTGGTTTTTTTTCCTCATCTATCTTAACATCTTTTAAATTACACATACTGTTTTCACTCTTATCTTCATTCCATCAATCAAAATGATTCACAAAATGTTCTATTAACTTTGCATTACATATTTTAAAATAAAAAATAGATTTTCTTTCTAAAATTGAAATTTATTTCTCTAGAGGCTTATCCTTTCATAATGTGAATGGATTTTGCATTTACTTGCTTGTCACATAACACTTCCCTTAGCTCTACAGGTGTGTCCTAGCAATAGATGGCTGTTAGGTAGGACGGAGGGCTTGCTTTGTGTCAGAGGTGGTCTTCTGCACTTGGAAAGTGCAATACCCTTGGAGTTTGGCATACTCTGACCCAAACAGTAATATTGTCTCTACATCTCTGCAAGCTCTACATCTCTCACAGATTTCTCAGGTACAAATCTGAAAATGTCCATTAATACAGGAGAAGTTACTAACAGTGAACCTTATTAATAATTTGGATCCTCACTCTGCTGTACACCAATTTTAGGATTATAGCATGAGGATTACAGACTAAATATTTCAAACCAAAGGCCTGCAATTGACCTAACAAAAAAAAAAAAGAAATATAAAACATAATTCACTGCTCCCTTTTACCTCCTCCCATAAAGGAATTAGAGGAGCCCTCTGAGTAGCAATACCTTTTAAGGTACTACTTTTATCTGGGGAGATGAGGGTATTTTTTCTTCCCCATCCTACCCAAACCCGTCCTGCACTTTTCATCTTTGTTCATTTAGCCAGAATTTCTCTGCCCACTTTCTGACAGACAAATCTTCCATGGAGTAATTTACTCTCCTCCATCCTCACAGGAATGATTACAATCAGAGCAGCACTTACTCAGTAAACATAAAAGTAAATATTGCTGTTCTGCACAATTCAGCAGGAGAGAATAACTTCTAAGGATAGTATTGCTAGATCTTTCCAATTCCATTTTTGGGAAGGATTGCATCAAAAAGGAGGTAATGATTTATAGGACCAGTACAGTGAGTCGGTGCATTATAATATTCACTTAAGTACACTAGGTCCATACTATCAGCCCAATTTTCTTAACATACTAACAGTTTGCCTTTAAAGCATCCCCACAGAGCAAAAAGGAAAGGAGTCTGTTTGGGAAGACGTTGGGGCTAAATCCTACCCCCAAAAGAAATCACCCAGAAGTACAGAACAGCTTTATATTTTTCATATTATTTACTTTCTTAAGAGTGTCTTTCACTTGTTGGAAAAACTCTTAATTTCAAAACTGATTCTGAAAGTTCATAATTTGTTCAGTGCAGTGGAAAACAAAGACTGTAGTACTCCTTTAATCCACAAACAGCAAATAGATAATGCACAGAAATACAGTAATTTTGATAAAAGGATGAATTATCTTTTTTCAGTTTTTTATTTATTTCCTAA
Source organism: Passer montanus (assembly GCF_014805655.1). Taxonomy (NCBI): domain Eukaryota; kingdom Metazoa; phylum Chordata; class Aves; order Passeriformes; family Passeridae; genus Passer; species Passer montanus. Next base: position 9,614,101 of record NW_024368818.1, on the reverse strand, counting down.
GGTAGAATTATTGTAGGACACAATTAAAGATCTGCCTTCAGTTCAATCTGAATGCAAAACAATCTGACTAGCCACTCTGCTTTCATGTCTCAATTTGTATTCTGGCTGTGGTCATCATAGCAGTGACAACCTCCTACACAGTCTTCACATTTCTGGCCTTTTGGCAACAGCATTATAAAAGAGGAAGCTATTTTCTTAACACTTGAATGTTTGGGCTTTAATCAACCAAAGTGACAGAATATTTACTAAATGTGGACAAGTTCACAGTGACCCATTTTTACTGTGGCCCTCCTTGCCCTTTGTAGTAAGGACTACAAAGGCAAAGGAACTTGTCCAATTTCACATTGTCATCCTTGAAAGGCAGTGTTATGTCACATGAGTTTTATGCGAGGTTTGCTGCCCTCATTTGCATCTTCCAAAGCACATATTATTCCTGCCTTCAGTACAGGTTTGTCAGCTGTCCGCCCGACCTTACTAAATATATGCCAGCTACAGTCTGATAAAGTAGAAGCAGCTCAAAAAATTTGTCAGAATTGTGGAAAAATAGAGGGTGTTGTTCATACTTATTGTTTGGAATCTATAAGATGAAGGTTATAAAATCTATTTGAGCCAGAGGCAGTATTTTCTTTTTTGTTCACTACTGGTAAGTAAGGAAAACAGAAAGAATTACTGACTGGAAGAAGAGATATTTTGAGTTTCTTTTATCTTTTCCAGAAAAACAAGGCCAATACTTAAGTATGAATGAAAAATCTCATGTCTTTTTTGCTGGAGTTCCCCTAAGGGACAGGAGTTTGGTTAATACAATTAAAAGATCCACTTGGAGCAAACAAATAAACAAAATCCAAAAGTAACAAAAATATAAAATATGAAAAAAAAATCTTGAATGCCATTTACAGAGAGGATTACTTGACATAATAACTTGGTTTATTATATTATTTATTTAATAAAACCATATTATGGCATTTCAAGGAGAATTGCTCAATATTGTCCTGCTTTTTAATTGCACTTTATCTATTTTTATAATGGAATAGATAATTTTATCTATATAGTACTTGGGGGTTTTTTTGTTTGTTTGTTTTATTTAGTGAAGTACACCTTGAAGTAATTTAGAAAGAGCACATGGATATTTTAACTATAGCCTGGAAAAACTAGACAAAAATTCTACTTAATTTACGCTCTTACTTGATATGTTTAATTTGTAGCTTTCATTTTCTGCAGTCAGCAGAAAGAATACCCAGCCAGTAACTCTGATTTTACTGCATTTAGTGAAGATGACCTGCAATTAGATCCAATTAAGTAATGACAAAGCCTGTATAACCTAGAAACCAACATAGGGAAAAGAGTGGTGTCATTTAAGATACTTTTTAATTTAAAACTTCAATGAAGTGGTCTACAACTATCAGAGGTGGAAGAATTTTAGACAGATTTTTTTTTTTTTTACCAAGATTTGCTTTTAACTATTGTTTAACCCATGATCAGAGCAAAGCAGGTTGCTCCTCTCCAGTTCAAAGGGATGGGTCTCTGGAAATCAGGTATCAAAATTTACTATTCTTTGGCTAAAAACAACAGAAAGTCCAGAAAAATGTAAAACCTTGTAAACTAGAATGCATTAAACAGACAAAATGCTTTCTTCTCCCATTTTTCTTTTAGTTTTCAAATATGGGCTACTTTTTGTGATTTATGCTTCATACTAATATCAATATTCAATGTTATCATTAATGAAAACCTGTTCTGTGTTATAGATCCCTTCTGAGAAGTATAAACTAAGGTTACAGAAAATAAGATTTAAAAAAGAACAAGCAAATGCAAAGAAGTGTAAATAAACACTCTATTTTAAGATATGTCTCTCACTTTTAAACATCAGAAGAATCTTCATTTCAGTTCAAATCAATGTAAATCCCCACACCACCTACCTCAGTCAACAATCATTGGAATTTTTTTGTTTTATAACTACTTCTTCTTTTGTTTTCTTTGGTCATCAACAAATGTGTTGATGTGCATGTGTTTCCCAAAAAAAAAAGAGATCAAAGTTAATTCATGAACATTTCATTAGCATGCGACATGATGTGTCCTGTGAATAAACACAGCTACTTGAAATATTGCTCCTGGCATTGCTTTCTAGAAAAAGGAGGAAAACTGCAGTTGCATTTCCACCCCTGCTACTGTTCACCTGTGTAAGCTTAGTCATCTCACTTTTCCTTTCTGACCCTTTCCTGGTTGTATCCTCAGCAGCCTGCAGGGTCTGGATGACAGGGTCTCCAGGACATGTTCCCCGCCACTGCCTGTTCATGCAGTGCTCAATATTGTGCAGTTCTCACCATCGTAGCACCGAATTTGTAAAGATGCATCACAAGTAAAATGAAAGGAATCTGACTGCCCAAGAGATAATGAGCATTGGAGATTCAATAGTAGGATGCAAATAAATGGTTATTGATTCCATTTTCTTTTGAAGAAAAGAAAACTGACTCTGAATAGGTGTTATTTCAAATATCAGTAGCTTTGGTCAAATATTCATCCAGCAAAATAGCTCAGTGAATCACACTTATTGCAAAACAAGTGGTGATTGCAGCTAGATTTGTGAACTGAGCTGTAACTGATCTAAGAATTAAAGCAACAGCATTTTAACATGAGATAATGCAGGCACACACACAAATACTTGAATTTTACAGTTTAAAGAGTGGACTGTGAGGTGACACAAACCAATATACCCTCAATAAAAGTTAACAGAGGCACTTCTGTCAAGTGAAGATAGGACCTCAAATGTATATTTTTGCAACCAGATCTTTTTTTTTTTTTATGGCAGTCCTAATGCAACTATGAAAGGTCAGCATTGTGCTCATTGGTCTTACTTTCCTGTGAACCCCTTGGGGTTTTTTTGGCTCGCCATTTCCTGGGAGACATTCTCAAGAGTTCTGCCTTGTCTCTGACCTTTTTTTCTCAGAGGAAATGTTATCCTGATACAATGTAAATAACTTATTAAGAAACAACCAGCTTCACACAAAAGGTCAAAATGTGGAAGAAAAGCAAGTAGGTCTCAGCATGAATAACAGTAAGCTGAGTATAGGTCTTTGAATGGCATTTTTGTGACATCTCCTGTTAGGCAAAATAGGGCCCCATGATAATTGCCTTATTTGTGTAGCTCTCCTAGATACATTGTCTTTAGTTACACCCTGGAAGTGCTTGGTCCCTTAGGACAAAGACCAGCCAAATTCTCAGCTCAGCTTTATAACCTCATTGAGATGATGATAAATTTAAAGAAACTAGAGAATAAGAATTAAGAACCCCCAAAGGTCATTTAGGGAAGAAAAAAGAAAAAAAAGGAAGACCATAAACATACTATCAAAACTTCATTTACCAGAAACCTGTTTACATCCAAGAACTAAAACTGAATCCGTTTCCTTCTTTTTCTTCTGTTAAGATTTTTCAAATGATTGAAATATTTCCATCATTGTTCTGTCATTGCCTATTCATTGGACTGATAAGAAATCTCCTGGATCTAAGTTGCACCAGGCCAGGAAGAGAATATTGCTCACAACACTTAACTGATGCAGTCAGAGTTTTCCAGGGAGAACATAGACGTTCTGGTGACCTACTAAAGGATGAGTTCTCCTTAAATGGTGTCCTTCAATGATGAATTCTCCCTGACAAAGTTCACCCTCTCCTCTTCTGTCTTATAGTAACCTGGTTTTGTTCCAGTACACAGCTATTCCATGTGCTCCAGGTCACACCACAATATTCCATGTCTTGCCATTTTGGAGAAGAGAGCACTGAATATGTTGAGGTCAAGCTGCAAATCCCATATGCTTAAAGGGGTCTGATGATCAGAAAAAGGCATAAATGGCAAAAATACCTTCCACAGGATAACAAGCACAAGCATCTGGCAGCATGAGCTTGCCAGGTGCCTATATTAATCCTTCGTTTGGTTTCTTGTTGGCAGGTTGGTTACTGGAAGGACATGCAGCAGGAAGAAGCAGCGCAAAAGGTCAAAACAGAGGGAAATGAGTCATCCATCCTCCTGACAGGATTAGAAGGAAACACATTATATCACCTAACAGTGAGGGCATACAATGCTGCAGGGTATGGACCACCTAGCACTGCTGTGCATGCAGCGACCAAAAAATCCCGTAAGTAGTCTCAGTACCTTTGATAAAAGGAAGAAATCAGGGAGCAACCTCTGTCCTCTTAAGCTTTTATTTATTAAGAGTGTATAATAATCAGGAATCGTGTATAGCTTTGACTCATGGCTTTGCTTTGATGTTTAGGCATTAATTCATATGACTTTGCATTCATAACAAAGGTTAATTTCCTAGAAAACATGGCATTTTTTACAAAGGGAGAGAAGAGAGTTCAAGTCCAGAAGCTTTGTGGAATTTATGGGGTGGGTGGAATAAATACACTATAATGTACCAAATTACACTACTGATGAAAAAAGATCTTCAGTGTTCCATCTGGAGTTGGAAGCCTGGTAACACTGCCAGTTTTAAATATAATGAAAGATTAAAATACTTTTATTTTGTTTTTAAAGAAACTACTTACAAAAAAAAAAAATATATATATATGTTATTTTTTTTTCTCAGCTCCCAGCCAAGCACCAGGCAATATTATGTGGATACAGGATGGCTCACATGTGTCTCTCGGGTGGGAGCCAGTCAGACCTCTAGCTAATGAATCTGATGTAATGGGATACAAGGTTAGTGTTTCCCCTTCCTTGCTCACCTTTCTCTCTTCCAAGCAATTGCTCCTCTTCTTTGTTGGCTTTTTTCCTGTTCTTGTTTCTCTGTGCAGGGTATAGACCACCTAGCACTGCTGTGCATGCAGCAACCAAAAGCCATAAATAAAATTATTTATTTATTGAGAAGGAATAAATAAAATTAAAATCAGAGAAATGTCCCAACATATTTTTGTGTTATGATTTTCAAATACCAAACTCTATCTGACTCCCCTCTGTCTCAGGGAGTCAGTCCATCCTCTGAGTCAGCAGTGGCTATTAATAATATCAGACTGCAATGAAATTCCTAATACCTCTTCAATTCAACTGTGTTTGCAGTAGGATTTAGAGAAATGCAGAATAATGAGATATCTTTAATTTACATTAAAATTAATATTTTTTTATCAGAAACACAAGTACTTAAGTTTGTTTTGTGATCATGTTAGTGATGGCCAACCACACTGATGGTAATATCTGGAATTAAAGTTTAGAAATTTTAAATAATAAAATCCAGATTAGCACTTAAATAGCAAGTCATAAAATGAGAATTCACTGCAATACCTTAAATAAAAGTAGAATGATTTCAGTGTTTTTAAAAAAGTGTGGAGTCTGGGTTTTTTTGGAGCTCATATCAAATCATTTCTATAGACTACAATCTCCTCTCTCCTCTGATATATCAGGAAATATCACTGAGAAAGTATAAAATGGTTCAAATAAACCAGAAACTGTTCTAACCTTTATCAAAATAGTTGATATTCTGAAATAGTAGAGTTGACTTCTTTGGTTTTTCACACCTCTCTGACCTTTTCAATTTTCTCTGGGAACAGAAACTCTTATGCAGAAATACCAAAAAGACAGCTACGTGCTGACTTGCTTTCCTCCCACATGCCATAAATTTGTATTGAGTTTCAGGGGAAATGCAGGGACAGATCTGAGCTGCTGTCAGTTTATTTAGCCAGCTAAGGTAAACACAGTAAATACATTATTCAAGTTATTTTCCTTACATTTGAAGTTGGTTTCTTGAGCCAAAAATATGAATATCAATATGAACTTTGGGATAAGAATTTCAACCAAGTGGAACTCAAAAGACACTTTGAAATTTGGGAGATAAAGTTGTGCAACACCTACTGCTAAAGAGGGCAAGTCCTCTATCTTTGCTCTAGGTCATAATCTATGTCCTTTCACATCCATGAATCTCTATAATATTTTGCTCTTACTGTTTTGAAGCCACTGCAGGAAAGGAAGAGTAAAAGCAAAGTCTGTTCAAATGCAATGTCAAGAAATCCCTAATGAGAGCATGAAACAGTTAATATTACAGTGACTGTGTTAACTACACAAAATATCTGGCACAGAGCTTGAATGACCGCTGTGACCACGATCTACTTGATTCACCACAGGTGTTATTTCGGCAAGAGGGCCAGAGCAATAGCCAAGTTATAGAAACACAAAAAACCTCTGCAGTGGTTCTTCTTCCTGATGTTGGGGTCTACATCATTGAGGTCTGTGCAGTCAGTGAAGGAGGGGATGGCACTGCAAGTCCCCAGATCAGAGTTCCATCTTTTTCAGGTAAGGTTACACTTTTATTTGAAAGCGTGGTGATTATAGCAATGCTCATTAACTCTTATTCTCTACCAGAAAAAACAATGTTCTCACAATTCTTTAGCTATTAAATAAATTCACTGATCTGAGTCTTTAGTTCTTTAGAAACAAAGGTATCTAGTGACACATGGGATGTTTAAGATCATCTGAGGCAACAATGTGAGGCTGATGAACAAAGAAGATGATTTATAGGAAACCTCTTCCATTTGAGGATAACATCTAAAAACCTACCTGAGCTATAGATGTTTATATGTGCACTAGTGCACAGTGATATAGTCACCTGGGATGCAATCCATGGAGACCAGCAGTGGAGCCTTGACATCAATTCAGCTAATCTTCTGAATTTTAGTATTAAGACATGAGCACCTAAGGATATCTGCAGTGTCCTAAGGCATCCCAAACAGAGCTGGCAGATGAGGTGTGGGACTTAGGAGATACACACCCCATTCTGTACCACCAGCCAGAGGTGTACTATGTAACACAGCTTAAGTGGCATGGATTTAGGTAGCTGACCCCTCTGTACATGCCTCCTTCAGAATAAGCTGGATTTCTCTTTAAGTTCCAGTCACTTCCTTGCGTAATTATTACCATTTAATGTTTAACTTATAGCAGTACTAAAGTGTTTTCATTAGGTAAATTTTGATGTCTAGCTGCTCTCTTCTGAGTTACTGTGATATGTTGAAAGAATGTAAAGTATCACTATTACAAAGGTAAGTAAGGGATGGGAGGATTAGTGGCAAGAACAACAAAGAAATAACATAATCTTTGCCTAAACACAACAAGCCATTTTAATTATAACCTTCTGATAACACTTTAAAATTTTATTAAATTTTTCTCTCTGATCCTTAAGAAGCACAAAAGGTGTGACCCTGAAACTTCAATCTAGAACTACAATTTCAGCTCTAGTCTGGTCACAAACTGCAGTGGTATCATCAGAATGTAGAAGACTAATACCTACCCCATGGAATATTTCTTTCATATGCCATAATTCTAGGCCACAAAGTCCTCCATCTAATTAAACTATGCATATCACATTTGATTCATTTAGGGCAATTGCTGTCCAAAGAAACCCAGTCTGGTTCCCTGCTGATCTTGTTGCCACTACCACCCCTGAGCACAGTTCCCCTTAGCATGGCCTTTTAAGACAGTGTTGTGATCAAAAATTAACACTGCACTAGTTGATCAAATTCCACTTTTTCCTCTGGACAAGGCTAGGGATCAAGGGCTAGCTTTCATTCCTTGTTCTGGGACAAAAATTTGTGACTCAGGGCAATTTCTGCAGCCTAATGCTTTTTTGAAGATTAAGACACAAAATCATATGTCCTTTTGGAATTTCTTATTAATTTGCAGACTGAATATGAGGATCCAGAATGCGAGTTCCTGTAGGTATCATCATAAAATCCCATCTGTGGAGGGAGCCCGTTTTGTGACTGCAGTTCTCATACAGTAATCCATTGCTTAAAAAATTAGTCTTTTGCTGCGGGTAAAAGAATATAAATTTGGACAAAAGCTAATATCTAAATATACTGAGAACCATTTGCATAATTTTTTCACTAATTACTTTGCTTTTCATTTCAGGAGGGAAAGTAACTAGTGCTCAGTCCACCTTACATGTGTTGTCTACTTCCTCATCCTCTGTAACACTGCTTTTGGCACTGATGGTACCTTCAACCTCATGGTGAAGGCTAAAGACTTTGTTGTCGTTGTTATTTGTTTGCTTTAACTTGATGACACCAAGGGATGCAGTTTTATGTCCGTGGAGAAGCTGAAAACCCCAGCTAATGCTTAAAGATCCATCGAAATGCCTGTGGTGCACTTAGAGAAGTGTTGGAGACACGGTCAATAATTCATCAGGTTTTTATCTCTTCTTTATTTGTAAAAGTCCTCCTGGGAGGACACCCTTCTTGCCCCAAAAATATGCAGATTGTATGTAATAAACTTTTGTAAGCAAAGGTAATTTCTGTCAAATGAATTTTCCTTTTTTAATATGTTCATATTTGGTGAACCCCATCATGTATCATCAGGTGTTTTAAGGGGAGTGTCTAGTACAGAACACCTGTATGGTTTGGAGAAGAGAAATTCTTTTTTTAATATAGAAAAAGTTTGATACAGCTGGTTGCTCCTACTGACAAGGAAGAAAAACACAGTTGATATACAAAGATCTCTGCAAAAGTAAAGAAGAACTTGTTCTGAAAATGTATAATATGTATTCACTTAGCAAAAAGAATTGTCAATGAAACAGTAGACAGCTTACCCCAGAAGGTAGCAAAATGGAGCAGAAAATCCATTTGTTTTATTAACAGGTAAATGGAAAATTATTAAACACAAGCTTAGGAGGAAACCAGTCAGTTTTTATCAAATACCACAAGCTTTTATGTCCAACGGAATTTTCAGTAGAAAATAAGAAATCAATTCCCACTGCATATGACAATGAAAATTCCACTGGGCATTTAAGCATTATATACATTAAGCTACTAAGAGGACAAGTAAAGCAATGCAAGATAAACCTTCTTTTCCCAACCACTACTGAGTTGTAACTTTCTTTTTCCTCTGAGTCCAATTTTTGGTAGCATTCTATGCTTTTCAGAATGGCATTATCCACATATCTACAGACTGCAGTAGGATATATTTTGGAGAATTTTGTTTCTGAGAAAAAAATACTTGGAAAAGTGCTACAGAGCATCATTGAAACTATTTATCTAATTGGCTCTATTTCTATAGAAATAGTTGCTCACTGGTGACTATTCTTGCTGGTACTGTGTGCTATCAGTTTTAATCCCATTTTTTGCTGTACCAGACAATGTTTTACTCAATAGACAATTTGGGCTGTTTTTCTGCATTGGAAGGCCTTCCCCCGTACTGGAACCTGAGGAAAAACTACTCCTAGAGAAGATGGTGTGCACGTTTGTACAATCATGGTGGGCACAGAGTTGTGAAAGGCAGCATTTTGCTAACATATGTGGGGACCCTGCCTAGGAAAAACATTGCACTACCTGGAAAGAATCAAGTTAAAAATGGTTAACATGAAAGTCCTAATAGCATGGTTCTTCTAGTTCTTCTAGTCTATCCCTCTAAAAGTTTTGATGAAAACCTGTTTTAGCTGATGGGTTCCCAATTCAAAATGCTATTATTTTGCCAGTTCACTAGCAAAATAATTTTTGGCATTTAGGTAGTACACTGCAACTGTACTCTTTCTCAGCTGCTTCAAAACAGTAACCAAGAAAGCACAACAGAGATAAGAAGGTGAAAAGTTGATAATGACTAAATATTTTTGCTTTTGAATATTTTATCAGTAAAATTTTTCAGAGGAGGTTCAACTTAAATCTTTGCTACCCACTAATGTTTTCAATAATTTTCTAAAAAATGGTGTTTAAAATTACTTGAAGTCACCATGTTGCTCAGAAAACAAAAGCAGGATCGCTAGCTAAGAGTTGACTATAGATATACAGAAAGAGGTATTCTGTTTCTCTGCTTCTGGAAAAGCCTTTGAGATCAAAGAGAGGAAGGTGTAAAGTACCTTATTGATAGAGGAAACTCACAGAGAATAACTACCTGCTGTCCCTTGTAAAACCGCAGCACTGCTACTGTGCAGAGCCTGCATCAGCAATCCATCATCTGCCAAAATGTTAAAAGAAATAAGAATAAAGTGATGAACCAAAAAGTCAAATGGCTATTTTATAAATTAGTTATGCATAATTTCCTCTATTTTTTTATACAGTTGCTTGCCAATGCAGTTCATTTCAGAGTATTCAAAAAGGCTACATTCACTGCTGGTGGCATTTAGTTAAACTTTCTGATAACAATAAATGGACATACTTTATAGGACGAAAAAATGCCTGATAAGGAGACAGAGCTCCACCTAGACACGTCTCCCTGTCTAGTATGAAGACACAAATAGAAATATTGAACATACCATCAGGTAATGTAGTTGTATTGCAGGGACAAAAGGAGGTATGTTTTATACTCAACATGAACAGAATATGTATTTTGCATCTTAAATATATTAATAAACATGTTTTAAATGTTTAAGTACCTATGTATTACCTATTTGTTACTTTGTAGAAGATGTTTCCTTATCATGACATTTTTAGTTTCAAGGGAAAGCTTTTTCCTTTTTCATGTAAAAGATTGTAATAGTGCAGTCTGGCGTCACTGAGGAGACTGTATTTTTGTATAATGTCACAGGATCTGTTCAGAAAAAATAATAATTAGAAAGAAACCTTGTTTCACAGACCAAAAGAAAGTTGCTGTCATGGCCCATAGCAAAATGTTAGATATATTGTATACAATCTGTATATATGCTATATATAATGGTATATACAATGTGGAAGACACAGTAATATAATAGTTTCTGTGTACTGTTCTTGTAACATTAGATCTTTTTAATAAATTATTCTCTTTTTATTGACTTTTATCTTATCTCCTGTCATCTCATCAGTTATATTCATAGATTTCAAGGAGACACAATTGTTTGGCTTTCAGTAGCAAGAACTTTTAAATTACATAATTTTCAAGAAGAAAGAGATGAATCTGCAATGGTGATTATGGAAAATGTGGGCATTAAAATGAAATAATTTTTGACATCATTTTAATTTCACCTAAATTTTGGTTTTTCTAGATAAATATTTTTTTACAGCTAAAAAAACTGAAAGATAAAAGAAGCCCTGAATTTTCAAAACTAAACTACACCTAATGAAAGTTGCAACATAAATCTACAATTCAGCATCAGAGATAAAGGTTCTCTGCCTTTAAAAAATCATGAACAGAAGAGAGATTTATACTAGACTTTAGGGAAATCTAATCTTTCCTGGGAAGATGGTGAGACTCTGGCACAGGTTTCTCACAGAAGCTGTGGATGCCCCACCCTCAGAAATGTTCAAGATCAGGTTGGATGAGGCTTTGAGCAACCTGGGATACTGGAAGGTGTCCGTGCAATGGCAGAGGGCTGGAACTGGATAACTTCTAAGGTCCCTTCCAACTGAAACCTTTCTATGATTTCCATGAAAAGAAATGCTTTATAAGGAGGTCACCGAGGTCAATCCTCTATGTGTTGGATAATTACATAATTTCTGAGCCCTCTCTTTAACATTCTGTCACGGATCACTTGTACCCCATGTCAGTGCAGGCACAAAAGCATAGTGTGGTCATGTCATGTTCAATTAAAAAGTTTAATTGCTTGAAACTCTTGTGTAACTAACCACAAAAGAATATTTTTCAAAAATACATATATCCTTTTAAGAAAAAAATGGAACAATAGATAACCCAATTATAGCAAATATTTTTGTTAGAACAATTTGAGCTCTTAATAATCCCCAATCAGCAATCAGCTCTTCATGAAATGCATATTTATAGTAAATGACTTTGCAATACAGCACGAAGTCAAAAAGCCCAGACTAAAAATAAAAAAACGTTGCCACAGTCATTTGAACTGAGACTTCAATTAAAAAATGGTTATGGCTTAAATAGCATATTATATCAGGACTTCCATTAAATTAATTACGAATGTCACAGAAAACTGTAATGATCTGATTTTGCTGACATGGGAACCATGAATATTGAAAATCCTTATCCTCTCAGAACCAGTACTAATGTACAATCCACTCTTGCCCTATAATGGCCATCATCCCAGTTCATCTGAAGATGAAAGACATTTTATTTCTTAATTACTTTTTGTGCTTTTGAGCAAAACAATGTCAAGGATAAGAGAAAATGAACAGCATCTCCCTACAAGTTACTTGGCTTTAGGCTATTACAAATATCCTCACTAAGCATGCTGACAGACAAGGTGCTTCCAAAAATACAGGAGTTTTCCCTAAGACTTTTCTCTCAATTTCAGTAAAACTTTGTCTTTATTGTGTTTCATATTTTTAATACTTTAAACAAGATAATGATAGTGTATATAAGTTAAAGCCTCACAAGCCTGAAAGAGAAAACTATGGATAATTGTACAATTTCAATTTACAATATTCACACTACTTCTTACAGATGCCAAGTCAGTTGTAAGGTTCTTGCAGGTCAGTTGTTTGCACAAAGTGGCAAAAATATTTAGATGTGCAGCTATTCATGCTTCCTGTGCTACTTTTCTGCTGTCAGATTATTAGCTAAGCACCCCAGTGTGTATAAGAAACCACTGTTATCAGAAGAAACTGATTAAGAAATGTAGGATGCTTTGGTTCATCTTTTGTTATAATGGAATATATATGTCAGGCTAGAGAATAATACACTCATTTTTTGTATGGTTTGGTGGGGTTGTTTGCACTTTTATGCTCAAACACATGAATTCTAAAAAAAATATAGAGCAAAAATAGAAGAGTGCTCATGAAAAATACAGTTAGCAAGATAAATAGCAAAGGCAGGAATTTGTGTTAATCACAAATAAAGGTATTCAGCATATTTTGCTTTTTGTACAGAAAATAAGATGGGAAAATATATCCATTTCCTTTCCATAACAGAAAACAACTGAATAAAAACACTCTGAAAGCAATTGAGGCCCATCATGATCAAAGCTTAAGCAAAAACAATTTTACTTAAAGATGTATTGCTCTGTTCCCTGGCTGAACAAGCATTTCCATTTCATAATGATACCATCTCTTATCTTCTACAAAAGGGACTTTTTAGGGTAATAAAATGGGATAGTTCTCTCGACATTTCCTTAAAAATTTGTCATGTGGAGTAACTGAATGACTTGGAAAAGAAGCCCCAGGTCAATTGCCTACATTTGTGTAACTCATTCCCTTATTCTTGAGTGGTATATACACCCAAATTTATCATTTTGGAGAGAGTTATTCTAGATGATGATGTTTTAGATGTGTGTTTGTTCCAATTACAAACAAGTTTCATATGTGCCTTAGGCAAAATAACTCAGTATCTGTCCTGCTCTGACCACCACCAAGGCTGTAGTGCATGAGCTGCCAGATGATCAGTAGAGGTAAGGCTCAAAAGACTTACCTCTTCCTTGGACAAGACTCAAAAGCAAATTGTTGATTTTTTCTGCATATACTACCTTTATTTTAAGTCATATTGGTAAAAGTTGAATTATCCATGGTGCATATTATCCTTTTTGCTCCAGTTATAGAAATGAAAAAGCAGTATTTCACTGTCCTACAAATTTCTGGACAGCCCCTCTTTCCTTACCCTACCCTGTCCTGTACAAAAAGAAAAAGGGTAGGTGTGTGTATGGAGAGGGATGGGCGGGAGGAGAAATAAAGGAGGCGGGAGTCCGTGGGCACTGTTTCCCACAAGGACAATGTGAAATTAAGCCTCTTGACCTGGCAGTGTTTGCCTACCAACAAGCCATCTGAAATAGTAAGACTTTTACCTTCCAAAAACAGGATGCATTTTTACCTGTCTGAGAATGGCTGCACTAGATTGTCCAAAACACTAAGCTACGTTCCCACTGCATTGCATCAACACTTTCTGACTTTCCAGTGGGAATAGAAGCAAATCCCTCTGCTTTTGAATGGGAAGTGAAATTAATTTCATCACTATAAATTTTTCATTTAAAAAAATCCTCTTGGGTGCCGAGGGTACATACAGTAAATAGTAAATATCAGTCTTTAATGCTCTTAACAAAGCTTTGTCCATTTAATGCAGGAGATAACTTTAGCAGGTTGCAGACTGAATGTATTATTGCATCATGAGAAACAGGCTTGCAGTGGCAAAAATTTTGGCAGATTTCTACTTTCTACACTTGAATGTTGGTGGATCTCTGCATATTTGCTTTCCAGATGACAGTTCTTCATTTTGGGTCATTTTTTGTTACACCCAAACATCTCTTGAAAGTTTCTGTTGTACTAAGATCTACAACACTGAAAGTCCTCTGGCACAAGACATCTGCAGCACCTTAAACTTTGGCGTGACAGCATATTGGCAAACATAATCTTTGCTCAAGGCATAGCTACTTCCACAGTTCTTCCCTCCACTAAGAAAATATTTACCTTCATAAACAACAGTGATTTATCTTCATAAACTACAGTGAGGTATTTCTGTTCTTATATGGCTGCTGAACCCTTTCTTCCTTCTCTTCAAAGAATATGTTCTGTTAAGGTACTGTAAGCATCTAAAAAAGATGTTAAAAATGCACACAAATTCATCAGGTCTATTTTTATAGGTTAGCAAACAAACTAAACCAACCAAAAATAAAACTATGCTCTATCCAGATTAATGGTGGGGGAGGGACTGGAAGTCTATCAACCTGCAAAACCAATTTCATTTGTGGAATGTCAGTACAGAAAGATCTGTAGTGCCATACCAATTTTTCACAAGGTTCCTGGTAGGATCCTATAGAGGAGAAATGGCAGTCAGAAAAAAAGGACAAATAAGATTTCTGTCCATTTTGTGGCTGATGCTGCCATTTTTACAAAGCTCAGCAGCAAGATGAGAGATGTCTGTCCATCTAATATCTCCTTTGTAAACCTAAATCTCAACATTATGATGACAGAAAGCCCTTTAAGATAATTAAGTGGTAGATAATGTAGAAGCACTTATGGACTGCTCAAAACTGATTGAGGGGCAAAAGGCAGTAACTACCTTTTAATGCCAAGAAAGGTGAGATGAAGAAAACCTAAACTGTGAAAACACAATGCTGAGTGTGGAATTGACAAGTGAAACTCAGGAAAGGTGACCTGAAATAATCTCACAGGGAGTCAGAAACTCATGGGTCACCACACAGTAGCTTCTAGAATTTATAGGTTGAATGCCACCAGGAAGGTTACTAAGACAAAGATTAAAAAAACAATTTTCTGCAAAAGAAAAGGCAAAATTTTGTTTTTATCACAGTATTGGTACTTTGTGCACTCAAGGTCTTGGTACCTCAGAAAGGCTCAAAATAGAAATAGCAAAGAGAAAGATAACTCAGCTGACTAAGGGTATCGCCTAAAAGATCCGCCACCTGCAGAAAGGCTAAAAGGACTAGGGCTCCTCAGTTTGGAGACAGCAGGGCATGAATAATAAGCTATCATACCCTAAAGTACTAAAAAGACATATGAAAGACTGACTCCCAAACCACCTCTGCTTCCTATTTGGAAAACGTGCTTTAAATTCAAAGATCCTACTTTATCTGTCCAGTGAATGCTGAACTATTCACAAAGAAAACTCCAACACCAAAGAGATGCTGTTTCAGAATATTCCCTTTCCCAGGAGCACAGTAATCAAATCTACTCCCAGTTGTGATACAAGTTAGAAAGAAAAGGCTTTTGAGATCTGTGAAATCCTCAGCTGGATCTTTAAGTAATTTGCAGCAGACAGAAGAAGGAAATGTGTCTTCCTCTGTTTTAGAAAGGGACACTCCCAAGTATTCATGGGAGCTTATGAAGGTACCCAGGCTGATGAAACCATCCCTCCCACTTGGACATAAAATGTAGGACCTGAAAATCCGTATCCAGAATCACTGTCTAGCATTTCCACCAGTGACTGGATTTAAGACTTTATGGTTATTGCTCTAATTATTGCTGTTTAGGTTACATCCTCATGGTAGCTCTTGCAGACCATCTGTGTTACCTGCTAATAGCTAATAAACTCAAGACTGTATAAAAACAAACTTTAGGATCTTCTTATCCTTGCACCATTTTTTAAGCTATACACAGAGCCTGGGAGAGTTTTAGCTAAGACCACAGAGGAAAAGGCAATATCTGTTCCTACTCTTTTATGGCTAACAACATCACATTTACTGCCAGACCATCAGAGACTGGAGGAAATGAAAATGCAGCATTTTTACTCCCTGTTTTATACCGAATACACTAAGTGGAATGATTTTGATATAATGCAGTAAAGAGGCCTGATTGATGTAGGTTATAATTTTAAAACTTAGTTTTCTGCTTCTGAGTACACACATACTCACTAATTAACTTGAACAGCAGTTTATAAGACCAGTTTTGACTCTGCCCATTTAATGAACAAAATCCAATCAACCACCCTGTTAGCGTAAATGGAAAATACATGTCTGCAAGAATGATAAATAACTGATTGCCATAGTGATTAGCATAACAGGCCTTGTGGAAAGCTATTTGGCATTCAGCTCTCACTAGCACGTTTTAAGGATTGATACAAGCCTTGGTGTACTTTGCATTGGACGTGCAGCTGATTTAAATAGGAAGACATCTTTCTAGATCTGGTGACTGACATTTTAATTTTAAACTTTTACATTTCTGTTTACAAGAAAATGAATCATATTTTTCAAACTGCTGTGGATGTTTTCACATAAAACATATGTTTCTGAAAAAAACCCCAACCACTCTTAGTGGTACCAGATGCTCCAAGCATTATTGCTGAGCTGAACTAACCTCAGGAAAGCTGTGCTGACTCACGCTTAAGGGACCTGTTAACTCTGGACTCTGTGTGCTCCACTCTGGAAGTTTTTAGACCCTCTGTAGACTTTAACTATCTGGGCTATAGAAACATCCAGATATTGAATACATCAGATTATCCCTTTGATTAAAAAAACCTAGATGACATTTTGAATACACTCAAGGTGATTTGAAATGCTGCTAATAAATAACAGGATATATGTATTCGAAAAGTTATCAATTCAGCTACTTTATTTATTTATTTTTCATTCTAATTAGGATGTGCTTTAGTATATTGGTCCATATTTTTAACATATTAGATTGTTCAAATTACAAAATAACTTTAGGGAAGCTTTTCAGAGGTTGCCATGCCTGTCACAGAATTGGCTTAATTTTAGGCCAAAGCTCCTCCTGGACTGCAGGGTCCTCAGTCACTATCTCAGAGGGGGTCACTAGGGCTGCACTCAGTGTTTCTCCCATCTTGCAAATAGATGGGTTCACTTAAGCCAAAAAGAGTTGAGTTGCAAATAAATTATATTTAACTTCCACAAGTTAATATAAAGAGCTTGAAGTAACTGATTGCTACAAGCAACTAATATTTTCAAATTACTTTGTAAATTAAAGGGGCACACCTTCAGGGACACAGTGAAATCGAGGAAGGGAAATAACCTCTCAAGCTGCCATAGATGCAAAAGGGATAAAACAAATGTTTTAACAGTTCCTTGAGCTCCTAAGAACAGGAACTGAGCTATCATTCCCAGGAAGCACACAATGTAAATAAAAATATTGCATTCAGTGTTTTCAAAATCTTGGTTAACTCCACAGCAGCACCTAAATACACAGGCAAATTGTTAATTCAAGGAACACAGATATGAAACTGGGATCTCACTGATCATACATCTGGTGCAAATAAAAGTGGGAAATGATTGCAGGAAGTATAAAAAGAAAATTTAAAATCTCCACTCTTACAAAGTACATAATTTTAAGTCTTAAAAATTGCATTATACTAGCTGGAAGAAAAAAAAAATACCAGCAAAACGGAAATTAAATTAAATATCTTTCTGGCAAATTTGAAATATCTCTTGGACATCCTTCCTTTATTAAATATTCATGGAAGACCCACCAGATAACTACAGGATCTTGCATGTAAACTCTCTTGCCCTTCTTACCTGTGCATCTCACTCTAAATTGTCAGTCATAGGAAGGAAAGGTCAATAAAAGGTTCCCTCTGTTCATGGCCTCTTTCATGCCTGAATGGTGAAGACAACTTCATCCATCAGTAATTCTGAACTGACTGAAGACAAAACCCTGACCTTCCTTTGGTCCCTCAATACCAGCACCAACCTGAGCAGCTGCTGAGAAGCAGTGCTTCCATTTGCTGTTTTGCTCCTGCAAAGCCTGGCATGATCTGTTTGGGAAGGAAAACACCCACCCCACCTTAAAGCACACTGTGGAGGTGGGCTTCAAAGGCTTGTGAGTGTTGAATTTGTTTTGAAAGGTTCCATTTTCATAATTTCTAATACCTTGGAAGGTTTTGCTTTCATCAGAACTCTGGTAAACAGCTCCAGATGTTATGCTGGAACAGCAGCTTCCCTGACTCTCCACTCAGATTATCTCAAAGCAATCTCTGTACAGCACAAATAAATTCTTGTTTATATCATGCATACATGCAAAAAAGAGATATGTTACACTACTGCTCACTTAGCCAATATTTATAAAAGTGTCCAAAACAGCGAAAAGCAAAGACTGAATCTAAAAAAAAAATCTTTCTGTATATGTAAAAAGGCATCCATCACAACTTAAATGATAGTATATTATAAAGAGCTAATTAAAAAAAAATAATAAAAGAACCCTCCAAAGTACTCACTTTTCCACTGAAAAAAAAAAACCAACCCACCTCTCTTCAGGGTTTCCAAAATTATTCTGTGAAGTTTTCTGAAGAATTTGGCATTTCCAAAGCAAGGCTGCAGAATGGAGACTAAATGTTTGTGACTTCTTTTGTTCTTAGTTTGTTTGAACATGTAGTTTTTATGACACTCATTGATTGAAATGTAAACTGAAATAATTTCTTCGCTGTGAAACTCACTAATAATATCTGCCTGTCTCACACCTTCAGACTGGTCCTTCTCTCTGGCATTCAAGTTCAAACTGGGCATATTTGCTATTGTATTTGTCAGTCAAGATGGTCATGCTGTAGCTAAAAGCATTTTTCCATCTAGTTTTCTAGTGTCTGCATTTCAGCCCAAGGTTTCCCCCATATACTCCAGGAGAAAAGCAAGAATCTAAAACTTCTTTTTCTGTGATATAGTGGCTGTATCTACAATTCAGATTGGTTGTCAAGCACACATGCAAACTTGTGTGACATCTCGTGTACCTAAATAAATATCAGTTGACACTGTCATCATGGTTTCGTATCTCTCCTGGAATTCATTTAAAACAGCATGCAATATCACACAGCTAAATGTGTGACATTGCAGTGCCTAATTAAGCAAGAAGTGACTAGGATAGATGGTGACCTTTTCCAAGTGATTTTCTATACATAACATGCTGCATGAAAAGTGAAACTGGCACCTGAATGAAAGCCATCAAATAGGAAGACTGCTCTCTTTTATGCTACCATTCTAGAGCACTGTGCAAATGACTAAAATCTTTAAGGCAAGAGCAAAATCCTAGCATGTGGCATTTCATTTTCATAACCTTTTCATTCCACAAAAGTATGTTTTTAATGGTACAATCCCTGTAAATTATTAATGACTTTTCTGAATGTGACAAAATTTATAAGGCAATAGTCTCAGCATCATTTATAAGAGTACCTATTACGTGTACTGCAGGCATAGGGAGACAATCGTAGCAGAAAAGTGAAATAGTCAAAAAGATATGTAAAATAAGCTGTGATTTGTGTATCACTGCATTGTGTTATTAACTTGAAACATAGTTCTACTTCAAAGGAAATGTCAGAGAGCTTTGTACAGTTTTCAAGTAAGGCTCAATTTGGAGTAATAATGAACCTATCTTAGGCAGAGATGATTTTTCACACAGAAGAAAATTTTAAATTATCTCTCTTATACTTTGAGCATCTTTCACATAGTCCTTGTAAAGATCCTAAATATATATCCTTTAATTGGATGAAAAAGCTTCTGATGCATAGGTAATAACAAACAGGTTTCTAGCATATCAAGTCAGTTCAAGAGGACATTTTCTGGTTTTACATAAAAAGGTAAAGTTCATCTCCATTTTAAAAAATCCTTTTTTCCCTAATTATTCAAGCTCTACTGCCTTTTTTTTTAATTGCTGGGAGATTTAAGAGAGTGAAGGGCATTATCAGTGATGATAAGCAAAAAATTATCCTGCTTAAGGCAGAAGCCTGGAAATTCAACACACAGGGCCTTATTTTCTGTGCTTTTTTGCACCTTTCCACCACTCCTTTAAAATCTTGAGCTACATGGAGAAGCTAAAGAGTATAGAAATTATATTAGCCTATACTTCCCACATGAGATTGCAAATTTGTGAAAAATGACAAGAAATTCATACTGGAATGTCTTTCATTGGTATAGCTTTCTATTACTGAATGGGTATCATAGGAAAAAGAACTGGATTCGTCTCCTTGAGTGAAGTGACCATCTCAGTGTTGGCCAAGTTGGATAAGCTGTTTACTATAGGAGATGAACTGTTACAGTAATACCCTCCACAATAGACATAAGAGTCAAGAAACAGGGAAGGAAATAGTTTCAGGTTGTCACAGCAGGATGTAAAAATGCTCCTCAAGAGCTCTGTCATGAGAATGGGGATAAAAACCCAAAACAATGCGAACTAGCCGAATACTACTATAATATAGTCTGTGTAAAACACGACATTGTACCTTCTAAGACTCTAAGGCACTGGAATCACAATCCAAGGAATCTCAGAGACAGTACTGACTGAATTAATAATGGTCTGCTTAAAAATAAACATTGTTTTCTGTGTACCACTTTTTCAAAAAAGGGAATATTTATTTGTAATGCAGATCAAGAATTTTCAATTGCAAGTCTAATGTACATTTATTCATCTCCACAGGTATTGCTGAATTGTTAATATTCACATCAGAACCTGATGCTCATTAGATCTCAGATGCCTTGAAATTAGTTCTTCCAGTGTCATGCTCTTTAATTTAGATGTACAGATATTTCTTCAATGTTTAATTCCATAGCTTTATGCTTATTCAAATATTTTATTTAGTTTTTTCTGCAATTATGTTACAAGTTTAAAAAAAATAGTTCCATTTAATCCAGAGACAAGATTTTTTTCAAAAATATGGGTCTTTAAAACTTACAGATGTGTTATAGTCCTTAAGAAAATCATTAGGAAAATACAGCATTTTTAGACCAAGGCAAGGTGACAATAGCTAGTGAGCATTGTCTTGGGTTAGCAGTAGGAGCTCTGAAAGACAACACCTCAATTAAAATAATTGTTTGCTCAGAGTGTGGAAGAGAACAGGGGAAAAAAATAAGACTAAAGACTATGAGATGAAATTTTCATTCAACGTAAAATCATTATGAATTGTGAGTGGCTATCAAGATTATTCTATTCTTCCACATCAGCATCATCAATAAAGTGGCAAAAAAGATTATTCTGTTTCAGTTATAATACCAGCAGCAGGTTGCTAAGACTTTTGTGGTCAGTGATCCTTTTCCAAGATGTGGCTCTCATTATGTGGTAAATTTATTTCTGTGTAATTAAACTCTGCCTTGAGTAGAGGGGCTTTTACTGTCCTCTCTGGTCTGGAGCTGTGGTACCATGGTATTAGAGAATATAGACTTCATCATGAGATTCTTCCTCAGAAAGTTGGATCCAGCATTTGTCTTGATATTTTTCTATTAATTTGTTTTATTGATCTTCCCTCCCTTCAAGCACACACTCTGCTTCTTCTATTTCTGCCATCACTTGAATTTCCTCATCTTTGTAAAGTTAACAAATTCAAATCATGACAAGATCTAATTTTTTCACAGACATTTTTCCCTTCTGATCATCTAGCCAGAATAAGCTGGCATTTGCTTAAAAAGACCCTGTGCATAAAATGTACTATCTGTGAGCTATTTTTAGAAGGGAATTAAGCTACTGGAGCATGACTCTCAATTCTGATTACCCTGATAGGAAGAATTAAGCCCTAATGTTAAGTGAATACTCAACAATCTATGAATCAAGTATTTGCAACAGCAGGAATTGAAACTGATACCCCAGATAATCTAAGCATTTCAGCTCACAGTCATTCATGGTCCCTGGGAATTAGGTCACTTCTCTTTGACCTAATCAAATTTGGTATAACCACTAGAACAAAAGAGGACATCCTCAATAGTGAGTTATGTCTTAAGAACAAGCTCTACTGCCGTCTCCTCATTGGTGGTCTCCTCATTGGTGCTGTAGTAAGTGAAGTAAAAGGGGGTCTGAGAGGAAATACAATTTGTAATATTAGATAAAACAGGCAAGAACATAGAAATACTCAGCTTTTGGAAAGTGGAGTTAAATAAAATCAGTGTAGGAGTAAGGTGTGGATTTCTAACTACAAGCATAAACACTGGATCTATTGCTGTCTCATGGCCTCTCCACTGGACAGAACCGTCTTAGAAGGTTTAGAAGGTTTAGAATTCTACCATTAGGTACTCAGGTACAGCCAGACATTAAAGTTTCTATGCAGAAAATTCCGTTTTCCACAGAAAATTAAGGTTGGCCAGAGTATTCCCATCTGTTATGACAATCCACAAACTGTGTAAACCAAGAAGAGCTACAATCCACTATTTCCATGTGCAGAGCTCTGGGGTGAAATAGAAGCCCTGCAGGTCTCACCACAGACATGCTGGAACAACAGAGTTGTACTGCACTAGTCAGATCTTTTGAAAGTAACAACTTCAACTATTTCAGCATTTAAGACTGATTTGAAATGTTTTCCAATAAAATTTTACCTCATAAACAATAGAAATATTCCAGTTTTTAGAAGCAATATGTGCTAATTATGTGAAGGCATTTCCAAATACTAAAGCATATATTATGTCCAAGATTCACTATTTAAGGGATAAAAAAAGAGAATTCTCACTAATTAAAACAAGAAGAGAATAACAAAAACTTTATCACAGAACAGAAAGTAGGAGGAAAAATAGTCAGGCGTTTTACCCTTCAGAAAGATTTGCTGAAGTATTTCAAGCCATTTCAGTGCTAACAGGTCTCATTTCCCTGACGTAATTAGCAAAGGAAACAACAATTACCTGCAGATTCATTAAATAAATCAGTGCTGTTGCTCATTGTGAAGTTAATGATCAGTAGTGCAGATGATTGTTATGGACACAGTTAGTACAGTTGATATTCAGCAGTCTCTTTACGAAAGAATCTATTATAACATTCCTAAATTTTGGCATTCAAACATGTTTCCTGCTTCTTCTTTTGATAACTGAAAATTATTCTAACTGGGACTGAGTTTTCCAGCCTAATTAAGAAAAAGATTTTTCAGAGTGAAATGAATTAACTGTCTTATGGCAGTTTCTATGAAACTGTTTTGCTTACATTCATGTCATGTAACTCAGACCCACCAGCAGCATAATGCTGGCAATTATTGTTGTGAAATTCCCATTTTAATAATACTTAAGGACCCATCAGAATAATAGCTATGTTTGCCAGGAGGTAGCCTCTCATGCAGCAATTTCCATTCTAAGCTGGCAGGGAGTTCTGTCTCATCCTGGTTTCCAGTTTTGTGTTGTTCCACCTGGACTGCCATAGAGCAATATACACAGGCAGGAAATCCTCAACCCTTTGAGGAACATGTATGAACTGTTCTTACACTTCTATATACATTTTCCCCAGAATCTCAGGTTCACATTAAGGCTTTTGGTCTTTATCTTCAAGATGATTGATCACCCAGGTCCACTGTGTGCATAAATATATATTTGTATTAAAATAGTAATCCAACACTTCCTGAGGAAAAATAGTGGAGAACAGCTCTATTCTCAGAATGAAAAAATAAAATAAAATAAAATAAAATAAAATAAAACCAGCAAACAAATCAAACCTTTCTAGCATAAAAGCATAGCTCATTGCTCATGACAGATATCCTCTGAGAATTTCTTGAGACAGCGACTACACTTCTACAAGAACTACAGAAAATGTAGCTTCATCGTCTCTGTTCTGATTTCACATTTCTTACCAGTTTCCACAAGAATAAACTCAGGGCAGCTTTGTTTATACTAACTTTTATCACGTATACCACCTTCAATCAATCTAAGGTACCAGCATGCAATATTTTCCTTAATATTCTGTTCCAAGGGAATGTGACATATTGATGTATAATAACTACTGACCTGAATTTTATAGAATAGTAGTACTGCCCTTTCAGCAGTCTTTCGGCTATCCAAGAAAGATTCCCCCAAGAAGTTCCATCTGTAAGGGTATTTTTAAGCATTTTGCAGCTCCCTGCAAAATGCTATATAAGTTATTTAATATTAAAAAGTAATTAGTGGCAGTTACTGCATTGAATCATGAATTTTTGATCATTTTTTCCCTCCAGCCAGAATTTACCAGGATTTTGTAAGAGAGGAATAAATGTGGTCCCCATTGCCTTGGCTACTTTAAACAGAATTCAACAGATGGAATTTGTCTTGCCCTTCCAGGAGACAGAAAGCCAAGCAACATCCATCTGACCAGCAATCTGCGAGTCAGAGGAAACCTCTCCCCTAAACTGACCTGTTTCCTATTCATTTATCTTTGTTTACAAGTGCCAAAGAGCAATCAAACCCAAGGTTTTATTTTACAAAGCCTTAGTGTGAAGAGTAGAGTAGGATTCACCGTACGTCCAAAGCACTTGGAAGCCAAAGAAGAGCTCACTGTCCCAATTACCATGCTTCAAAAGATGGAAGAATTTTATTTTAGACCTGGCCTACAGGTAATGTAAATAACATTTTCATGTAAACTAATAGAAGGTGAAGAAAGAGGATAAAGCTATTGTATCCATGTAATATCAGTAGTTACCTCTGAAGTGAATAGCTTCAGAAATAAATATCTGTTAAATCAAATATAAATCAAAAATATGTAAGAGAAAATATTGAATTTGCTTTCAGAATTTCTAGCAGTATACTCAACTACAAAGTGGCAGGACACCTCAATCCAAGTAAAAAAAATTATGAGGCACATCAAAATAATAACATATAATTTTAAACCCCACTTTTTATTCACAGAAGCCCACCTACTAAATTTCTGTATAGGAATATTTCACAAACCCCAGACGTTCAGCAAATATTAGTTACTCTATTTATTCCCATTGCAGTTGAAGGTTATTCAGCTGGCAGTTTCTAAGGGAACAGACTTCAATTATATAAAGTGTTATCAGAAATAGAATATCTCTCTACAAGAGATAAGTTTGCAAAAAAGTAACAGTAGATCTAAATAAATGAGCAAAATATCTATGCATTTATGTATGTACATTCTTACACAAGCTCAGAGGTGAGGGATAGATGGTGTTAGATCAAATGAGATTTGATCTAATACCAATACTAAGTTTTGTCTAATTATCAAATTTTCTCATCTGTTTCTTACAGAAAAGGCATGAGGCTAATCTCAAAGAGTTCTCAAACTTTGCTATAAATATCACTAACTGCAACCATTTCACATTAGGCCATTTCTGGAATACAGGTTTGTTTTTGTTAAAGAGAGCACTTCAAGTTTTGCAGATCAGGAGGTGTTAATGATGTGGCACACACTCAAAAGGCAGCCCAGGCTAACAGGAAAGCTAAGCTTTTGAAGGATGAACTTGCCAACATCAGCAAGGGAGACTCAAGCCTCCTATGTGTCTCATTGTTGTTAGGCAGAAAAAATGTCATGCCTTGAGTCAGAAAAAAAATCAACTTCAAAGCATGTTGAGACAATGTCCTTTCCTTTCCTTTCCTTCCTTAGCAGCTTGGAAATCTTGAAATAAATTGAAGTACTTGAAATCTCTCCTCTAGATCTTTTACATTTTTTCTTAGGACCTGGCATCCCAACAGGCAGTGAGGATTACCCCTTGAAGTAGCCCCTATAAGCACTTGTTCTGATGAGTAGACTAAGTAAAAGCGTGATTCCTAAGGCCTAAATCATTGCAGGGGAAAATTTCGCTCTTGAAAAACTGGCTGCCCTTACCTGCCAGGAAGAACAAGAGCCCAGAAAAAGCATGTGGATAAAATAAACCCAGCAGGATAAGTGTTAGAACTGGGCTATTCTGCAGTGCACTGGTGACTTCTAGTCATTTTATTTCAGGGAAAAGTTGTCAAAAGCAAAGATGACAGCCATTGCTCTTCTCCCCCAGTGTACAGCATATAAAAATGCTGAAGCTGATACAAAGCAGCCTGTTCTACCCATTTGTCCTCTAAATCCCTCTGCCCTTTCCTAAGCTCCAAAAAGAGCAATTTTGCAGCCAGCTCAAGACAACCTAGCAGCCAAATGCTGCCAATATACCCAAAGGTAAGCTGTATTTTCAGAAACCTTTCCCTCAGCTGAATAGCACAGAGCTGCAAGGCTTTTTTTATTTGGGCCAAATCCCAAATTTTTTACTCACAGGTTCTCTGTTTCTGCTAAAATTACATTGGAATTCTGTACAGGTTTCCTGAGGAAGGAGTTTGTGTAAAAATGGAAGACACATAGTATGTACAAAAATACTCCACTATTATTTGTCTTTCAGGAAAAATGTAAGGATGGAAGTTTTAGGATCCAAAATGCACTCCAACAACAATGTTCCCTCAGAACCAATCTTATTTTACTCATTTGGGACTTAAAGTTGTTTTTTTAATAAAAAATAAGTTGCTGGGTTTAAAATCTTTTCCACACATTTCAGTATAATTAGTAGTTGTGCCTCTTCACTTTCAATGGGCATAAAAGGCTAAAGAAAAGACACCCCTGCACATCTGTCAGAGCAGAGTGCTATGGAATTGACAGAAGGAAAAATGATTGCAGCATCCCCACACCATGCTTTGCTTGCACTGTGCAGAATACTCCATCAATTTTAGAAAATTCTTTCAATTTCACTGAAAGTTAGGAATGCCATAGTTAGTCCCCAGCTGACATGCTGGAAATGGGCTTCCTTTAGTTTTATAAATCCTGCCAGGAATTTTAAGACCTTTGCCTCCATACATAAGACATCAAAAGGAGCATTATGCAGGTACCTTCATATTTATAGTTTATTTTGAGGTATTTCCATGCAGAAGGTTGGAGTGAGGAAAACAACACAAAAAAACCCCTCTCTAAAAGTCACAAAAAGCAAAATAAGGGAAATAATCTATGTATACATAAATATATCAAGTTTAAGGATTGGAGTAAAAATAATTTCTTTAAGTCTGGTTTGTATAAACCATATCAGCCTGTAGCAATTTGCCTGACACTGCGGCAAAACTTACACTGTTTTGTACAATACCACTACATTACTCATTAAATGGCAGCATTAAATTAACAACTTGAAGCATCATGGGGCCTTTGCATGCACATGGAGTTACTGAATTAGCCGCAGCAGAATAAAAGACCTTAATTCTCTACTTTTAAATCAAGCTACCTCCTTGCATTTTATGAGTGTGATTTATTGAAGGTGCATCAGTGCACAGAAGCTGTGCTTGTATTGCCTTCCATGCTTCATTAGGAAATCCTCTACAGGCAAGACAGGTTTTATTATCACTGACAAGGAACGTGATAGCACAAAGATTGCCAGATAAATTCTAGAGGCACAGAAGAGGCTGTATACCTGAAACACACCATCAAGTGAGCTGGGAGGGCTGCCCACCAGGGCATCTGCCCCACCACATCACAGATGTTGTCTATAAGTTAAGGCTGTCCATGGCCTTCTCATGAAAAGAGAGCACTTTATTGTCCTCTATCAGTCACCTCTGTTGCTGAGACACATAGGAATACAGTGAGAGGGCCACAGCTCCAATGACAGGATCTGGTTTCAGATGCTTTACATACCCTGCACAAGACCAGGATGAGAGAAAGGCATGAGCACAAGGACAGTCACAAAGACTTGAGCGCAATGAAAAATGGCTGTTGTGCCAATGGAATTGGTTTGTGATGGGATAGTTCATTTTCTGCATTGTGCCTGGTATGAGGCTGCATTTTGGATTTGTGTTGAACACAGTGTTGATCACACAGGAATTATTTTGTCACTTCTGAACAGTGCTTACATGGAGTCAAGGCCTCTTCTGTTCCTTGTCGCACCCCCCAGTGAGGAGGTTGAGGGGACACAGCTGGGCTGGCTGACCCCAACAATGGCCCTGTGCTCAGCATATAATTCTTGGGGAAGGAGAAGGAAGGAAGCAGGGGGCATTTGGAGTGATGGCATTTCTCTTCTGAAGCCACAGTTATGCATGATGGAACCCAGCTCTCCTGGAGATGGCTGCCTGCCCATGGGGAGTGGTGAATGACTTCCTTGTTTTCCTTTGCTTGCATGTACAGTTTCTTATTCACCTATTAAACTGCCTTTATCTCAACCTACATGTTTTTCTTTCATTCTTCCAGTTCTCTTCCCTTTCCCTCTGGGAGACAGTGAGCAAGAGGATGGATAGGGCTGAGCTGCTAACTGGGATTAAAACACACCTACAAAAACTTCACAGGCTGAGCAAAATAGACATACACAACAAAGAATGAAATAATTTAATTTCAGCCCCTTTAAAATATTTTTTTTTATTGCAAGATTTTCAAATCGCTTTGAAAATGAATATTTATGCATTCATTTGTTAGGAATAGAATAGAATAGAATAGAATAGAATATTGTTAGGAAAAAATTAATTTATTTTTCACCCAAAGCAAAACACTTCAATCTCATCAGGAAGATAAAGAAATTAATTCTGCACAGGCCCCAAAATATTTTTTTTAATTCTGATAAAAAATATAAAAAACCGTTATTGGCATAGCATTCTCTTTTCAATGTTAAACATTTATAGTCTTACTGAATATTGTTAAACAGCTTCAGAATGTCATGCCAGAGGCTTTAATTTTAGCACAGTTGAAATCACATGCCAAGAGTCACTTTTGAAGTATGACATTTTTAGCTAATTCTATAAATCCTGTTAGTGATACTGCATACTCTAAATTGCCCCTTGTTGACACAGTTATTTATACCTACAAAAATGCAATTCTTCTTTTAGTGTAATTTCCTTAGAGACTAGACATATTGTTTTTACTCACCGATTACAGGTACACCTAAATAACAATTGGAAAATATTAAAATATAAAAGACAAATAAATATTAACAAAGGGGTATTAAATGTTTAATTATTGGTAATTTAAAATGCTAAAACACATTGAAATGTTCCTGTTATGGGGACATTATTACACCTATCTTTACCCATGAAAAATTCTAGGAAAGAGTTTATTCAAGAGATAGAGGCAAAATCTGTCCTTGTAGTTGAAGTTTTGCAGCATCCTTCATGATAGAAAATAAGTTTTCTTACAAAATGGTTGCAGCAAAATAGTCCCTAGAGTAGAGGTTAAAAAAGCCACCAAGAAATACTGACCAGGCAGTAGTCTCTTCCCTAGAGAATTAATTTAAATTGTGTATAAATTTAAATTGAGGAGATTCCATCTGGAAGAGAGTCATATATATTTAAATAATGGTAAATAATTTTGCTTCCTGTTTCTTTACCTGTGGCTAACTGTAATTAAAAATTTGCCTGTGAGTCACCATGAATCAAGTAAAACTCTGCAGCAGTATTTTAACTGAGTTTTACATTGCTTTGTCTGATTCTACTTTTAAATTACATTGTCATTACTATAAGTTCTATTACTCTAGGTAAAATGTCTTCCAACTTATCTTTTGCTCAGTGTCCCTCTAGGGAGTTCAGTGAAGGAAGCTGAGGGTGTAGAATAAAAATTAAAGGGAAGAATTAGAGAATGCTACTATGACTCTGTTTCACAGCATTAAGACCTGGCTTGGGAAACAAATTGTTCTTGTCCCCAGTAATAAGCTATGTTCCAGTTGTGTTCACCTTTTTCTATACACTGTAAATTGTTTTGCTGTCAGATATTAGCTAGGTCTACTATCCAAGCAGAAAATCATCTTAAATCACTCATACAAGACAAATATTGTCCCCTGCAGTAGTAAAGAGGGAACAAACTAGGAAAAATCCCATCATTACAAATATAGATTAAACCTTTCCCACAAGAGCCAAAACTACATTGATTATATCAAATATAGTCATAATAGCACACAATGCACTTGCATTTTACACTCTAATTCCCAGAGAGTAATAATTCTGTAAATAGACAAGTTCGCAGCATTCTCATGCTTTGCTGCAGTAGGTGTTGTACTTGTATTCACATATGTACTGTAAAATTGAATTCATTGGTCTTCTAGATACATTTAAATTGCTCAGATTAATATGGTTTTCCCAATCCAGAGCTTTCAGGGCAGAGCTGTGTAAAAATGTAAAATATTGAAAAAATATGAAAACACAATTACAAGAGTTCACAGTATGGAAAAAGCCTTTGAGAGCCAGTTTTGTGGGTTTGTGTGGATTCCCGAGATTCTCCCATCTTACCCATACAATTAAAAAATGGTTAATCCAAAATTCTTTAAGCTTATTCTTTGCCACTTAAAAATTATGAACCCAGCAAATGAGTGGCATTAAAGTAGAAGTAAAATTGAAGTTTTGTACCATTTCAAAAGCTAACATAGAAAGTGCACATTTCCTTACTATTGAAATCAACTTGTGTTAAGCTCTATGGTATGACTGACATCTTGCCCCATTTTCATTGCTGTTCTTTGAGTGGCAGACCTTTATTCACTATTGAAAAGACTGAAAACAGTGATTTGAATTATTCAGGAAGGTAAATAAGCAGCATAAGCATAAGCATAGAGAAATATGGTGAAATGTATCATGTTTTGTTTGCATGGTTGCAGGGGCAATAGTTGATCCATGCTTTGTAAGTACTAGCTGCTGCTTTGAAGGGGTATTTAAGTCTATATGTAAGGGAAAACAAGGAAAAGAGATATGTCACAAGACTGCTATTGAACTTATAATTAAAGAGAGAGGATCTAATTTATATATCTCTGAACAACATACACAATATACCTAAAGTCATCTTTCAGTTACTCTTTCCAAAACTGTGAATATAGATATAAAATTCAGCTAGTTTTACGTTTGGGTTTTTTTTCTGATAATCCTCCCCTGTAGTTTCCTGTATTCTATATTAATATTTTTCTGATTGTTTTCACAGAAAACAACATAAAGTCAAATGCTGCCAGTGTAAAGAACATTAAACATTCAGATTCATCATTGTGTTTGTGAAGATACATTTCCAAATCCCATACAACAGCTCAGTGGTAATAATGCCTTATCAGATGTAGCAAATGCCACAGGGACTAGATCTGATAATTATAAAAATATTGAGAAAGAGAAAAAAAACTAAGAATCTGTGGGGAGTGGAAAAAGATGAAACAAGAACTGAAACAGTAAATCCTAAATAAAGTCAAGAGGGCATACAGAAGCATCCAGGGGGAAGAGCTAGCACACAAGAATGTAAAATGAAAGACACTGACTTAGCAGGTTTTGGAAGAAAATATCAAAAAAAAAAAAAAAAGCAGGTACAGTCTCATGTGTCTGAAACAGAAAAGAGTTGACACAGATCAGCTAGACAAAGATAAATATGTGACAGTGAAAAGAAATTCATACTCACAGACACAGAGACACAAAAAAGCAAAAAGGTATTGTTTCATATTTAAAGCCAGGATGTCCTTATAACACAATGATGTTTGCAAAGTCCTGACGTGAAACCTTTGAAAGTGTGATCCCCATGGGATACCACCACCTTACAGATAAAGTGGCTTTTGTTCTAATATTTGAACCTGCCATTTTGAACTGAAGGTCTAGGTTAAGTCCTAATAAATAACTGACACATGAATGCTTCAGCTACTTATGGGTAAAATCATTGAATCTTTAACCTTAGTTCTACATCACAGATGTGCATTGATCACAGTTGTTGTTCAGATATCAAAGGCCATAAATATAGCAACATTTTTTCATAAGATTTGTTTAGCACAGCATTTACACAATCATTATCCATTCTTAAACACAAAAAAACACATTCAGGGTAAAAAAGTTAAAAGTAAAGGACAAGGATAGGAGAGGCAGAAATCAGTACAAACCTGTCATCTTTTTAACAGAGTACCAAATGTAACCATTCTTAAAGCAGAAATTAAGAATTATCACTCAACCATGCTGTACCCAAAAATTCATGTAAATCTCAGGCCCAGAATAAGCACACAAGACAAAACATTTAAGAAACATTTAGATTTATATAGCATATTGTATTGCACAGAATTGTAAGTACATTATCTCCTTCCTGTCTTTATCTCCAAGAGGGACAAAGTATAAACTTGAACAGAGATTAAATGATTTTGCATTCATGATGTGATGTATAATTGTAGAATATTTTCATAGCTCCTGATGGAGCCTGTAAAGAGATATAACATAGAGGAACTTTAGATCCATCACATTTAAGCTCAACTCCCCAGCTGTGGAGAATAGAACTCCAATCTGTTCTTTGCTTGGGAAAACTTTAGTAATTGTTGCAGATAAGACTATCACACATCCAATTTTTTTTCTAATTTTCTTTCAGACACATGGAAAAGATGCGTAAACCTTTTATTGGGTCATCTGTTAAAGGTAATCCCAGCATGAGCTATCTGCCCTCACACTCAAATTTTCAGAAAAGTCTACCAGGGATTTCAACCTTTCTCTGTCTCTCTCATGCAATTTGGATCAAAGAAAACAACTTCTTGTTTAGTTCTGACATCAGACAGAGGCCTGATTTTTGGTAATATCATCAGGGCAAACATAAAAGCAGCAACCTTAAACCTACACTGCAATTGAGATACTAAGCAAACAGTTCCTGAGAAAATCATCTTAATGAGGACTCAGCAGGACAATTCCTCTGGTGAATGGATATTGCACCCTGAGTGAGTGCTACAGGCAAGGTGGAGCTCACTGGAGAATAACCCAAAGCCAGCTATTTAACACTATGTTACTGTTTCTTTCAGATTTGAGTTTCTATCTGTATTGATCTGCATTCTCTTCTGCAAAGTGGGGTGTGCTCAACATTCTAGAACAATATAAACAACTACCAGACAGAATTAATTATGTAATAATGAAAAAAAAATCATAAAGAGGGAGAGGAGCATGTGCATGTGTGGATACAAGTGGAAGATAAAAATGTGGGAGAAAACAATGCGAAGACAAAATGAGGTAATTGAGCTTAAAGGAAACTAGAGGAGAAACAATGATTCTGTTACACAAAGAAACTACAGTGGCTGTATGAGGGCATTACCATGGCACCAGATAAACTGGAATAAAAAGCCACTAACCACTGAGTGAGAATTAATCACATGGGATGTCTTGCCCAGTATTATGCACAAGCCCTGCCAGAGAGCTTGTGAATAAATGAAAGGGACTTTTGTAAGCATAGATCATATGGTTCTCTGTGGTAAAACCATGCACAAAAGGAGGCAATGTCTAATAGCTGTATCTGCTCAAGAGCTTAACTTTCAGCAGCTCCTTACTGTCACCAGAATTTTAGGGGTTGCAGTCTATTTTATTTATTAGTTTCAGAATAAAATGCATGCCCATGGCAGGTTAGAAATGCCACAATAACATGACATTGAATTATGTCAAATAGACATTCTCAGATTGATTTGAGTCACTAGTGATGGCAAATACAGTGCCTCTATTCATTCATCTGAAAACCATTTCTCTCCTTGTTTTTCCTCATGCATAAACATATAGGCACTGCAACATCTGAGAAATAAATCACTCAATAAGTAAATCCACTAGCAAGTATAGCGATATCACCCCAGCATAATTTTATTCCTTTCATTTAAATGTATACAAGTCCCTCAATTCCCCCATCCTTAATAATGGGGGATTCATCCCCCATTTAACATTTGTGAAATGAGTCAAGGTGCCTCCTGCTCATTCATTATTGTCATTAGAAAATTAAATGAAACTGTATCTTTCTGCAACTTGTAAATGGTCATTTGACAACACTTTACATCAGGAGAGCAATTTCCTACTTATCACTCCTAACCAGGCCAATCACTTTCACAAACTGAACAGTAAATCTATAAAATACACTTCCACGCTTCATAGTGTTTGCACTAAGTAACCAGCAGTTAAAATTATCAGCAGAGAAATAAATTTGCACAAGTCAGACTGCAGAAAATGGCAAATAGCCAATAAAGGCATTAACAATCATAAAACAATTCCACAAAATAAAATGTCAAGGGCTTAATGGGGGTTAAAAATGGTGAGGTTTACCATAAAAATGTTTATGACTTGACTTTCATCTTCTTTATCCAAATTTCTCATCTGATGAAATGTTACAGAAGTAAGTTCTGTGTACAGGGCTTGTGCCAAGGTACTGGTAATGAGGGTCTGCAGGGATGGCCTCTGTGAGAAGACAATGGGCTCTGCCTCGCATCAGGAACAGGCTGCCTGCAGAAGTTGTGCACACCCCATCCCTGGAAGTGTTCAGCCTGATCTAGAGGGGAGCATCCCTGCCCACTGCAAGAGGGTGAGAACTACACAATCTCCAAGGCTTTTTCCAACCCAAGCCTTTCTATGGCTCTGTGCTGCTGTGTCTGACAGAGCCAGCTCCAGCCAGCTCCAGGATGGACCTGCCACTGCCCAAGGCTGAGCCCATCAGCAACAATGGTGGTTCCTCTGTTTCAACACATTTAGGAAAGGGAAAAACTGCTGAGTAGCAACCAGGAGAAAAGAGGGAGAATATGTGTGAGCCCTGTAGACACCAATGTCAGGGAAAAATGAGGGGGAGGAGATGCTTCAGCTGCTGGAGCAGAGTTTCCCCAGCAGTAGGGAGAGGACCATAACATGGAGGTCCACACTGGGGCAGATATCCACGCTGCTGTCTGTGGATGATCCCATCCTGGAGCAGGTGGATATACCATGAAGAATTTTCAGCCTGTGTAGGTCCCAGGCCAGGAGTGGGTTTTATGTCAGGAAATGTGGCCCATGGAGAGGAACCACCATAGGAACGATCCACTACTGAAGGACTGTACCCCATGGAAAGAGCTCACTGCTGGAGCATTTTTTGCAGCCCATGAAAAGGACCCATGTTTAAGTTCATTAAAAACTTTTTACTGTGGGAGACACCCCACATGGCTGAGGAGCAGGAGGGGGAAGGAGCAGAAAAACCAACAACAAACCCCATTCCATATCCCCCCACAGCACTCAGGGAGGAGGTAGGGGAGTGGGAAGTGAAGTTGAGCCTGCAAAGAAGTTAGAGGGGTAGTGGGAAGGTGTTATTAGCTTTGTTGTATTTCTCAATATCCCACTCTGTTAGTGAGAATAAATAAAATTAATTCCAAAAATATCCTCTGTTTTGCTCCTGTTGTTCTTTCTTCAACTCCTGAGCTTTTTCATCACATTTTTTCCTTTTTTCCATATTTTCCTGCTATTGAGGAGAGGGAATAATAGAGAAGATTGGTGGACATCTAGCAGGCAGCCAAGTGCTGCTGTACCAGTCCAAAATCAGGGTATTTTGCATGGAAAATATATATTTTGAAGACAGATACATTTCATCTTTTTGTATAGACACTCTATAATGTGAACACCAGCACTTTACAAGCTTTAAAACTCTGCTAACAATGCATACACTCCAAAACACTTCAGTATTTCTGAGGCTGAATGTTTTTCCTATTTTTTCTTATGTGTGCTTGATCAGGACACAATAAAAAACCCCTTAATCTGAACAATCTCTAGAGGAACCTGTACTGATGATGTTCCAAAGTTAAAAATATACTGCTAAACATGAAAAGTAGATGCCATCTGCATTATTTGAGTGACTCAGCTCTGTAGAAGGGGCAGACTCATTACATTCCATCCAGAACCACAAGAGGGAACAGAGTTCTGTGGCTTCAGGGCCAGAATATTGACATGGTAGGAAGGATTTTAAATTTTTTTCCATCAAATATAGCAAATTCACTGATGAAGATGAGAATTTTCACAATTTTCCCCCAGAGACTACTAATGCTGAGGCTTTAATTTGTTGCTTCTGAAAGGAAAGAACTTGCACCACAATTTTGGTGGGCTGTGGGTGACTGAAACAGCCACTGAGCACTGAGCCCTGCAGAGGATGCAAGTGACTGATGATAGCACTGCAGTATGTGCTTAAAACCAGAATACAGAAGCAGTTGTCACACACTTGCCCTCAGCTTTCCTTTTATTGTTTGCTCAGATTAAGCTTCATCCCACCTATTACAATGATTTTAAAGTAGTTCCCTTAATCTCCTCCACACCTGACTTAAAGCCTGTTTTCCATAGAAAGTCCATTTACACATTAAGAATAAGTGCTATCTTCTTACAGTTATACACCTATAAATAGAGAACTGAAAAGCTGAAGTCCTTTGAAATTTCAAAGTCCTTTCAAATTTAAATCCAAGGAAGGATTGCCAGTGAGACTGATGCCCTAATTGTAGTCACATTTTGTAGCACTGTAGCTTTGCTATCACTCCTGCTTCCATTTGTGAGGTTCCACTTACGTCTGGTCAACTTAAAATACTTTACTGATCAACCCTTCCTCTCTCTTTACCCTCATGCTGATGCACCTGTCTTTTTTACATGTTTTGATAAAAAAATATTCCCATTCATTTTAAAGTAGTTCCAACAAGAGTTACACTTTAAGGCCTTAAACAGCTGATGGGCATTCAAAAAACAGAATTAAATATGCCACATTCACAGAATACCACACTCACATCATATGAAGATTTCTCAGGGCTACTTTCAGACAAGAAAGAAGGCTTTTCTGAGTAAACCCAAAAATCCAGTGAGATAACTACATCACACCTGCCGTGTGCCTCTGAACGTGTTTTGAGAATTTTTCCACAAATCTAAATTCAGCCTTGATGAAAATGCCTGAAGCTCTGCCTCCTTTAGTCTGTTAACACTAAGGTGAATTTGTTCAGTGTTTTGAAAACTAAACAAACAAAAATCAGCTTCTTCATCTTCAAAAGAATACTGTGGGTTTTAGACAGTAGCTGGCATGAAGGTGCAGTAAACCTCTAGTGCCTCAGGGGCTGAAAGAGATTGCATTGCAGGGAAGCATGCTTTTTCTTCAAACTTGTCTGCAAAAGAGGAAAAAGTGATCTCTGGTATTCTCTGCAGGCACTGGTGCTTCCAAACTCTTCTGTCTCCTGAGGAACAGCCTCATAGACATAAAAGGAATGGCCTCTCCACCCCACTGAACAAAGTGTGAAGATTGTAACAGGTTTTCCCATGAGATACTGTTCCATATTCTGCATTTCTCAAAAACACATGAGTGCAAATAAAACCTTTCGTGCGTCACGTCCAGATATATATCCAGGCAGGCTTCTCAGTCTCAGTGATTTACATTGATATGTATTTGCTTCAACTCTAAAACAACTTCTGCAGCAGAAAAATTACTGCCAGAAAAGCACCATCTTCCAGAAGAAGCTATTTTCTAAAAGTCACAAACATAGGGCAAACCAGCCCACAGATTTCCAAATAAAATGCAATATGCAGCTCTCAAAGATCTGACATCCTCCCAGATACACAGACTGCTATCTCAAAGAAACAACATGACCTTTTGGGCATAACCAAACTGCCTCATTTTGCAAAAGTCAAAAATCAACAGGAAAATTTTGCTTCTTTTCCTGTTGTGTTAGTATATAATGAAATGATGAGGCAAGATTGCTGTTTTCTGCAGAGAGATAGTTATTTTGTGTTAAGGTCTAGGGAATGTGACATTTTTCTGTGGAGCTGTGAAAGGGACAGATGCTCACAAAGGAGTGTGCACACTGGCAGGCCCTGCATTTTTTATTCTGGTAGATGGAGAAATGTAAGTATAGAAGGAATAATGAAGTATGCCTTAGAGCTATTCACACAATCTCTCTTGTACAAAATTCTTCTGCTGCTGAAATTAAAAGTGAGAAAGTAATATTTTCTCTTTCTGACCCTGATAAAATCCCTGTATTCCAGAGAACAACCTTTAGCCTGAACACATCACTTGCAGGCTTTTTCAGATGAAAAGAAAGTACATGATACAAAAATGTGGTCAGGATTCACATAAGGTTTAACACCTGCACACAAGTTGGGTTTATTAGGATTCTGGTTACTAGGTCAGTTCACCACATTCCTGAGAAGCCTAAGAACTTGGCTATAAACTGCACTGAGTCATCTGCCACAATATAGAAAGTATTCCAAAACACCCTCCCATATTAGTGTTTAATTTTCAAAAAAAAAAATTAAAATAGAAGTTTCATGGCATGAGATTTACAATTAAAATTGAAAACTTGTTATTTAAGGAACATAGCAATAATTCCTTAGCAATAATTATATTTTAAGTTGAGATTTTCAATAATGCATATTGAATCAAGGCCTTAATACATATGGAATGCACCATTAAGTAAAATTATACTATGCATGCCATGAAATAAAATATATATTTCCATGAGAAAGATAAACATAGACCTCAAACTTCAACAATCCAACAATAGCAACAAACATTTTTCCACTGTAAGAAATGTGATGGTTTCCAGAGAAGCTCTATAAAGAATGAATTGCAAAATATTATTTTTTAACTTTCTCTTTGCCTATTAGAATTTTTTTTAAAGTTTAGGTCACATAAATGCAAGAATGTGAGATAAAAGTTTCTATTCTTGAATCTTTAAATATAAATGTCTCCAAAGTATCAATAACTAAGCAACACGGAGAGGTTCAAGTTATAAATACTTAGTTAAACAGAGACCTACTAAGTGTGCATGTTGTACTAGACTTCCTCACTTAATTCTTAATTGAAAGTAGTTAACCACAACAAATGAGAATTAGGGACCTGGAAAATCACAGGAGATAATGAACAAGGATACTCCAGAATTAACTTTGTCTTATAATGTCTTGGCATACAAAGACTCACATTGCTGCTGAATGACAAGTCTTTTTATTATTAACTTGAAAGCCATACATGTGAAATATGTGATAACACTTCCTTTACATTAAAAAATGATGGCATGGTGTGAAAGTGATGTTGTGAAAAAGAAATGAAAAATAGATAGCTTTCAGGCAGCGGGATGACATCATGTGTGCCACAGTGCACTACTACAGATGACATACTTAAGTAGATCCGTGACTCCTCAAGTCTGTTCCCAAAGCTAACTTTGTGTTTCAAACAGAAGTTCATTTTTTCTAATCCAGAGCCTTGTCAAAGAAACTGTGGACCACCCAACATGTTTGATGCTATGACATAGCAAATACATCAATTTTCACAGTTTTTTGCAACATAGAAGAGAAAATCAGTAAAACATGTCAATCAGCAGGTCATGTTAACAGCTGCTGTGCCACCAAAGCCAGAAAAATTTCAAATTTGGCCACATTGGATAACTTAGAGATACTTCTCTGTATAGCAAGAGGGCTCTCGGTAACCAATCTTGTCCACGTAATTGATCATCTTTCTGAATAATCTCCTTGTATTAAGCAAATCAGCCTGATTAATTAAGCATGCCTGTGTCTGTAGCTTCAAGCAAGGACAACAAAGCAAGTGCAATACAACTGCTTAGTGTGGACCTGCCTATGAGCCCACGTCTGCCAGCCCATTCATTTTAGATTTTATTACTTGAAAATTATGGGTCAATCATACTATAAGAAAAGTTAGAGTATCCAGAGTATACTCTGAGAGATATTGAAAGATAATTTTTCTGTACTTGACTTTGGAGACACTGGCCAAAGAAAATTAAATCATTTGTCTTAATTTCATTGCCCAGAAATAAGAGGATTTAGTACCACATTGTTTGCAATGTTTATAAAGTTCATTGTAAGAACAGTCATATTACTGCATGAAATCAAAGAGATATATATATTATTTTTTTACTGTAAGTAATTATTTTACAATTAATGACTAATTATCAGATTAGGGTGGTTCAACTATAGTGCTTAATTTATCTTAGGTACTCCTTAAGATAATGGTCCTTTCTTGTTTATGATCACTGATCATGTGACTTTCGCTCTTTCACAAAGCCAAGCTGATATTGATTTTTCTCCTGGCACTTGAGGCAAAATTCTCATGCTGACTCATAAAATCCACCAGACTTTGGCAGGTGAAGCTAGTTAGTGTTCAGCTACTAAGAACGTGGATTGGAAAACCTGAATACATTCAGTTTTATGCCCTGCTCTGTAGATAGTCTCCTCTTGCAGAAAAGCTAGTTGGACTACTGCAGTGACAACATCTTAAATCACCACAAGTTCAAAATCAGTTATCAGAGATCGCCATTACTGCCTTGAAAAAATTGTTCATACAAGCAAGATCTGTGATTTTATAGAAAATTAAGGCTGTGTCTTAAAAATATTATAATTCAATTTTTGTATGAAGGCAGTCACTCTTTCTTTCATAGCTCTGTTTTTGTATCCACTAGATGTTCAAGAAAATATTGTTTTCTCTTTTATACAGGTATATCACAGTATCCAAAAGTAATAGTTTAATTTGGGAACTGTAGACTTCTTTGCAGACCTCCTTTCCTCTGGAGAGCAGAGAATGTCATGGGTTGGTGTGAAAGGATTAGACCCAACACATCCTTTGGACCTCTGAAGAGGTCTGGCCAACCTCTTTGCCTGTTGCAGAGTGCTAAAAAATCTCTTGCAGTGAAAAATGAGATCCAAAGGAAATTATGACGGAGAATTCCTACCTACAAAATAGGCTGCAAAGCAGAGAGGAGATATTGCTAACCAAAAAGTAAAGACAAGAGGCTATTTTAAAGACTGTGGTAGGAGCATTTTAATTGCCACGGCTCAATGGCAACAGTGTGGGAATGTGTGGGAACATATGGGAACTTACAGAGCTGTAAATGTGAAAGTGTGACATCTTGATGATCTCAGGAACAGACCTTTCATGTCGTATTCAAAGTCAGACCCATGCTTTCTTATCTGTTGGACTGCATAATATTCAAGATACAAACCCAAACACCAAGGAGAAAGAGGAAGCCTGTTGTCAGTTGCTACAGCACAAAAAGGATCATACAGCAGAATAAAATAATTATTTGACCATTCCTGGAAAATCAGCTATATGTAAGAACAAACAATAAGAATTTTACTAAGAACCAGGTGGTGATGAGGCTGTGAACTGGTTTTCGCATCAACCAAGTCATTTACCAGAGAGTAGCTTAATAAAATAACATTGTCATTTGGCTTGGAGAACTGCAGCAAATATTTTCTTTAATAAAAACACTGAAATATACTTTACATCAGAAAGTCATGTGGATGCATATTGTGCTTACACTTAAATGATTGGAATAATTCTATGCATGATCAGAAGTATCTTTTGGATCTATTGCACACTTTGGGTCACTCCATTATGCTCAGTCCTTTGATGAGTTTTAATGGATGTAAACTGGTAGATAACCTAAAACTACAAAATCCAAAATTGCTTTTAGAATGATGGACAGCACTTCTTCAAAACAGTAAAGTTGATCAGGCCTATTCTAGTGTTACTCTATTATTTTTCTCAAGAGGCTGTTCTAGAAAAAGCAGCCATGACCAAGTAGGTGAGATAACCAGGACCAGGCCAGTGGGACAGGCCAGTAGCCAGCCCTGGGGCAATGGGATAGGTATGGTTGTAGGATACAGCTCTGTTTACCTCTTTTTATATATCTGTTCCATATGCTTCAAAACAGTTTAGAAATATTACTGAAAATAGACTTCATGTTTATATTGTATTATAAGCACTACTATTACTGCTGTTATCGCTATCATTACTATGCCATTTTTCAGCTAATCAAAGTGAAGCACAAAGACATAAAGGTAATAATTTGAAAGTGACACACATATAAATATTCAGGAATCATTTTAGTCTTTTCATTTATATTATTAAATCTGTTACTGAGGCTGGGAGCAGCATACACATCTCAAGGTCAGACTTTTATTTAACTACCTGCACCTAAGGATTTGGATCAAAAGCTAGTTAAAAACCAAGGTCACCAGAAAAATTCACAGTGGGGCAAAAAGTAAACCCATGTTTTCAAGTGCTGCTCTCTAAACAGAGGATCTAGTCTGCTGCAGCTCACAAGGTAAATATCTAGGTCCAATAAATGAAGTCACTGCATAGCCAGCCTTCCATCCACACAGATAAATATATGCAGATGCATTGGCAGTGTAGACACTTGACTTTTTCTGCTTCTTTGTATTTAACACAGAAGCAGTGGACACAATAGATTGTTTCCTTTATTTATAACCCTCAAGAACAGCCAAAGGCCAAAGCTCTCAGGCTCATGCCCTATCAATCTTGTTGAAAGGTACAGAGTGTATGCAAGATATAAGAAAGCAATGTTGCAGTGTATTGACTAATCTGAGATTGCGTGTCTCCAGAGACTTATACCAGTCTTTTAGAAACTAAAGATGGAAGAATAATAGGAATGAGAAGACAAGTTGAACAACCTCCTGCCAGTTCACTGATTAGAAAGAGATAATTAAAATGCTTTTTCCATGGATTTGGCCTTGTAGGAATGAGCAGACCAAATGCCAAATTGATCTTGAATCAATGAAGGAAAACTACATTGTGAAGGATGAGGAAACAACTTGAAATTAACTTCCTGTGATACACTGACAGAAATTAGGTAGTATCTATAGTTTAGAGGACAGACAGGACTGGTCAGAATTGCTGCTCATATTCAACAAATTCTGTGATACAAAAAGTTGTTTCAGCTGGTTTAAGCAAACAATCACATTTACAGCATGGTATTGTTTTCATCAGAGACTGTTCTTTTCTGTTCAATTCAGTGCAGGTTTACTTGGGGATTTTTTCCTGGCTATATCTTTTCTTCCCCTTTTTTGCTAGCAACATCTTCCTATCCAGTGTCTCATCTTTGACATAACAATAGGAGTAATCTTCTGTTCTGTCACAATCAATACTTTTCTTTACTCTCACAGAATTTCCAACACACTCAAAGTCTAACACAAGTTCTGTGTCTTCTATACCCAGAATGCAACATGAACCTTGCACCAAATGAGTTGTTCCCTTTGGCTTATTCACAAAATCTCACTTGTTAATTGTTATATCATTTTCAAAGATATAATCATATTTTGTCTGTGGAGAGATATTTCCTATGTTTCAGGTTAAAATCCTTAATCAACATAGAGGTGTGTAGCTATTAGTTAACTCATTGTCACTGGCTTCTTAACCTCCCCACTCAGACACCGTGCCCTCTTCTTTCTGTATTCTTAAAAGTAATGTTACGCATCTTCCTAAGTGCTCAATTCTAATTACTCAGAAAAATTAGCAAGAGCATATCTAAGAGCTAGAACAATAAAAGATACTATTTAAACCAAAAGAACACAAAATGGGGTGAGGATTAGCTCAGTTGTTAGACCATGATGCCAATAACACCAAGGCCGTAGCTTCAATCCCTGTACAGGCCATTCATTTAAGAGTTGGACACAATGGTCCCTGTGGATCCCTTCTAACGCACAATATTCTGTGATTACTCTGTAATATTTAACAACACAGAAAGCAACTGAAGAACATTCATAATTTTCTTTTATACAGGACACTATCAAACAATATTATTTCTGTAAAGATCTGGTTTTAAGCCACTTTCTGTAAGAAAATATATGCATGTGAAAGTAGCATTTCTCAGATGCAATGATCAAACTTCCTGTCACCAAACTCTGCACTTCTATATTGTTTACATTAAAGCACTGAGAATTTTCTAGATCTCACTTTGTGCCAGTAGAGAAAAAATAGACAATACAATAATAAAATTTTTTGTGTCAAAAGGGATCTTAATGATCATCTGGTTCTAGTCTGCGTGCCATGGGCAGGGACACCTTTCACTACAACAGGCTGCTACAGACTGGTCATGAATACTTTTGGGGTGGGACATCCACATCTTCTCTGGGTAATCTGTTCCAGTGCCCCGCCACTCTTACAGTAAAGAATTTCTTCTAAATAACTAACCTAAACCCACTGTCTTTCAGTTTAAAACACTCCCCCTTGTCCTGTCACTACATCCTCATGCAAAATGTCCCTCTCCGGCTTTCTTGTAGACTCTTTTCAAGTACTAGAAGGCTGGTATCTCCTGCTGCAGTAGACAAGTGAAATTATTCAGATGCTTTATCTCTTTAGAGATGTTTAAAACTTTCTTTTCAATATAGTATATTGACAACTAATTCAGATGCAGATGTTTAGATTTTAGATGATTAAATGTTTGTGCTGAGCTTACTGGCATGAACTTCACTGATTCTTCCTCCACAAAGTGATACCTTAGTTTCAGACTTCACTATTTGTTGAAATTACAGTTCAAGGGAAAGCTAATACATTTTGCTCTGCAAGGAACCTAACAAACCATTTGTGATTAAATTACAAAAGAATAAGTTAAAGGTGAAAAGGAGGTGAAGATCTGATGTTTGGCATTCAGATAAAATTAGAACACCAGTAATGTATAGTGTAACTTCCTAAAGGAAGCTAATTTATGTTACTAGATCTTTGCCCTTAGTTTGAGAGTTACTGCTGCTGAAATAAATGGGCCATGCTAGTTCTCACTCCCTTAAAATTAGGCTGGTTCCTTGGGTCAGGTATGAGTGATAAATTCCTAACACTGAACCTGAATGTTCCCAGTTTCAAGAAAATATTTTCATTGTTCATAGGCTAACAAAGAATAACATACTTT
Source organism: Passer montanus (assembly GCF_014805655.1). NCBI lineage: Eukaryota > Metazoa > Chordata > Aves > Passeriformes > Passeridae > Passer > Passer montanus. Next base: position 9,569,856 of record NW_024368818.1, on the reverse strand, counting down.
CAGATTCTCAAATAATTTTAAGTGACTTGGGAATATTTATGATGCATCTTCCACTGTATTTATTATAGAAAATATATAATGTTACAAAAAGTCACTGAACGTGACCTAGGGCTATCTAAACATGCCTTTCATCAAAGGGAATTCACTTTTTACATCAAGGAAAGGTCTTTCTCTTGTGTCTCTTGTATTGTGAAGCTCAGGCTAGCAACATACATATACCTTTAGAATGGAACTTGTTTGTATAAGTTAATGTAAAATTATTTTCTGATCAGTCTTAGCACTGGAAAAGTAGCATAGGTGAAAGTAAACATTAAATCATTGGTGTGATCAAAGTATGGCCTTTCATTTTTTTCTACCCAAAGAACTTCCTTTCAAGTGCAGCTACAATTCACATTATAAGCCAAATTATTTTGTGTAAATTTGTCCTCTGTATTTCTAAAATATCCTTTACAATTATAATTTCACACAGTTTAGCAATAAAAGTATGACTTGCTAGAACTGTAATTTTATGAATAGGACAAACAAAAGGCCATACTTCAAGCATCCTCATTCAGTTGTTTAGAAGCTTATATAAAATTAAATTGTTAATGAATTAGTAGCTAAATTTTGCAATTAACTGAAATTAAAATAGAAAAGTTACAGTGTTTTAAAATGCCCATATTAATATTTTATATATGTTTAGCAACTCTCTCTGTAAAAGAGGAAAAAGCCCTGCAACAGCTGACGATCTACAGAGATCATCCAAAGCAGCTTGTTTCTTCCTTGGAGTATTTCAGTGCCTGAATTCTGTCATCAAACTGTCACTATGATGGTTCAGAGCTGAAGTCCAAAGGCAGCTGTGCACCCAGGCACATCCCATTAAAGTTGCTAACATACTGTGCATCCCCTGACTCTATGAGTGCACATGCCCATACAATCAGAGCCTACCCATTTATCTGACACACATTATTGCTACATCTGAGCATGTACCTGACTTTCATGTATCAATGTTCAATTTATAAGCTTGGACAGTACTGTTACTTTATTTTACAGATGAGGAACAGGCAGACGTATACAAAGTAGAGCTCAATTCAAAGTATCTAACTTAGTCAACCATACTGATTCCAGTGCAGCTTTCAGAGACAGCTTTTTCTTTTGCCTTTGTCATCACATTGACATAAAGATGAAGATGCTGTGAGAAGATTGAAAACAAGAAATACTCCTGTGATGAATGCCATTACATATTTTTTTGTGTAAACATCATGCAGGTTATTAAATAGCAAAAAATTCTTCTTATATTTAGGCAGTACTATACAAATATTTTCAATGAAAGATGGAAGAATAATTCTATGTTTAAAATTATATTGAAGGAGATATTCTATTAGGTGTTCAGGATAATATATATGGAATAAAATGATATCAATTGATAGGTATTTCCCATTTCCAGGTGTCTCATTTACTATCCAATTTTGCTGTCAGTGTCTCATTTCTTTTCTTTTTTTCCCCAGATTCCTCTCTTTTTTCTATTACTATTTCTTTGTAACTTCAGTTATGTCTTTCCTCACCCATCATTCAATTTCATCATAAAGCCATTGTAACTGTGTTTCTCTCCTAAAAATCTGGATTATAAGGGAAATTTCTGTGCTTGTAATAAATGAAAAGCAAATATTGCTGACTTTGAAAACAGTGTAATTAGCATACTAGGTAACAGCACACAAACATTGCAGATCCTGTTATCTTGCAAGTGTTCAAGGCCGGGCTGTATGGGTCCTAAGCAAACTGATCTAGTCACTGGCATGCCTGCCTACGGCAGAAGGGTAGGAATTTGAAGGTCTCTTTCAACCCAAACAATTCTATGATTTTATAACAAAGGCAAGAACCTCATACAAACGGCAACATTTATTTATTTGAATGTCTGTTTAAACCCAGGATCACAGAATATTCTGAGTTGGAAGCGACCCACAGGGATCATTGAGTCCAACTCTTCAATGAACAGTCCATATGGGAATGAAACCTATGACCTTGGTGTTATTAGCACTATTCTCTACCCTGTTGAGATAATCTCTCTTCAATTCATGTAATTCAATAATCTATTTCATCCTATGAAATATTAGAGATATATATATAAATATATATTTATATATATATATAAATATATAGAGATATATCCTTTGTCTACCTTTGTGACCTCCTGGAGCCATCCTAAGTGTTGGATGCACAAAAGAGCTTCACACAGTCTGTCCTATAATTCTCAGAAACCCACTGTATTGTTTCTTTCATGATGTCCCAGCCCTTAACACAATCCATTTTAGTGTTTGTGCCACATGCCCAGATGCTGTTAAGACCCAGTGGCTAAGAAGATTGCTTTGTGGCTGTTAACCTGAGCCATGGCTATGTTAGCTTGCAAGATAATACAGCAGTCATGTAGAACAGCAATCCAACAGCCCATCTGTGTAGATAGTTAATTGCTCCTATACAGAATATGTGAGAGTGTAGGTACATTACCATTATTATCCTACTATACCACCTATTATCAGAAAACTGAGTGTGCAATCAAGGACACAGCATGCAAAACATATATTTATTCTAACTGTGAGTCACAATGCAGAAAAAAAGCAAAAACCAGCAACAACAAAAAGCAATTCACAAGATGTGTCTAAACTCGGGATCTTGTCTTTCCAAAAGGAAATTATTTCTTATTTCTGCTTTAGTAGGCAGATATGTTACTCTACTATATGTGAATAGCTACTTAAAATATTGGATTTGGTTAGAAAAAGATCATTTGTATGGCTTTCATTCTAATTTAAGTACTCTTCCAAATTAAAATTTTAATAGCTTTTCCCCAGTGGGACAATTCATTCTACTGAGAACAACTTCGCTAATACTGCACAGAATTTTAAAGGTTTTTTCTGAAAACTAGTAGAAGGTAACCCAGTCTGCCTTCAGTGTTTCTCTCTATTTGCCATCTACTTCTAGACCAAGTTCAGCGTCTGCGTTGATCTGTGAAAAGCCTAAGGCCCAGGTGCAGGCAATGACAGCAGCATTCCTAGGAAATGCTAGGAAAGCAGCCCAACTGCAGCAATTGTGCCATGGAAACAATGATATACCTGAGCAATTTCATCAGCAGACAAACAACAGGCCACCAAGCAGAACTTCCTTTACCATCAAAGGACTAATGGAGGTCCACACAGGACACTTGTAGCATTACAAAAATGGAAATATCCAGTTGTGAGTGCATCAGAATTTGTGGCAATTAAAATTTAAGGTAATTTTGGAATTTGAAGGTAGTTAGAGTGCAGGTAAAGTAAGCATTTCCCAAAGGCAAAAGGTAAAGATGTGACAGAAAAGAGAAAAATTATAACAGACTATATATGTCTTGGAGTGTTTTAATCTGGGCTACTAAGCACATAACCCCAAGTATGACAGCACTAGTACAGCATTTTTTACATTAACTGCTTGCCATTTACATCAAATAAAGGAACACCCATTATGAAGCTGATCTTGAATTCCATGGTTAAAGATCAGTGGGCACATTTCTAACTTTGAAGCAATCAACACATTATTGAACAGTAGGTAAACTCTTCTAGGCCCAGCCCTGAGAAAACATAACTTAAAGCATCAATATCTAAATATTTCTGACTTCTTTCAGTGCACCAGTTCAAGGTCTCTGTGTTTGGAGGAAAAGCAGGAGAAATATTCATTCTATTGTCCAAACACAAGGACATCAAGTCACAAGAGGTGATTAAACACCAGAAATTTCACAGAGATGATGAAATTGTAAAGAAAATGTTATGTCTGATGAATTAGCCAGAAGATCAGTGAGGTGCTTATCAGACACCCAGCTTTTTCCCCCACTCTCTTAGCATTCAGCATATAGCCAGACCAGTCAATAAACTGTTATATGGATAGGAAAACTGAAAACATCTTTCCTACACAGGGACCCAGGTGTGGTCATTTTTTATTTAGCTATTATCTAACAGAAACTTCCCTAGACTAAATTTGTCTGTACTAGAGTCTATGAACTGCTGTGCATTCAAAGAAAGGGTTAATCCCATAGAAGATACCACATGATTGTGTCCAAACATTTTTAACGTGGGCTATTTTTTAGATGACAGAATGAGAAACATTCTCTTAAATTTTCCTCCTAGAAAGATAATCTGTATACTGATTGTTTTCATTTTCATCTCTTCCTTGAACACTCTCTATGCAAAATAATTTTTGAACTATGTAATAGAAAAGAATCAAAGTCTGCCTCAATGTTAAATAATTTCTAACTAAGAAAACTCTTTTACTATGATTTACATATATTTTTAGGGATTCAAGTATTAATTATGTCATCTTATATTTGAGTACAGTGCATACCCTGGATGTATAGTTATAAAACTCTGATGTGTAAAATGCATAATCAAGTGAATAATGTGACAAACATTCATGAATATAATTATCCTGCTTTAAAAAGGCAGAGAAATTAGGATTAGATACATATAAAATAATAACTTCAGTCATTTAGTTACAGATTTACCGGAAAGATGAATATTTTAAAATAAAACTTTAATCTTAATGTTGACAGTAGATAAAATTAAACAGGTGATTCATTTTTACCTCATACATGTTTCTAACACCTATAAAATGTATGCACTTTTGAACTGCTCTATAAATCCAATCCCATTCTTATAGCTCACACATAGTAATACTTGTTTCAGATTTTTACAACTACCTTCAGATAAGAGAACTAATGTCACAGCACCTACATTTCACAGTCTGTTCATGGCATTTCATAGTCAACAATATCTGAGTATATTCTATTCTTTTGCATATAAAAGTCATCACCAGTACTGATTACTCCAGCCTTTATTTCCACTAGTATAGGACTATTATTCTTTTGAAGTAGAGTCTAATAAGTTTCATGAGTTGAGGTATGCACACTCAATGCAATTTATATGCTGTTTCCTCTACACTGAGCCTGAGCAATACAAAAAAATAAAAATACTACGGAAAAATACCTGTGCTGCTGTCCAACAAAAGTAGAAGGCACCTATTTTTTTATGGTCTCAAAACTACATTTCTGAATGCTACCTCGGTTAGCAATCCATGTTTTAAAATTTGGATATTACATCTTAACATTGTTTCAGCAGTTCTAATTCAGGTCACTTATGTACATGCATTATTATGGCTTGGACTTCCATATAAATCTTTTTTCCTCCCAACCTTATGATTATTTAATGAATTATTCTTGAATAATTTGTGTATTTATACTGCCTTGACATATTGCTATAGATAACTAAAGCTTTGTGAGAAAAATTATTTTCAAATGCTTCTACTATTCTTTATGAATAACAGAATTTTTTATTAATAAATCTACATTTTCATCATGTCATTTGACCTTGATAAAAGGTACTACTCTGTTTTATAGGTAGAGATATTGGGCACAGGAAATGGAGAAGGCCTTGCTTTCACAATGTTATTACATTACTTATCTATTAAATACATTCAATAATACATTAGACTGAGATTAAGATGCTCAAGGAACAGCTGTCTATTTGTACCTATGAGTTTTTGATCAAATAGTCCTAAAGTACAACAGCTGGGCAGCCAGAAAAGAATTAAAGTAGCACAAGGAGTGGATGAAGTACCTTCTATAATCGTGTAGAAAAGACTGGGGAAAAAGCCAAAATCAGATGTAAAAGACTGCCAGGGACTGATCTCTCACCTGCCAGTGGCACTGTCCAGCTACAACACATTTCCTCCAGGTCCCCTCTGAACCCTTTGTGGAGTTCCTGCAACCAGATGACATTTTTGTAGCAGATGACTGGGTGGGAGCGTGTCAATTCAAAGTGTCTGAAATAATGTGAAGGTTGTGTGCCAAGAGATCAAATTATTGATTTTATTAGGTGCGAGAGAGGCTATGCACTGATTAAAATGGAATATGGCATGAGGGCAGCCAAGTCTAGGGGCATAGAGCCTGATGGCATTGAGGCTTACACGGAGTAGAAGGGGCTACCCCTGTCTGAGACATGCCCATGATGCCTCCCAGGAATGGTCCCTAGCACACACACAGTTCCAATCACTACACATTCTATCAGTTGTTTTATCTGCTCAGGTTTTCATTGCTCAGGTTAAAAGTCCAATTGTCATGACCAGGTGGCAACACTGAGCTCAGGCTCCTGATGGGAAACCTGTTCCACTGTTCCATTAATCTCCTTGAGATTTTTTTTTTCCCCTAAAGTTATTATGAACTTCATAAACCAGAATTCACAACTGGTTTAGTTTGTATCATCTGGCATTAGCAAGTGAAGTCTGTCAGCATTGTGGCTTTACTTCCAATCTCTTGAGACAGATCCTGCAACCTCTTTTCACAAGTGATGCCCTAGGCCCATGTCATCTTGAAGCTGCCAGCTGAACCTCTCCAGCTTCTCCACATCCCTTTTGAAACATGAGACAAGAAGTGGACTTGGAATTGGGGATAACTGTATATGGGATAACATTTGTTGGTTGGCTGAACTTGTCTTTTCTAAGGCAGCCAAGTGAATTTGTGTGATTTGCCAGGAGTGCACCATGCAATTATGTGTGGTTCTATTGCAGTGTGTGTCCACAATATGGACTGGCCTCATATTGAGAAGAATCATCTCAGAGAGTGCTAGTCTGAGTAGATTAACATAGTTAACTTACAATTTGATGTCACCTGGGAGATAGCTCCAAAGAAAAGATGTCTATAAAACTGAAGTTTTCCCTACTGACAAGAAAAAAGATAGTTTCTAAGACCTTTGTTCTTATTAATATGACTTAAGAACATAATTATTTTTAATAATATCTAGCAGCTTTCTTATTTTCAAAGGGGAATGTTGAGTAGACGTAGTTACTTCTAGACATAGTTTATTTACTCCTACTCCCAACTGTATTTGTTCTGAGCATTTCTGAAGTTCTCAATTATTCACAAGTCTGTTATTCTATTTGCCATCCCTGTGGAAATTGTAGGCTTATATTATGAGATTAAATTGCATATTTCTGAGTGTTAAATCCTACTACTGAATATTTTTTTTTTAGAATATGACATCAGATGTTGATTTAAAAAATCCTACTGATTATTCATTTTTCAGTATTCTTCTCTGGTGTTTGTCTGAGTGTTTATTACCAGTATATAAATGCAACAGGTTGTTATTTTGAAAGTTTAAAATATAGTAGAAAAGACTAGGCTTTTACTCTTCATTGTTTTCACTATGCTAAAAAAGGCTTTTTGCCTTTGTACTATCACATAAAAAAGAAAAATTATCTATTTAGATTAAAACTTACTCTCACACTGTGCTTAATAGAACAATATATCTATTTGTTTCTAGTATCATGAATACATTTTTATGTGCTATGCTGTTATACATGAAAAATTCTATAACTTCAGACCAGAAAATAATGCTTATCTCACTGTGGTTTATGTTATATAATTGATCCAAACACATAAGCACTATGTTTTTTGTTGTTTTTGTTTTCCCACAGAAATAGACAAATGATTTAACTTTTTAATTAAACTTTAAAGCTTTTAATTAAATGCCTAAATTGCAAAGAACTATTTCAGAGTAAACTGTCTGTAGATTGTTGGTTATGTATCTTCCTATTGCATCTGCTCTGATCTGGAAAGTAACAAAGAGCAATCACTCACATTCTCACTTGTTAATTGGTACAATTAACACTACTTTTATTATCCAGGCAGACAAGCAGTGATTGTGCAAGTGCTTCAGGTAAAACAGAAATTGATGCTTTTAAACCAAATTCTGATTTCAGATGCTTTTAAAGTAGCATTTTAGCAGAATAACTTTATTTTCTTGTTTTTCACACTATTGTTGTGTTATTTTTCCAACACCTTTCCAAGAGAACGTTGTAACCCAGCAGATAAAGCACAGCTTTTACAAATCCTGTAGTCCTTCCATCTGACTTCAATTTGAGGTGACATCAAGCAAGGAGCTTTCAGTCTTCATATTTTGGACACTTCTGCACCTGCCATATAAGGACAGAAGAAATCAATCCTGAAGAAATCAAATTATCAATAATCAAATATCAAAGATATCGGCCCAATTTCTGCTTTGTTTTGAACCTCAGCTATGAAGGACACTATCTTTTCATGGAATATAAATCATCTTTTTCTTCCTTATGGTGTTGCTGTACACTGTACAGCAGTGTATACTACCAGACCTCTGTTAAAAGTGTTGATTGGCATAAGCACTATGCCATGGTGTCAGGTGTCAGCCCCCAGAGAGGGACTGGGGCAATGGTGTGGCAAGGGTAAGCAGCAGCAGGGTTGCTCCCTGAAGGAGAACCAATGGTCAGAGCTGTGCTCTCAGTGACCACCACACAGTCCCACAAGACCTGAGCAGGGCCATGTAGTGAGAATAAGAGGTTTATTCACCAATGCAGTGCGCTTCAGACACAATCAAGAGCAAATGTGGTCTGGGGTTCATCCAAAAAATGCAATCATGCAAAGCAGCTGACTGGGCTGCTGGGTATCGTATTTGCAGGGCCCCGACCAAGCTCCCAAGAGCAAATAGGGCTGCAAACAGACTGCCTGTGCCACAGGACTGAGGTCTGTGTAGAGAGCTGGGCTGCTTCCAGCACCAGGCTATGGCCCCTTCCAAAGAGCAGCCACACTCTCTGAGGTCACACTGGATCCTCACTTTGTAGTTTGCAAAAAAAGCAATCCCATTCTTTCCAAAAGTTTTCCATCATAAATATCTTCTGCAGTGACGCCCAAGGAAAAGCGGAATGTCAGGAAAACTGAGGAATGTATCTAAATTCTCTTCTAATTCAGTAAAGGCTGGGCATACTCTTCAGCTACAAGAGATAGATTTAAGCCAATACTATAAAATCTTGTATCTAGCAGAAGCATGTTCAGCAATGAATGTCTGAATCAATCCTTCAGGTTCCCTTTCTATTTTATGCAATCATCTCATCATTTTAATGAATCTCATCCTTCAAATATGACAGTCCATTAGATACATAAAATACAGTAGGAATAGAGACATGCTAATTAATGCAATTAAAATTGGTTTGTTTCCCTTATATCCAACAAAGTGTACCTATACAGCTAAAAGGGATTTGGTAAATTTTTTTTTTAATGTGCAGCTGATATAATGATATAATATAAACTGATATAATGTAAAGTTTCCTTTCTTCAAGTACATCCTTGAGGAAGCTGTCAGGAGGTGCTACTTGTCAGATTAAGAGCAAAGGAAAATAAATTATTGTTTTCTTATTCTCTTTCTCTGCCATTTACCTGTGGAGACTGAAAGTTCCATCTTTCATCCCCAAACACAAAATGTAAGCTAAGTATAAAAGATGACAACTTGGTACAGACCTTACTTCATATTTATTAAATCAAGGAAGCTATTTAACCAAAACTTGCCATTAAATCATGCTATCATTTAAAATCTTGAAAAATAATGAATCTTAAAATTCAAGCCTCTTTTACTGTACCAAAATAATTACCATACATTTCTTATCATGCTCTCAAGTTTGCATTTTTATTGTAATGACAGCCACTTTATGCTATTCTACTATTTTTTTTGAAAAATAAGAGCAGACTAAAGCTCATTATAAAGTAAAATAAAATCATTCAGATGAGGTAAAAGCAAATCAAAGATGAAACTTAGTTTTTTATTCTAGTATTTTAGGAGTGGCTTCTATTTCCCTAACAATGTGATGTTACATTTAGTCTGCTGAATAATGCCATCACATAATGCTGGTGATGGCAAATCCCTCACTGTAAAGGAAGAAGAGGAGGACATGGCATGTTTTTCAATCTACTTAAAATCAAACCAGGTAATGAACATTTACACTTCACAAGTGTTTACTTCATGATGAAGAGTACTATTCATTCAGACTTGAATTTATAGATTCAAAAATCACAGTTTTTCTTTAGCCTAGAAAACAGCAGGACTTATAACAGAACTTTAACCAGCTTAAGTGATTGATCAGAAATAAGATCAAAATTTCATGTAACTTTAATTTTATACTTTGGACTTAATTTGCATAAAGTCTGACAGGAAAGAATGTTGGCCATTGTAATATCTCTGATAAATGGATTAAACTTAAGACGTTAAAATCTTTACTGAACAGGTTTAAAATAACAGTCCATAATGCCTTGAGAAAAATATTTAGATAACTATTGTTTTTCTGAAGATGCTTCACAAAGTCTGACCAATTATGAAAACTTGAATTGCAGCAAATCAAAACATATTAAGGAAAAAAAAAAAAAGAAACATATAGGTACGGTTTGTGGGGAGAAAAAAAATTTAAATAGTTTTTTAATATGAAATTCTATTTCTATTACATTTGACTGCACTCTCAACAAGTTTGTGTGATGTGGTCAACACTCTGGAGGGAAGGGATGCCATCCAGAGGGACTTTGACAGACTTGAGGTGTGGGCTTGTGTGAAACTCATGAAGTGCAGCAAGGCTGCAAGGTCCTCTCCATGGGTAGGGGAAATCCCCAATATCAAAACAGTCTGGAGAATTAATGGATTGACAGCAGCCCTGCAGAGAAGGACTGGAGGCTTTTGGTGGATGAAAAATTGCAAATAAGGCAGCAATCTGCTCCTACAGGACAGAAATTAAACAAAACACATCCTGGGCTGCATCAAAAGAAATGTGACCAGCAGATCAAGGGAGGTGATTCTGCTCTGCTGGTCTGCCCTCATAAAACCCCATCTGAACACTGCTCTTGGCCCCACAGTATAAGGGCATGGATCTACTGGAGAGTGTACAGAGAAGGCACACAAAGATGATCAGAGAGCTGGAGGACCTCTTCTATCAAGACAGGCTCAGAGAGTTGTTTTTGTCAGCCTGGAGAGGAGAAGGCTCCAGGGAGACTCAAGTGTGGCCTTCCAGTACCTAAAGGGACTACAAGAGAGCTGGAAGGAGATTTTTTTACCAAGGCCAGGAGCAACAAGATAATGTCACTGAAGGCGATGGTTTTAACTGAAAGAGGATAATTTAAAGTGGACCTAAAGATTTATTAGGCACCAAGAGGCACACAGAGGTTGCCCAGAGAATTTGAGGCTGCTCCATCCCTGGAAGTGTCCAAGGCCAGGTTGAATGGGGTTCTGAACATTCTCATTTAGTGAAAAATGTCCCTGTCGATAGTGGGAGAGGGTTGAAACTAGATGATCTTTAAATGTCCGTTTCAACTCAAACCACTGTATGAGTCTTCATGAAGATAATTATATAGTAAATAATAGCACAAAAAGAACATTCAGATTCAACCCAAGAATATCTATTATTAAATGCATATGTTAGGAATAATCACTTTTGAATCAACTGTTTTCTGTTATTTGTCTCAATATCCATCACAGTTGTTTAAGTAGATGACTGGAAAGTACTGAAAACACTATGTTTTATTAAACCAATGAATTCATGGCATGTTTAAAAATAAAAATCTCTAATGTTAATAAAGAAACTGATAACTGAATAAGGTGAACAGGATAACCTAAACAGCAAAAGACAAGATCTTCTTCCAAGCCTAGCAACTTGGAGGTCAGATTTAAAAGTCACTGAAGATCAAAGATGTCTCTAATGCCAATCAGCAAGATTTCCTAGAAGAGAGAACTCATAAAGCAAAACTGATTTCATTCACAGGTGTGATTACAAGGGTGATTGATAAATATGGTTTTATAGAACATAACAGACATTTAGAAAGTGTTTGACTTAGTACATGCTATCCTGACTAATAACCAAAAAAAAAAATCAGAATATTTACGGCATTGATAAACACAATGTTATGAAAATACAGATTTTATAAGCATATATAAGCATATTGAAAAGTCCTATGCTTCAAAAACTGTTTGAAATGCTAATTGAAAGGGGATGGAGAATTTTTGGTAGAGCACAAGATGCATTGTGTTTTTCCAAATTCTATAAAATATTTTCAGCAATCATTTTGAAATACATCACTCTTGCCTACATAACTAGGTAGCAAACAGTTCATTGAAATCATAATGACAAAGCCATGTACTCACACATTTATGTGCAATCAATTACTCACAAGAGATCTCAGTTCTCAAGCCCAAACAAAATCATGAATACCATTTATCCATAGTATTAATTCAATTCCATCTCAGCATGTGGAAACAGACTTCCAAAACAGTGGAGACCAGATTTAGGGGCAGAAGAGCTGGTTTGCATCTCAACAGGTAACACAGGCATGATCTTGAAGCAGGTCTTTATCTTTTTTTTCCCTGGATTACCTCTCTAGACCCCACATCTCTTTTCCAGAAATTTCTCTGCATCATGTAAAGTCTTTCTTTTCCTGGGATAACAAAAATACAAAAACCCAACCACTTAGAAGCAATCCATTTGCTAATTGAATTCCTGATCTTTTTTTTACTTTTTTAAAGATTACCAATTTTGATCCAATTTAAGTCTAAAACAGGGGAGAGATGGAAAGCAGGTGGAAACATTTTGCAACATTTCTGGGACTATTGGCTCTGTTACTACTCACATTTTCTAATAGAGGAAAAAGAGATTCAAAAGATCAGCCCTATCCAGAAGGCAGTCAATTTGACTTTCACAGTTTCTTCATGGATTTTAATCATCATTCCATGGAAGAAGGAAGAAGTAGAACTATAGTTACAAATCCATATAATCTTAGAACAGTGAATATATTCCGATTTTTGAAAACAATTGTTTATAAGCTAGTCAAAAAGCACATTTACTTCAAATACAAGGAAACACATGCTTGCAAACAGGTCTGGCACACATTGGCATTCTTCCTGGAACATGTAAATCTAAAGTACGTGGAAAAGTTATTTGGCTAATCTGATGTTTATACCATTAGAACTCAGCCTGAAGGAACATCTAAACCACAGTTTAAAGGATGTTTGAAGGCTGTAATATTTGGGAAAAAAAGTGATTGTTATCTAATTAAACATAGGAAAATAACGCTAAACAAGACTGACTCAGGGTAAACCACTCATTCTGATTAGTATTGGAAGGCAGGAAATAAATATTTTCTGCAAAAGATATATTAATTTTTAGCATTCAGAAGCTGGTAGGCTGCTAAGAAAAAGGATAAAGAGAGTTTATAAGGGGAAAAAGACAAGTAATTCATTCTGTAATATCTTCGTGTTGTAGGGAATTAGACCATAATATTTGAATTTCCCCATAACGCAATCATGATCATTTAGGTTCCTGCTGTGAATATTTTGAAACGTTACCCTTGACAATGTTAATAAAAAGGTCAGTTCTGTTTCTGCTTTGTTTTGCCTCTGTGCACTGCAGGTATTTTCATTGTGAGAGTAAATATATTGGTAGTAATCTTTGCATGGCTTCTGAATCCCTTAACCTTTAATGTAACATGACTGCAGATTGAGAACAATGATTTGTGCTTTACAGATTTTGCTAACTTAATCAAAATAGCAGACTGAATCTTGACTACTGAATGAATAACATTAGGTCCAGGCAAGGCACCAAGAAATCATTCCATCCACTAGGACACAAACCACAAAATAATTAGGTTGGAGCATAATGGCAAAATTTAGAGGAAGATCAGATGCTGAACAATTATTTCAATGAATTTTCTGATTTATTCCATCTCAGGATATTTACATTAATCAGGGCCAAATTAGACCTTAGTAATATTGACCATCCTCGGTCTTGTCTCTGAATATTATAATGTTAAAAGTGATAGAACTGTTGTTTCTTCAACCATAAAGCAGGCAGTATATGCATTGCAAGACAAGTTTTAGAAAGCCATTCTGTCTGTAGGATATGCTCAAAGATATCTAAGGCTTATCTGCCTTTGAGGAGGACATTTTTGAAAGGAAAAAGATTTTGAAAGCTTATTTTCTGCAGATCAAATAGACTTCTTGTTCAGTTGTTGGCAGTAATTAGTAGAGCTTTTTAATTAAGAGTACTAGTTAGTTGGGGATTTTGCATGAATTATTCCCATTTCATCTACAATTAGTATTTTTCTCTTAAAAACCAGTTATGTAAACTAAATCTATATTTTTGTTAGTTGCAATTGGAATTCCATCCAAGAAACCTGACTATTGGAGACTGCTGTCCTATGTCTTGGCAATTTAGTCTTTAAAATTTGTTTCTTCAAGGGTATCAGAGTCTGCTAAACAGAAAAAAAAAAAGGATTCAGGTCAGTCAGTAATTTAGCAAATATTTCAAATCCTGTAAAAAAAGCTTTCAAACCATGGACCTGATGAGAACCTTGTATCTCTTCAAGGATCTCTGAGGAGAGCTGTCTTTCTAATTTGTCTTGTCGTGACGACTGGTACTGTGACCTCAGACTTGTCTTCTTGACATCCAGTATGAATCAATTAGAAACACAAGACTCAGTACAGAGAATCTTTTCAACACTCTTCCATCATGGGTAGATTTGAGAAGCCTACCTAGAAGCAGCATATTTGCAACACTTACAGTTCTGGCTCCTCACTCCACACCCTTCTACCTTTTCATAAGCAAGAACATTTATTTGGAATGCACAGATATTTTTCCCAAATTTAAATACAATTCACTTTTACATCCCTAGATAATTCTCAAGGCAATTAAGTCATCAAGACAGTTACACACATTAGACACTGTATATGTTAGATTTCTTAAAGTAAAGTTCAGCTAGCTACTTCAGCAAGTAATTAGAGTACTTAATATTATGCAAAATAGAATCAGGAAAACAAACCACAAATGGATTAAAAATGGTAAACATCCTAAGTCAACACCACTCAGAATGTATACACTTATTCATGGTATCTTTTCTAGCACTGCCAGCACACAGTTAAATTAATCATGTCAGTAGATGCCCCTAGATAAGTGATTAACCCATCTAATTGCTGCAGATAGGAAAGTTTTTCAGGAAGGATATAATTTTTTATAATATAGATTGACCACTCTCTTCCCCACAATTTTCTCTACTTTTATCTCTTTTTGTTCATGCTCAAATGCAAATGCTATATGCTTAGTTTTTCTGAATCATATTTCTTCTTAAAAAATTGTTAAATATGTAATGTTTATTTCCATTCTTCACACAATCAAATCATTAACCTAAAATAACAAACAGGAATATGAATGCAATGGGTATTTTTCAAAATAATTTAAACTAACAGAAACCATTAAAAGTTTATAATGAAATCAATAAAATGCTAAAACTAGCTATTCACCATTTTATGTTCTTACTTTGAAGGGCTTTTATAAGTGCTCTCCTTATTGATTCATTTGTCTGCAAGAACAGAGAAATAAAACTACCTAGCTGGTATGAACCTCTTTGCACCAAAAATATAAATCTATGTATTTCATAAGGACTTAGTCTTGTAAAATGTTGACATTTTCATTTCTTTTTCACCATTGGAGTTGTCTAATCTGAAACAGGAACAAGTAAAATGGAAAATATTTGTGAAATGGGGTTTATAAAATACTGGTGGACAACAGAAAAAAGCCTTTATTGGACTCACATTTTACATTATT
The DNA here is from genome assembly GCF_014805655.1 of Passer montanus. NCBI lineage: Eukaryota > Metazoa > Chordata > Aves > Passeriformes > Passeridae > Passer > Passer montanus. Next base: position 9,554,427 of record NW_024368818.1, on the reverse strand, counting down.
CTCAAACTGTCAGAATATGATTTTGCTCCCATTCAGATATTATAAAAAACTGGTAAATGAAATAAAATTAATGTATTCAAGATGCACACTTCCATTCTACGCCCCTTTTTCCTGCTGCTCAAATCAGGACCTGATTACGTGATGTTCCCAATGCAATGTGAGGAATTAAAGGAGGATTTTTATTGCAAGGATTATGAGCTTTGTGTTGGATCAGGTAACAGATACATGAGCTTGCAGGTACATGCATCTCATTCTATAAATCCAAATAGTTCAGATGTTAAAGAAAGGCCTGTTTCAGGTTACTGTGCTTAGCATACAGATACAGCAGGCAAAGTGGGATATTAATGATGCACAAAATGTGATCTTTTATAGTCAGCATACATAACAAAATGTTATATATTATATACACTGGTGATGAAATCAAAGGGAAAATGTGAGCCCTGGTTATCATGGACATGGAGAAGGCTGAGCAATGACTTTTTTGCCCTAGTCTTCACCAGCAAGTATTCCAGCCACATTGCCCAGGTTACAGAAGGCAAAGGCAGCACCCAGAGAGTCAAGAATCACCTGCTGCAGGAGGAGATCAGGTCTGAGAACATCTAAGGAACCGAAGGTGCACAAGTTTATGGCACATGATGAGGGACCTGGCAGAGTATGTGGCCAAGCCACTTTTCAATCACATTTGAGAAGTCAGAGCAGTTTAGCGAAGTTCCCACTGACTGGTAAAGGGAAAATATAACCCCATTTTCACAAAAGGGAAAAAAGCAAAAGACCCAGAGAATTACAGGCCAGTCAGTCTCGCCATGGTTCCCAGCAAGGTCATGGAACAGATCTTCCCGGAAACTATTCGAAGGCACATGGAAAATTAAATGGATTGGTGACAACCAACATGACTTCTCTACGGGTATATTGTGTCTGACAAATCTGTTGTCCTTTCACAATGGGATGACAGCATTTGTGGATGAGGAAAGAACAAGAGATATCCTCCAGCTGGACTCAAGCCAACAGCCCACAAAGCCAACCATATCCTGGGCAGCAAAAGCAACATGGCCAGCAGGTCAAGGGCGGGGATCGTCTGAAGCAGAGTTGCACTACAGCCCATATGAAGAAAAAAATACATATATATAAAAGGAAGTTTTAGAAATGTAACAAGGTACTCCTTACAAATAATTCATAGTAAGCAATGTACTCTTCTTGGCAAGCGTTGTTGGTTGGAATGCCAGGGCTCTAAAAAGACCTTTATTAAGGTGTAACAAACTGTGAAAGTCAATTTTTGGAACAGCAACTGTAACTGCAACAATAGAAAGTTGCTGCTAAAAGAATTGGATGAATGCGAATTCTGTAAGAAGCACATGTCAGTGGCCAGGAGCAGACAGAAAGCAATTTAAGAATAAAAACAGTCATAAAATATTCAAGGAAGCCAGAGGATTAGCACTGAAAGCAAGTTGCATTAATTATGACTTCTAAAGCAGAAAAAACTGCTGATAAACCAAACGCCAATTAATAGTAATTGCTCTGAGCCAGATTTTAAACACATTACATGAAAATGGTAATTGTATAAGGCTATGCAGTAAGAGATGACACAAAGTTGAGATCAAAGGTTAATTTCACTACTGCCTACAAACTTATACTGAAAAAAATTCCAAGAATATTAAGGTCAGCAATGGGTTACTTTTGTCAAGATAGATAAAGACAAAGGGACAAACATTTTCAGAAATAAAAATAGTAATTATTCATGAAATTGTGGCTACCATCAAGCTCACAGAACAGCACTCTTCTGACACAGTCACACCAAAATATTCAGGAGTCTCAAAAAAGCAGTATTTTTCTAGACACTTGAAATAAAATGAAATCTGTCCCTCCCCCAGAATAGCTGAAGATGTTAATTTATGTGCAATACAATCAAATATCTAATTCAAGAAAAATACATTTTTTACTGTGATAAAAATGTATAGAAAGCAAGAGCAGTTTGCAAGGAAACTAAAGCATCATTTAGAGGGCTATAGCATATGGATTCAAAGAGCTCACATTAACATGCTATTTTCTGATATTATTATTACATATCACAACAGTATTAAATGGTGTTCTGGACAAGAAGATCTAAAACTTACATTAGAGAAGACTACCAAGCATCTTTTACTTTTTTCCTTTTCAACTTAATGTTTCAACATAGTGCCAAGTGGTGTCAAGAATGCATCTTTCCTGACTGATATTATGACTCGTTTCATTTTAAGAAAAAACCACTTAGACACAACCACAGCATTGGCTGCTACACAGGAAGTGCGCAGAAGATGTAATTGTAGGTAATAAAACAGATCTTGGAAGTAAAAGCTCAACTAACATGCAAGCAAGGAACAAAAATAAGTACACCATCCCAAAACAAAATTAAATGAGAATTTCTTCAAAACAAGTCATGACATATCCTTAGAAGACAGGGAATGTGAAAAATAAGCTAATTTACCTATTTTGGCTGTAACATGCAACATGTAGGGACATCAGGAAGGAAATAATATTAAATCTATAAAGTAGAATATTGGTATTAATATTAATATCAGTTTTGCTTAAAAAAAACTCAAATACCAGACTGCATTTTCAATTCAAATTCTGTTTTTGCCACTAGAATGTAGATTTGAAAGCTGAAAATCTTCCAGAAGAATAAACAATTACTTAAAAGCCTCTTAGACAAAATACTTGAGGAAATTTGTGCATATAAATCTAAAAAAATTAAGAACTTTCCCAGACAACTTCATCTCACTCTAAAATTCAAAGAAAACCATGAGAGCATTGAAAACAGCTAAAACAAAATCATCTTCTGTGACAGGTATTGGATAATACTGAAGTGTTGAAAATTTCAGGCAGAGTGACTTGAACAGCATTAATAACCACAAAGGTCATTCAAGGACATTATAGGTTTTTTTCTGCCCATGTTACATCTGGTGTTCTGGGAAAAAAAAAAAAAGTGTATGTTGTCCTGCAATTAGTTAATAGGATACACAGATATTTCTCCTTGCAGCTCATTAAGTTCGCCATTACTTTAACTTTCTCAGCATTTCTAATCCAGAATTTAATATGAAGCAATTGATTTTTTAGTTAGCACAAGTTTGTTAAACTAAGGGGAGCCGTTTTCTCCTTCCCCTTCTGTATCTATTAAAAAGTTGAGTTCTGTTCCTAAATAGAGTGTGAACTACACAGAAAGCATCAATATCATGCTCAAGCAGTGACAGGTAATGCAGAAAGAGATCCACTCATTTTGACATCAAGGTTTAAATCTCAACTAGTCTTGGCAGGCTCCTTCTGCAGGCCACTGAAAGAAACAGGCGCTTCCAGAGGGTGATTGACACCAGAGTGTAAGTCACTTCTCTCCAGTCTCCACAGACTACATGGGACATTCTCTGAAAGCATCTATTAGTTTTCACTGACTTCAAAAGCAACTGGGGTGACAAGTACAGACTTAAACATAATCTTTCACATATTTAAGGCTGGCTGAGGTAGATCTCTGCACTGCTAGCACTGAAGGCCTCTAAATATTATGATTGGAATTGGATGGATTAATGGATATTTGAAGCTGTCTTAACACAAATATAGAAACTCGGATCAAGTCTAATTGAACAAAACCCTCAGACTGTACAGATTTAAAGTCTAAATATATTTTCAGCTTATGCCTTTTTCATTCCTTTATTTTTTATTTGATCTTGAACCTTATCAGCTCTTTTTTCCCATGAAACCAAGTATAAGCATAGAAGACTACCACCTTTTAACATTTTCTGCTCTTTGTAGTAGCACTCTGTTTTCAACTACATTTTAGTTGTAGTCATGCCTCCTAGAAAGTATTCATGCAAAATAATTAGTATTAGTTATGATAGGTTTACTTCTCCTACCCTCTACCCAGGAAAATCTCTATAAGGAATGCACAATTATTTAATTTAGGTATGTTTTCTCATGCTGTAATGTAGCATCACTACAATACAGTAATTTCCTATGGGAGAAAAAAAAAAAAAACTATCCAGTCTTATTTTCAGTATATAGAGTTTTTAGAAAGATTCTTTTTTATTTATCAGTACTCAAATATATAAAGAGTACTTCAAAAATGAAAAAGAAAAATAATTATATATGTACTATATAGAGCACAAAGGGGAGAAAAAAGAAAGCATTCAATCTTTCCACATCAAATGCAAAGAAACGTTTGGACTACTTACCCAGTGGCCTTGTTTTCATCCTTAGCTTTATGCAGCACAATACAGAACTCTGTGCAGAATATATCACAAGTTGATGAAATTGACTTGCAGTGAGTAGTATGGAAAATAGCAAAGCATTAATGCCCTGCACTGACCTCTTGCTTCTGCTTGAGTGAAACAATGGAGAGGGAGAACATGATATGAGTTATTTCTATACTGTATTTCTATACAGTATTTCTTGTGCGCACTCAAATGAGTGAGAATTCAGACAATGCAGTTTAGAAGGAGCCTCACAGTATTAGAAGGCCTGGTAAGAGGTTCTCATCATAGTACTAATTGTGATGATAGACTCACAGACAGATACATAGTAAATTAGATAGATAGATGATAGATAGATAGATAGATAGATAGATAGATAGATAGATAGATAGATAGAAAAACTGTATGTGTTTTAATTAAAGAAGAAGCAGCTAATGGAATTTTCTTCACAAATTTAAGTGCATCTTCACTTAATGTGAAATAAATAAATGTTCAGCCACACTCTTTCTGAAATAGGAAATGTTCACAGAACTGACACTTTTGTATTCAAGCGCTTATTTATTATATACCCCATTAACTCCATTATATGTTCGTACACACTGTTTTTCATGAATTATCACAATTTTACTTCTGATGCTTTGCTATTGGAGGGAAAAGAAGGAACCTCCATTGCTGCAGTGTTAAAAGCCAGAAAAAATTATGCAATAAACAGCTCTAAGTACATTTTCTCCCCTGCATTTTAGCTGTTCCCTCTGACTTGCTCCTTCTCTCTTGCTTTTGAAATGTAAAATAATGTAATTGCATTCATGTCACAGGAGCTATACCAGAATTGGTGATATATGATGTGTTTTACCAGCTCTGCAATACCAATTTATTAGCAGTCTTTAACTTTACAAATCACCCTGTATTTGAATAGATGATTTAAGAACACTTACTTAGGTTTATTTACCCAACAAATTGCTTGTGGACTTAATAAGGAATTCAAGCAGTTTCCCTGGGGTTTCGTGGTGAGAACTTGTTTTCTCCTGTTGTCCCTGAAACAGAGGAAAAGAAAACTCTCTTGGAGTTCAGAGGTATCAACACATACATAGTCAATTCCACCATGTAACTTACCTAATAAAATATCACTAAGGAGTGGTGCAGTGGCCCTGACTGTTTCACCACTGTACACAGAAGGAATGATCAAGTACATGCAGGACCAGCACAGCCCTCAGGCCAGTGCTGCACAGAATTTGGCTGCAGGACAAACAGAACCCGCTGGTTTTAACAGAGGAGCCTGTGGCAGCTCCTACTTCATACTGGCAGCTCCACTCCCTGCCTGGCCTTGCTTTCATCCAACTGGACAGCTGCAAGCCCCACAAAAACATCTCTCCTGTCTCAGAGCAGAAATTATGAATAGAGCTCCTTCCATATAAGAAAACAAGGAGTAGCTCCAAGGATCCAGAGGGGAGGATGTGTTCTATGGATGGGGTCTGCTTGGTGTGCTGCACAGGGGCTGAAGAGACAGTGCTACAGCACCTAAAGGGACATAAAGATTACCTACACTCTGCTCTTCTTGTCGTGCTGACTCTGATAAATACATTTTTATAGATACCTTACAGAGCAGCAGTGGCTTTCTTATTGCAGTTATGGTGGGCTGGCAAGCATCTCCAGGTACAAACCATTTATCTTGACTTGAGGATATACCTCCTCATTCCATATGAGAAACTTACTTTGCTAATGCAAAGGTTAAATTTAATACAGACACCTCCATTGTAAAATTTCACCTCAAAAAAAAAGAAAATTATATTAAATAGAGGGAATCAAGGTCATAATTGGACACAATTTTCTTGTCTGTATTTTAAGAATTAAATAAAGAAACGTGTAAGAGTAAGATCCAGAACCAAGGGAAATAGAGATGACATACCAAGCTCTGCTAGAACTCCAAGTTTAAACCCAAGTTTATTTAAATCAGTGGACTTTAGTACAAGTCTTCAAAGCTTATCTTTATTTTGAATGAAAATAGCACAAAAAAAGCATTCCATTACAGGACAACATATAACCTTCCTGATTATTATCTTGTGCAAATCCTTGAGAAGGGACAGCCTCTAAACCCACATCCATAAATTTGAAAGTTACCTCCATAAAATCAAAGAATTAAATTTTCCATCTTCAAAGGACCTAATTAGCATAATTAGTCCTAATTACCATAATTAGTGAATGGAATAATTTGTAGGTGGAAAAAACTCCCCCAGTTTGACAGGGAGCAGGGGGGAACAGTAAGACGCCGCAAAAAGTTTCTATTGGCAGTTTTATTTAAGTGCTCAGTGCAATTTTGCTTGTTGAGATCTTTAAAGAAAAATAGAACACAGTGAAAGTGGTCCACAGAAATATTTCTAAATTTATTTTTGGTAGAGGCAGTGTGTCCTTTCAGTAACCTGTGGGAGAGAAATGTACAATCTAGAGATCTGCTTTGTTTTTTGTTTTGCCTGTTTGCATAGTGTGTAGAGTATCCCTTAGCAGAAGAAAGACTTGCCATTAGTTTTACAATTGAAGAAAGAGATATATTCCTGATGAAAGAAAACCATTACAAAGCAAAGATACAGAAGGGGAGGGTGGAACAACTGCAGTAAGACTCCTGCTGTCTCCCTTTTCCAACCTGCTAAGGGATATTTCTAGCTGAGGCTGGATGTACTTTAAGTGCAGAGAACCATGCAGAGGAAAAAGGAGGAAAGTTCATCTTTTCTGTTAAAAGGAGTAATACAATTGTAACTAGCTGCTTATACTGGCTCAGAGCCCAGCATGATTAATGATGCTTTCAAAATGGTTTTAAAGAACCACTTAAACTTGCTCTTATGAATTTCAAGTGTGTCAGTTTTCCAGTGCTTGGCCTGTTTATTTGACTGCCCTGTTGCTCTGAGCAAACCAGCAGGCTAAGACCGAGGAATTTGCACTTTATTAGCTTATATGCTGTTAGATGGAAAAAAAATCTGCAAAAACTCATAGAGAAAGGGAAAATATGAACCTTGGACTGTGAAATTAGTGTCAGTAGTGATAAAATAGGTTTTATTTGGTGTCTGATTATTAGCTATATTGATCAACATGTTCCTGGTGTACACAAAGTCTGTGAGAAAAACTTCCTTCCCTGCTTTCCTCATGTACAGGAAGAACTGCAAGTTGTGGAAAGGTGGGTCAACCAGGAATTAAGTCAGTGCATCTGCTTTTGTTTTGCATGTGTGAATTGATCCACGCTTTTAAAAAAAACAGACGGTAGTACTTAGTGTAATTCAGACTGTTCTGTAACTGATGTAGTGCACAGCATTGACAGTCCCTACAATAATTACTATTTGAAAGAAGGCAAAATTGTTTGAAATTATTAATTCTGCACACAAAGAGGAGGCAGATAAAAGCATGCTATACATTTTAATTTACATCTTTCAAAAGACAATTTGCCCTGTGCCTAGGAGGACATTAGCATCAGAGGAACTTTCCCCTTCTACATCTATCCAGCTTTGCCCAATATACAGAATACTGATTAGAGCACTGCAAGAAGCCCCAGAGAGAAATCAATTTTTTTGGTAAACTGTTTTATTTCAGTGTATTGAAAGTGTTCCCAAATAGATCTGAGATGCACAAATTTTATTTCAAATTGTGAAGCAAGCTTGTTCTTGGTCTGTATTTCCAGAATTCTTGATCATTACAATAGCAATTTTCCTACCAATTCTTTTGATTATATAGGAGAGAGACCTGATAAATTCTTAATTATTTCAGACTGGGATGAAAAGATCATGCCATGCAATAAGTATATTTCAAAGAGAAAAAGAGAGAAAAAAGAAAAAAGAAAATAATTACCGAGAGAGACCTGATAAATTCTTAATTATTTCAGATTGGGGTGAAGAGATCATGACATACAATAAGTATATTTCAAAGAGAAAATTATAGAAAAAAAAAAGAAAATAATTGCAATTATAGTTCTCCATAAAATTTCCTGACTTTAATTTGGTAAAATCATTTTCTAGCAGGAAAATGAAAATATTTTATTACTGATACTTTGTACATATAATTCAAGAAATCAAATAATTTCAAATGAAAAACCAAAATATTATTTTGCCATAATGTTCTTAATGGACACCTCCACTTCTTTTTACTTAATATTTCAAAATTTTCACTTCTAACAAAAAATTCTAATCTTCATAACACCAGGTACATTGTTACAGGAAAATAATTACCTGCAAATATTCAACAAGCTTAGCTGCATTAGAAGTACTATTTAGCAGTGACATAGTTTGAACAACTTGTTCCATTGAGCTCCCTAAACTATCAAAACAGAGGATATCTATGCTGGCAGAGAACATTTATCACTCATTAACAGCTAATTAGTAAATTCCTTAATTTGCTCCAGTTCTACTGAGACTTATCTAGAGAATTTATATTGAAATAAAATCTTGTTTGGCTGATTTGTGTTCTGAAGTTTTGGAAGCAATGACTTGCTGTTTCTGGGGGAAAAAAAGAAAACAAAAGAAAAAGAAAAAAATAGATGACAGATAGTCTTCTTTAACTGACAGTGAAATATACAATAATCTACTGATATATTTATGTCAGATATTCCAGCATCGGAGAGTGAAAAACATCAACTCTAGCCTCACCATACACCAAAGAAAAGATTACAAATAGACAGCTTTAAGCCCAGCATTTTATTAGCAAATTGGTATATAAAAATGTGGTTGTAAATCAGGAAAGCAAAAAAATCTTGGCTTCATCACAAAAAAAAAAAGAAAAAAAAAAAAAAAAAAAAAGGCTAATTTTAAGGGAAAGAAAACCTCAGTACTATTAATAGACCTGTGGAAGAAATAAGTCAGAGATCTTTCATATGTAAGGTCTTTCCTCAGGCATAAGAATTGAGAGGAAAAGTGCAGAAACATAAAAAAGTAAAAAAAAACATATCAAACTATTGATCCCTTGTACTTTCACTGAGACCACAAGATGAATTTCTCCCTAAAGATCTTGCTTTGGGAAGGAAGCATTAACTTTTTTTTGCAACATGAAGGATTTGGGAAAAAAGGGCACTATTTCTGAAAATGTGAACTTTGCAAGATGAATCCAAGAATACATTGTCTAAAAGGAGTAATGACCATAAATTCACTACCAGCTGCACAGCTTATAAATCAAGTTGAAAATTAGATGTCTAGGTCTCCAAATTGGCAAAAGACAGATGCAATGGAAGAACTATGTATTGCTTTTAGGCTTCCACTGGAGAATCCATATCCAAGGGAAGAGAACCAATTCTGAAAGAAAAAAAAATAAGCAGTGACAAAACCATTTTATTTGATGTCTCACATAAGGATGAGGCAGGATTTCAATGTATAAAGCAAAAATATATAAGCTCCATAAAAAACTAAAGAACATTTAGAAAATAAATCAGCTTCCAGTAATAGATGAAATACATTAAAGGAAAACAAGTGGGTTTCCCTTTCTACAGACAAACACTACTGAAATAATAAGGAGGATTTCCTACCTTTACAGTACTTGTTTTTTAAAGTTCAAACATGCAAAGTTGTTAAAAATATTATCAGATTTTTTTTTTTTAAAGTACAGGGACTTGCTAAACAAGTCCATGTGGCACACATTAATATGAGAGCTTTCAGTAAAAAATAAAGAGAGCAAAAGATCACAACAGCTGTGGATTGGAGCATTTCCTGTGCAGCACAAGGGGCTGTGGCCATCATAGGGATTTTACGCATCACAGTAAGGCATGTCTCCTCTGTGAAATATCTCCTGATGATGTATTGACCAAGCAGTATTTTAGCAAAATCTGTTGTTGAAATACAGAAAAGGTTCTAAAGTCATTTGAACAGGGGGAATTGGTCTGCAAGCAAAAAGTATTTCCTCTGTTTGTCCGGATTGGAGTCCTAGTTAAGCAAGGTTCCAAAACATTCCCCATTTCAAGTGAAAACAGAACTTTACCTCAACTTTGGAAAAAGAAAATCCCTATATATATATATATATATATATATATATATATATATATACACACACATATGTATGTATGTATATATGAAAAAATTAATTTTAATGTGGGAGATAAAGCAGTAAAATCAATTATTTTATGCTACACAAAAAATCGTTCTTAGTCTTAGCATTAATGTGATGCATATGCTTCCTTCAGTGAAAACAGGCAATATTATCTTCATTAGAAAGAGTATTTCTGAGGATAAAATACTAGCACCTTCTTAAAACAATGCACATTGAAGAAGAAATGTGACATGGCTCTGTATAAACATTTAGAAGGAATTTCAGTATTCCCCTTCCTTTAGAGAAGATGCAAGATGCACCGGGTTCACAGTAAGGTTTTGGTAGCGGGGGACATGTAGGGGTGGCGTCTGTGAAGAGACAGCAGGAGATGCCCAAATGTCTGAAAGAGCCCATTCCAACATCCTTCCAGTGGTGTTGTCACCTGCGCGGCAATGTGTTTAAGAAAGGGTAAAAACTGCAATGAAGGAGCTGGGATAACAGGAGTGAGAAAATGTGAGAGGAACACCCTGCAGACACCAAGGTCAGTGGAGGAAGAGAGGCAGGAGATGCTGGAGCTGAGATTCCCCTGCAGCCCATGGTGCTGGCCGTGGTGAGGCCGCTGTGGCCCTGCAGCCCAGGGAGGTCCACCATGGAGCAGAGATCCACCTGCAACCCCAGGAAAACACCATGCCAGAGAACATTGATGTACCTGAAGAAAGGTGAAGCCTGTGGAGAGAAGCCCACACAGGAGCAGTTTCTCTGGCAGGAGCTGTGGCTCATGGGGAACCCACACTGAAGCAGTCCACTTGTGAAGAACTGCACCCCAGAGAGAGGACCCGTGAAAGAGCAGTTTGTGAAGAACTCCATTCCAGTGAAGCACCCAGGCTGAAGAAACTCATGAAGGACTGTATCCTATGGACCTGACCCAATGCTGCAGCAGAGGAAGATTGTGAGGAGGAATGAGCAGCAGCAATGAAGCGTTAGGGACTGGCCACAACCCCACTTTCCATCCCGCATGCTGCTCAGAGAGGAGGAGGTGAAAAAATTGCTACTGGAGTAAAGTTGAAGCTTGGGAGAAGGGAAGGATGAGGGGAAGGTGTTCTTCACTTTATCTTTTATTTCGACTATACTACCTAAATTTTAACTGGCAATGATTGAAAACAGAACAAAAGATGTCCTGGCAGCCACTGTAATATTACCGTAAATATCATAATATCAGATGTTTTCTAAACCTCAGACATCAGGCCAAAAAGTATGTTCCTTATTCAGAATGGCTATGGGGTTTTGGTTTTGTTTTTTTTTTTCTAATTATTTCTTACAAGACAACTGAATTCACCATCATCCTGTCAAAATGCCAGATATTACCTATCATAAGTTTTCGAGTTCTTAACATAAGTTTGCCAGTTCTTACTTTATTATCAGAAGAAAAACAGTCATTACGAGGTATAGGGTAGACTGAGGGCTGGTATAAAAATAATAAAAGGAGAAAAAAAATTACCAAAAATAACCTTAAGGCATTTAAAAACTGTTCCTGTCCAATAAATTTGACATGTGCCTTTGCATCTTTCTTCCCTGCAGGTTGTTCTGTTACAGTTGTGGAGAGAGATTTAATTTTCCTCCTTGCTTGCTTTATAAACATGATTATTTTTCTTTTATTTTTCTAACATGAAGTAGCATATTGTAGCAAACAAGATAACAAATGGTATGGTGTAACATGGTGACAAGACAACCATATTTTTTAACACAGATTTCAAAATTCAGGAAAAGGCAAAGCAAGTACTTTGGAAAGTACTGCTAGTTTCACAAAAGCCCTAGTACATCAGCAGGTCTGGCTTGTTTAATGAGCATAACTTGGACAGCACTCTTTGTTCAGTTGTGCTGTTATTTTTCAATTAAACTCTGACACTTTATTGTGACTACTTTTACATGAAATAGATTGAAATTTTCAGATGGATTATCAACATATGTTGCACAATTGCAGTTAAACTAACAAAGTGCAGTACACGACAATTTTAACTCCATTTAATTAAAATGCCTTTTTTTACTAATCCATGTCCATCTGGACAAAAAAAATTGTTTCTGACCCTATGAAAGATAAGAGTCAGAAGCCAAGAAGTAAAACTCTGTGAGTCAGTTAATGTGCTGCACAGAGAAAACACTAATGTAATACATACAGAATTTCTAACATATTTCATGTTAATCATAAAGAATTAATAACTCCAAATTACAAACCTATTTTCATGTACCCACATGCCAAAGTCTTGGTTGCTTTTTTCTCCATTAAAAAATATGTATTTAGACGCGAGAAAAAAGAAAAAATCCCAGGTTCCAAGCAAGCACACAATATCTTGTATCTGAAGAGATTTGAGATAAGTTACTTGATCTTAAAGAAAGACAATACAAATAGTAACTGTTTCTTGCACAATCTTGTTAAGCTGTTCAATTAGATTTCACACACCAACTTATACAAAACACAAGGAGTTCCAATTTTGATTAGTACACTGAGGTAATATAAAGCAGTAATGTGTGGAGGCTTGTGTTCTATGGCACTGGACAAGGCCACAAAACATACTAGTGACAAGTTCAATAACATCATAAGGATTTACATTCAAACAAAATATTTTACAGCTGTCAATGCAAAGTTAAAGCCCAAGCAGGTTAACTCCTAGTTTATCTCATACCAAGCAGAATACCATCCCTATAGGTATATCCCAGAGCCACAATTAACTGACCTGATCACATTACTGTCCTTTAATCTCTGGAGCCATTTATCCATCAGATATGTTTAACAATAGAAAGCAGTTGAGATCTCCCCCTCCTACTTATACATTATCATCACATTGGGTAGGGAAAAGAAGATCTGACAGAACAGTGAACACCAGTGATGAAACCCTCTACTCTCCCTTAGCTCCAATTTTATGTAACAAATGTGGCTTCTCCTGGCTCTACAATTTTAGAATATCAAAATGTTAGATTTTATCTTTTTTTCCTCCAAATACATTTTAGTTTATGTAACATAATGCTGTTTGTATCCAGAAATGGAGAAAAAAAGAGATTAAACCAACAAAAAGAGGTTTAATCCCAGTACAGGACTATTTTTCTGTAGAAACATATCTAACTAGAAGCAGCTAATTTTCTCCCTTTTAAATTGTTCCATGTTACACACTCTTGAGCTTTAAATAACTTTAATAAGACATTCCTTCAAAATTTAGATGCTCTGCTAGATGATGCAAGTCATATGATATCAGTTTTGCCAACATTAAACACTCTTGCTTCCCTGGCTCCTGCCAGTGCCCAGCAGAGGGCATTTTAGGACTGAGCTATGTGAATACAAAATGAAGAGACCGAAATTTCTATCCCACCAGTTTGCTCATGTTGCAGAAGTACAGGTTTGAGAAGATTAATAAATATTTGAGTATAAACTGCAGTGTTTTCCACACAAATATCAGATCCCTAATATTTAAATAAAATGCCACATGTGACATTTATTTTATTAAGAGCTATGTTTTAAAACTTGCACTTGTTCATACTGCATACACTGAAGTACTGTAAAACTGACATTTAGACAGTTAACTGTATAGGCACATCAAAACTTGAGGAATAATACACTTACAAAGCAGGGGGAGCAACCTGCACAGAAGTCAATGACTGAAAATTTTCATTTTAGAGAGCAAAATTCTTCTTGCAACAATACTACTATTTAACTACATGTTCAATTACATTATATAAATAAACTCACAATTTAAGTATCAGTTTAAAACTAGCTTTATGTATTGGCTGAAAACCATAAGTTTATAACATTATAACGCAGTTCTTCAATAAACTTTCACTTTCAGATGTGGTTCTTTGAAATCACCTGAAAATCTGAATTGAATATTATAGCCAAGTTCCTACAAGTTAGCACAAATTGGAACTAGTGCTAAAAGTGCAGCCTGACTGGATGGTGTCAAAAGATGCACACAAAAATCTGCTTGCCTAAGTACTTGCTCAGTTACATCATCTGGGTTTTCCAGACATGGATATTCAGTTACATGCCTTGACTTCGGGGGATAGTTCCACTTATGGTGCTTGTGCAACTTCATACAGCCTGGCTGGAGTCGCAGGCTACAGCATCAGCAGAGTCAGCCACAACCGTGCCCGAATTAACATTTTCCTAAGGTTACAGAGTTTCAGTTTGCAAGGCTGAATGACAGAGCTTCCACTGCAGCTTCCATGAGCTCAGACTGATGACAAAGGAGGGACATAGTACTAATGTGACACACATGCTCTCAGCGTCCAAAAATGTTGCCTACTAGGCCATCGTACAGAGTTTGGGCATGGAAGAAGGAATCGACTGAATCTCTTCTTCAGCCTTCTTAAGATGTTGAAATCATATTGTGACCCACATCTCTGAAACTGTCACTTTCTCCTGCATGACCAGCCTCCCTGTCAGAAGCACATATTCAGGATCATTCACAGTCTAAGCACTGGTACTGAACACAAATTCCCACACACAAAGTATTACTTTGGGGAAGAAGAAAATTCAGATTGCAAACCTTTGTAGTTACAATTAAACTGCTGGGTTTTCCCCCTGTTCCCCATCTATTTTTGAAAATGACAAAGTGTTTCAAGTTTCAATCATATCAGTAATTGAAACAATTATTTAATATCAGATGTGCAGTGCTGATATTAAAAGGGTAAAAGGTTATGGAACCATAAGGACTATGTGCTGGCTACAATCCTTGGTTGCATTGCTGACTGGAGATTATTTGGGGAGCTGAAAGAAGCTGTACAAAACAAGAAAAGTTTGTGACCTTGATGAGGCTTTTTACAGAAAAGTGCAGTTTTCCAGTCTACATATTTCCAAATGGTTTACCACCAGGAACCTGAAAAACCTGCTCTTATGTAAATCTGTCATAAAATAATACCACTTTTGGCAAGGCACACTCCTGGGGGAAATTCCCAGTCAAATGCGCAGAGTGATAATGATCTAATGAAAAGAAAATTACAATAATGACAGAGAGGAAAAAAAGAAAGGATGGCTACTCAAAGGCATACATGCCTAACTTTGAAGGAGAGCTGCAAAATGGGGGGGAACCCCCACAAACACACCAAAAAATCCATCAGGCTTTTCTCCCACTGTGGGCTTATTAAATGAGGAACCTGCTTAAGGTTACCTCCAAACTCCACCTAAATATTTGTAAACACTTTCAAAGCTATGCTTACACCATACCCTTAAATCACTAGCACAGGAGCTGTGATTAGTCTTAGTCACTTCAGGTGACAAAGCTCTGGATGGAATACCAGTTTTCTGAAGTTAAACCCTAGAAAAATGGTTATGGATGGTGAAATTTCTCTCGAGTGTAAATGCACCTCACATCCGATGCAGCTCAATTCCTGGTTGCCAGTGAGAAGGACTGCCTCACTCTTCTACCCACACTTGGCCATTCTTCCTTTACATCTGCCTGGTGATGAAACCAGGGGGTGATCAGCACTCCCTAGCATGGAGCAGCAGGAAGATGCTGTCCCATGAAGGAGGGTAAGCAAGAGCCAAACATGACCGTAGTACAGTGTCCTCATCAAGCAGGGCAGAGTCCTGCTGTGCCTGCATGGCAGCCCCACACCAGCATGACCCATCCAGAGAGCAGCAGGGTGGAGACAAACCTAAAAGGTAGGACTGAAGTCCATCCAGAAAGCAGCACTGAAGAAAATTGACATTAAACATATGTTTGAATGCAGCCAGGAGACAAGACCACAACCTACAACACATCTCAGAGGAGAACAGGTTTCACATGCATGAGCTTAAGATGAGCCCTGACCTATGGTCTGCAGTTATGGGTGGAGGTCCCAGGTGGGGCTGGGCAGAGTATTTAAAGTATATTACTTCTCTCAAGGCACTGCCATTTGTACCATGGAAAAATAAAGTACTAAGGAAGGCTACACTACCACAAGGAACATTTAAAGCTATAATAACAGGTTACTTGAGTCTAGTCTCTTCAGTGTAAGTACCAAATACACTTCTGATTTATAAATTAAAATACTATTAATAGAACTAAATTGATGAGCTTATCCAAGTCTTCAATAGTGGAAAACAGTAGCTAGTATTGGTACCTTGACTTCCTCTCGCTCAGGCTTTAGGCAATGATATGTTAGGGGAATAATGGCAATATGCACTGATTTATATCCTCTTATCTGCTGACAGATCTTGCCAACTGGAATTGTGCACTAGTGTCTCACGTCAGTAGTTAGAAAACATGATGAGGCATTTAGAGCTGACCTTTATCCTACTAGTGTCTCACGTCAGTAGTTAGAAAACATGATGAGGCATTTGACCTTTATCCCATGGTTAGTAAAAGAATAACAGATGACTGCTTTGGTAAACCTGAAGAATATGAGATTGTTTGAGAGGATCTGAGTAACTGCCATAAAGTCAGAAGTTCAAAACAATGCAGGCAAGAGGGCTTCATGGCACAAAGCTCTTCTGGGAGAGGGAATGTGTGTGCCTGTCCATATGTTGAGGGGAAGAGAAGTTTTTCTAAACTGAGAAGGGGACAGTAACGTTTTTGCAGAAGACGGTAAAGATAGAAGAATAAAGGGGTTTGCAAAATCATATCCAGGATAATGATCTGGAATTTCACTTCTTCCTAATTTTCAGCCAAACAGCTTCAGGAAGGAGACTGTGATACATGAATCACCAAGAAAAAAATGAGTCAAAACAATTTCACAGGGATGAAAAAGGAGGTATAAAGAGTTCAAGGTCTGTCATGGGCACAACTTAAAGTGACTTCTTGAAATAGCAGCAGCTCTTCCAAGTTGGATGTCTAACTCTCCCCAGGTAATGGATAGGGCATATTTTTGAAGGGCATTCACAGTAATCTGTATCCTGACTATAGCAGGCCAAGCCAGGAATGGATACAAGAATATAATCAAAGATCTGTTTTCTTACTTCTTTTCCTCCAGCATTTTACCATAGAGAGGGAGAAGGACTGAAATTTGAGAATAAAGCAATCAGGCTTGCTTTCTGTCCCTGCTGGACACTGGCACCTACCCAGCTGCTGAGGCTTTAACTACCACACAGGCATGCAAAGAGTTGCAATTTTTTTTTCAAGCTGTGGGGCCAGAAGGATGCTAAGGTCACCAAGTTCTACCAAACCCACGTGATGCATTTCAGGATGGATTTTTTACTATTGTTAGTGCAAATGTTTTATCATCAAGAGGTACTAGTTCTGCCAGCAAGCATCTGCCTTCCTTGGAAATTTGGATCCTCACAAGGCTCAAGTTCTGGATAGAGATTTCATCAAAACCTGCGTGTACCAAAGTACAGGGATAGGACAGGTATCTACCCACAGTGCATGTCCTCAGGGAAATCAGACCATCATTTCCTGTGAGATATCCAGCACAGCTTCCAAATGATACCACTTTCTTTACCTACAGCTGGATGGAAAAGACTGAGTTGCTGCCCTTTAGATCACATCTGCATTTTGTTCCAAAAGTCTCATAGCTCACAGCTCTAATAACATATCAGGTCTCTCCACAGACTACCTACTGTTAGTCAGAGTCATCCTTCCTGGCTTTGTAATTACAGACTGTGGGAGGACTTGGACTTCATAGCAGCCTTCAGAGTGCTTTGGTGTGAGAGGAGAGGTATGTCTTCCCGTCAGCTCAAAGGTCAGGGGATGTGAGGAAGTTGTACACCAAACTCTTGCTTTGACTGTACATAAGAAAAAGGGAAAGAAGCCATGAGGAACATGTGGCAAAAATAATTGGAGCTGGAGGTATAAGATTCAGCAAGGAATGTGGCTGCCTGACCCTGCAGGGAGTGTTGGGAGATGTGGGATGAACTCTGGACTTTGGAGGCCTGTCAGGACACTTCAGTACAGTTGTGCATTGAAATCCTTTGGGAACTGAACTGCAGAAGATACCTAAATGTATCTAACAAAACAAAACAGAATATAAGGGGAAAATTACCTAGGATGCCAATAATAAAGTGTAAAGTTTGTGTACCCTAAGATGGTTCATTCAGATAAGTCAATGAGATCTTCTTTCTAAGGAATAAATGATAAAGGTTTCTTGCCACAAGGTTCTAAATTCTAATACTTTCAGCAGAGAACTAATTCACCATCTATTTCATGAGGAAATTCAAACCATCTTATTTTGATCTACCAACATTTTGTCTACCAGACCACAGAGACAAATGAGCAAAGCAAAAGAGGAACATCCACTCCTTGTTTGTTGTGGGGAAATACATAAATTGAAAAATTAAAACTAGTAAGTCTGAAGATATTACAGTAATAGAGGTCATAAGTAAACAGTCTAAAAAAAGTCTTGCATTTCTTAAATGAGTCAGACTTCTTGGCAGCTTCCCATGTAAGTGGTGAGGCCCAAGACTGTTTACCTCATAAGACAGCAAGCAGATAAGACCGTGTAAGTGATGATTAAAGATATAAAATGTCCAACATGAGATGAGAACAAGGGAGAGTCAAAAGCAGCCTGTGTCAGTTTTAAAGAAAATGTAAAGCAAATAGCCTATGCAGACACTGAATACACAGCGGTTCAAGGACTGAGAGTGTCACCAAACAGGCAGTGACACTTCAGGTCTGCACAAATGCAGAGAAGTCTTGCTGGAATCTGTTTCTCCATGTGTAGGAATACTTTATATTAAACATAGCATTGAGATACCAAAGAAAACAGAAAATGTTAAGCCTGTAAACCAAGAGCAGCAAAATCATGCCAGCACAGCAGCAATTTCATATACAATTACTGTAGCATATTACAGGTTTGGTAGCTGAATCAGCAGAGCCTTCAGAATGGAAACCCATGAAATGTAAATCTGTGTAAGGCTTACTTGCTATCCCACATCCCTAATTTTCTAGAAATACAAAAATCTGTTAGTGAAGACATCTGAAAGGGATGTTGTTAGACACAGGATTTTGATTCATCACGTACTTCAATTTTATGGTTCTAAGTTTTTGGTTTTCCATGGTAAATATCACAAGAGCCGTACACTAAGAAAACTTTCTTTGTTGTCATAGCCTATTTTCCCTGAATCATCTGATATTTTTAAGAAAAATGAGAAAAACATCAATTTTTCTGACAGGTGGTATCAACTTCAATGGAAAAATCATGTTGTTCACATCCAAGGAAGGTATGAAATTCACTAATGCAGCTTTTGGAATAGTCCAAAACCATTTACAAATGTCCATTAAAAAAAAATTTTAAAAATACTGTAATTTCTTATTATAAAGACCACAGAATGCTTACCAGCACACATAGAATTTTCTCTTCAATAAAAATATTATTCTTTGAATAAGCCAAAGAATACTTGTTCAAATTAATTAATATGAAATTGCATGGGCTGTAATATAAAAAGAAATCAAACAGAATCCATCAGAAACGGAATCTAAAGATTTATTACTGAAATAAAGTATACAAAGCAAACAAAAACCTCTACAACAAAACACCAGAAATATAAAAAACAAACATGAATTTAACTTTAGCTAAGCAGCTTCAGATGTTATGGTTTTGTGTTCATTCCAATAGAAATAACATATCACTGCAGTTGATACATTTAAGGCTCAAATGAACAAGGTTCCTTAAGATAGCAGTAGAAGCAGTCACGTTCCTCATTTATCTTGGCCAAGGGTCATCTTTTATATTTCCTTGTGTCAAAAAATTTCCTTCCACATAGTATGAGCTGTTGTCTCTATTCACCTGCTACTGTTCTGCTGGTGATCACTGGTTTGATACCTGCTGGTTCACTTTTAGGACTATCTCATTTGATTTAAGGAAACTGAGAAAATGAAAACCTCTGTAAGAAAGGGATTACCTGAAACACTGAATCTAATTTAACAGAATTGTTTCCCCCTTGAATTTCACAGATAACTGTCAAAATAGCAATGGCACTAAAACTAGTTTCAGACATGAAAGTTCTTTATAATTATGTCTGATATTTATGGCAAAAGAAAAAGCAAACTTCCCAGAGTTTTAAAAGCACTTCAAAGTGCTTTTAAAAGCACTTCAAGATTCTTCAAAAGCAGCCTCCAGTTTTTACTAAAGTAATATTTTTCACTTAATATAAGCCCAAACCAACTTTATTTTTCCATGTAATCTATCCTTGGTTTATCATCAGGGGGTACTAGTTGTGCCAGTAAGCATCTGCCTTCCTTGGAAATCTGGATCCTCACAAGGCTCTAGTTCTGGATAGAGATTTCATCAAAAGCTGCATGTACCAAAGTACAGGGACAGGACAGGTATCTACCCACAGTGCATGTCCTCAGGGAAATCAGACCATCATTTCCTGTGAGATATCCAGCACAGCTTACAAATTATACCACTTTCTTTACCTACAACTGGATGGAAAAGATTGAGTTATTAATAATATTTCCCATTTTGGTTTTTTGTTTGTTTGTTTGTGGTTTTGTTCATTCATGATTTTGCTGGGCTTTTTTCTATAGCAAAAAGCAATATAGAATCTTGCAGAAATCACATTGGTTTAGGATACATTATATGAATTACAAACAGTAAAACCATAAAGATATTTTATGTAAACTTTCTTAAAACTGCCTAAAAATGAGAGCAAATGACTGCAGTCACTGCAAAGGCAACACTTCCTCAGGAAAGTGGTGGAATTACCATCCCTACAAGTGTTCACAAGGCACATGGATTTGGCATTTGGGGATATGGTCTAGTGATGAACACTGTGGTGCCAGGTAAATGATTGGACTTGATGATCTTACAGGTTACCTTAGTAAGTCTATGATTTGACAATAAAAGGGGAGCTTACTACCACAGCCCAGTTTCCAGAAGTTGCAATTAGAAGGATAAAAATTGAGATACATATAGTACCTCAATACAGTTTAGGAAACCTGAAACAAAAGCTTTAATGTTTCCTAATGTAAGAAGCACACACATTTTACCAGTGATGTTCCCTAGGTCCTAAGCTAAAAGACACCAAACCCAGTATCCTGACGTACAAATCCAGTAAGAGTCCTCAAGTCTTTTACCTAAATAACCAATAAAGTTTCTTTCAATAAAATTTCCCACATCTCTCTGGATTGGTTTCTGCACAGATCCAGACTCTTGATCGACATGGTGTTGTGATTTAACCCTGGTTAACTGCGGTTCTTGACTTGTCACTGTGATGAAAAATAATTCTACCCCATCCAAAACAAGCACATATGGCAGTGCAGGCCTGTAGCTGCCCCTGTGCTAACCCTGTGGAAATAAGCAGTCACCTGCTTTTCAACAACACAGGTCCATGGCTCCACTAAGCCAGTGCAATAGAGCAGCAAGGTTACTTCTGTACTGGTATGTCTGATGCCTTGAGGTCAGACAAAGGTAAGGGCAAAGGAAAGGGCAGAATCATGCAGCTGTGAGCAGGGAAGAGCACTGAACCACTCACTGAACTGCATTTCAGCTGAGAAACTATACACTTATGCATTGCACTCTGGAGTTGTGTAACAGTTACAGACCAAAACAAGTGCTGTACCAACACATGAAGCAAATACTTTCATTAATGAAAATAAACTATAGTTTGGGTTTGTTTTTGTTTTTTTTTCATTTCCAAGGCAATGTCAATCCAGACTGACAGAGTATTTTCAGCAAAATAAAGGGATCCAGACTTTTAAGCCCCTCTCATCTTAAAAGAGCTTTAAACTTTTAACCTACTCTCTTCCTCATGCAATTCTCTCACCTTTCTGAATCTGTATTATGACCCTACAGCACACACACAAAGCTTCAGATATCCTGCACAAGGAGATTTGAGTTTGACTTACACTCCATTGTGTTCTGTATGTTGCCTTCAGGGCCACTGCAGCTTTTCTTTTCTTTTTTTTTTTTCTGTTTGCTTTTAATATGTGATGCATGAACCAGTCTGAAGAACAGCCTATGAACTTCATATAGGAAAATACTTAAATTGCGCAGTCGTTCACTTTAACCCAGGGATGTCTGAGGGGGTTTTTTCAGTGTGAAGACTAGAAAAATTATTTAGGGACATTTGTGTCCATTTTTATATAAAATGCTATACAAGTAGGCATTTTTAAATTTTAAATTTTAAATTTTAAATACTAATTGCAGTTCAAATCTGAATAAAATGTATCCTTCATGGGATGAACACTAGCATGATCAAAGCAGCTCCAGGAGTTGATTTGTAAATATATTACAAAGGAGATGAGTTAGATCCAGGATTGTTGCTTGTATTGTAGTTTTTACAACCAGCCTTTTGTAACAGACATCCCACACATATTTTGCAACAAGGAGGCAACCCTTGACTGAAACAGTTTACAGCAACTGTTAAATTGGAGGAATGAGAATAAAATATTCCAGGCAAGTGATATAAAGACTTCGGAAACAGAAGCCTATGTTGTTTACTCCAAAGTAAAAGCAGATACCATTATTCCAAATGTTCCAGATGTAAATGAAACCTCTCTTATAGCACAAATCCACCTGGAATAAGAATATCCACCAAAGTTAAAGACCCAGTTGTGAAATTAAGTTAATAGTAGAGAAGAAGTGGGATGAGAAAGGTAATAGATTGAAAGCAAGAGATCTGCAGGTGTAAAAAGATACATCTGACACAGCATCCTGATCCTGTCACACTTAAGGCCTGTCCACAGTGAATCTTAACAAAATCTATGACATGATAGAGATCACCTCAAGCAAGGATGTATACGTATAATAAAATGTATTTTTACTGTTTGTGAGAGGAGAAGAAAAATTTCCATCAGGAAGTAACTTACCTTTTTTGTCTAGTGACTTTCTTGTATAATAAGTAGGCAATGTGACCTATGCCTGCTTAGAAAGTCCCCAATCAACATCTTCTCTTGCACATCACATAGCCCCAGAGACCAAATTCAGTGCACCTCAACACTGTAAGAACCCCCAGACAGGCCTTCTCTTTAGATTAAGTGAGGAAGACAGCCTGTTGCCAAAAGCACTGCAGATTGGCATGTTTCCTCTTGATCTTTGGATGAGAAATACTGTTCCTTTGGCATATGTCCATCTCTGGTTCTGTTTAGACTCTGTTTTGTCTCTCTGCCTCAGCCATCTGAAGCCATAAGGCTAGCCTTGCCTTTAAAAAAACCTAAATTATATGGTTGGAAGGTTCTGCTGTTGCCTGGAGGATGTTGTTTCATTATGGGCACTACTATTTCATTTAGTCCACAAACTGGTTTTCCATGTTTCTGTTATCACAATACTGTATTATTATGGTTCCTCTAATTGGCTTCAAGCAATCATATTTTTTTTTTATAAAATAGAACCTCTTCTCCATTAAAAGAGGATTACATCAGTTTATTTAAGCAGAAGAGTGAGAATTGCACAATTTATCCCTAATACTAATCTCTTGACACAGAATCATGTTCACACTATCTCTGTCTTTACTGAAATGCCCATCAGAGCAGGAGAAAATCATGATCGTAAAGCTGTGACTCTAATTCTGAGCTCAAAAGACATGAATTAGTTTCATCCTCTGTCACAGGCTTCCAGTGAGACCATAAACAAGTCATTTAAGTCACCTGCCTCAGGTTTCTCCCAGAATGGTACCCTACTTCCTCATAGCACTGATAAGGCAAAGGGGTGTCTGTGTAGCCTGACTGTCTACGGCAGTAATTCTGCTTTTTTTCTAATATCCTGCATGATAGATGTTATAAAGGCACAGCCATCCAAAACAGTCTTTCAAAATAGAATCTCTAAAATTGTGCAATCTTCATAAAAGACATCTGAACTTATTACACAGTAGCTGCCATGAAATTTCCAGACATAAGTCTAGGATAAAAGAACTATTAAAAATATTTGTGCTGTGAAAGTTAAAGACATACTGTTAATTACACTACAAGTTTGTGAGTGCTCAGGGTAAAAAATTAAATTATTAAAATTATTAAAATTATTTAAAATCTCCACTGCTACATACACGCAAAAAGTCCACTTCCATAGGTGATTGTAGCTTTAAAAATTCCCAGCCTTTCGAATATGTAGATATTGTTATTGCTTCAAAATGGTTTTTTGAAAAGACAGACTAATTCTCCATTGTGAAATTCCCTGGCTGCATGAAATCCTCTTGCTCTTCTCATGAACTGTGAACACAACTCTAAACTCAGCAGGATTGCTTCTAAATCTGGGATCCCTCTCCTTTGCATCAGATTGAGATGTAGAAATCGAGAAAAAACTCAACAGCATTTTTTTCCAAGCACAGTGAGACCTCACTTTGAAGTGGCAAGGGTGTAGGAAGTGGAAACATACTTGTTTGTTCTAAAGACAGATGGGTAAATGCTCATTTTGAGAAATCAGTGAAAAGCTCCCTTCTGCCACAGCAAGGAATGGTAAAGAGTTACAAAAAAATTCTTTATCTACAGCAACTTAAATACTGGGATGAAAGCGTTTGAGGTATTGGCTCAAAAGAAACTGAAATGCTTGAAGGAAATATTGCAACAATCTTAATATGTGGGGAAAAAAACCCTACTTTTTATTCCAGTACACCAGTGATTTCAGAAAAAAATGACAAACTAAAGCATACTAAATCTCTGGACAAGGACAGGTTGCTCAATGAGGATTTGGGGTTAGAATGACAAAACTAAAGTAAGACATGTTTAATCAAGCTAAATATTTTTAGAATAAAAGCCCCCTCAAAATAGTCAGAACTTCTCTTGATTTCAATAAGGCCTAATTAAGCTTAGTCTTTGAAAAGATAGATTAAAATGTGAATGGCCAACATAAATGTTGGGATTTCAATAATGCTTTCAGTCAATCTGATTAATTCCCTATGTGTGGGAGCTATGAGTAGTAGACAAAATAGAGCAATTCAGAGAGATAATACAATCTAGAGATGTCATAACCTGAAAATCAAGGTATAAGAAGAACTTTGAGAGATTTTCTATTTTAGAGAAAACTGATATTACTTAGGGACAAGGATGAACTACAAAATTTTCAACAAAAAAATGCATTTCCATTATGATTTATAGCTTTTATGAATAAACTGGACTATTCCAAAATTTAAGTATCCTTATCACCAGCCATTTTTCCTAGTATAACCCAAATCTTTCATGCTGCAATTTGAACCAAATACCTTTTGTCTGAGCGTGTAAACCAAATATCCCCTTCTCTCTGAAGCAGTCTTGTATCACTTAGTATGCTCTGAGTATTCTCTCTGCATAAACCACACATTATATTCTTTCAGCATTTCCTCTTGTTTCCTGGACCTCTGATCACTATCACTGCTCCCTGCTTATCCCTCTGCACCTAGTCCACATCCTTGAACTACCATGTCCAAGAACAGGACAAAGTTGTCCAGGCCAGAGCTTATTTGAGGTTGATAGAAAATATGCCTTCTTGCAATAATATAACACTGTTCATTCAATTTCAGCTTCTTCATCTGGTATAATCTCAACATATATAAAACATATAAAACTTCTATTGAAACAGTTGCTCAAGGCATCATAAGCAGCAACTGATATTTAAACTGTTTATTTAGAGAGCAGTCTCTTCTTTCATAACAGTATTTCTTTTAGATATGGTTCTAACTCCTGGGAAAGCATAAAGAATTATCTCTAGGGGATTATATAAAGGAAAAATGCTATTGCTCTACTGAAACAAAGATTGCAAAAGTAGTTGAATAGGGAAAGAGTTTTTAGAAATAAGATTTCAGAAAACAGGGAGATGGTAAATAGACAGAGACATTTTCTGAAAGAATTTGAAGAAGTACAGGTAGGACTACATAAAGGTTATCTTGTAAGTCAAACTCTTAAACAGGAAAGGCCACACAGTAGAAGTAGCAGAGACAATTATGTCTGTACTGAGAGCTCTTCAGTAACTTGGACCAGTGAAGAATGAATACAAAAACCGAAAGCGAGGATGAACATAAACCAAGGACATGTCAATGAAAGCAAAGATGTGAGTGGATGTAATGTGACATAAAGAGTTAGGCAAAAAAGTAAAAAAGTTCTGGCAGTAAGAAGTAACTGGAAGAAAAAGGGAATAGTGAGCATATTTTTGAGAAACAAAAGATGCTGAGGAAGTGAAAATACCTAGCAGTGCCCTGGCCTGCTGAGTGTCTTGTCCTGCTGAGAGCTCCCAAAGAGATCTAAGCTCAAATTCTCATTTATCAAAATTAGTCATGATGAAATAGCAAATACTGTTGGTGAAAGGATCAGAATTAAAAATAATTTTGTCAAATCAGAAAGACAACTGGCTTTATCTTACTGGGGTTGGAACAAATAACAACAAAAAAAAAGTGCAATGGTGAAAAGAGAAAATAAAATTCAGAACACAAAATACAGAATGAGAAATGTTTAGCTAGATAGTGGGGACAGAGTTGACCTATGGTTACAATGATTTATAGAGTGATGTCTTTCCAAAGAGCCACATCCTTAAAGAATGCAATAATGAGAATGATAATCAATCTTACAAATTCAGCTTTTGTGAGTCCCCACAGGTAATTCTGTGTCTGGTTTAGGAACTTCATGTCTAGCAAGAAACTGAACAGAATTCTGACTTATTTTTCTCTTTTTTTTTCTTTTTTTTTTTTTTAAGAGCAAGAGTTTTTAAGAAGAACATGAGTTTTTTTCAGAAAAAAAAAATAACATAATGCAGTGAGTTTGTTTGGTTTAGAAAACAAGATGAAGGAAACATGGTAAAAATATCAGAATAAGACAGTCATTGTTCTTCCATGTACAAGGGAGAAGAAAAAGAAAATACTATTGACAGTAAAGGTTAGAACTGGTGAAACAACAGAGGATACTATTTGAACAAACTAAGAAAACTTCACATTGAGAACAAGAGGCAATCAAGTTCTTTCTCAGGGATGATTTAGGAGAGGAAATTCACACTATATGTCTTCTTTGACCCTCTCTTAAATTTTTATATTTTCAGAAACAGAGGGAAGAGGGGGGAGAGTCATTACAATAAACGCATTACATTATAGTCTTTTTCCAGCGCAAGAAGGAGAGAGCTAAAAAATGTATATTTTTTTGAATTCCAGATTAGGAGCATCTGTTTTCTAAGGTATCTCTCTTCAGCCAGTATCATTTGCATAATTATAGTGCTAGACAAGGACCACACAGAAGCAACTCTATATTGAATAGCAAAGCAGACTAACAGCAATTTGAATCACAGCTTGATTTCCCATGACTCTGAGAAACATCAGATAGTTTTGTTGGCCACGTGTAAAATAGACTGAGTATAACCTCCTCCTCTTCTCCCAAATATGGGCTCATCATTAGGCAATATTCAATTTTTTAAGTTACTGATACGAAAAATGAAACTTGAATTGGTTTACATAATAGAAAACAATTTCAACAGTTGTAGACCATCTTCTATTTGAATCTTTGCAATTACATGAAAAATTACCCAGGTTGGCTATAATAGTCTAATTTAATAGCTTTTTAGATATGTGATTTGTTTATTTTTAAATACATTTGTAATATATCTGACATGACTATCAAAAAGTTTCTGGTTATACACTCTATGAAACTCAAAACCAAGAGGGCTTTAACTCAAACAAAAGAAATTACCCTGAGGACTAAAGCATAAGGACAGATAGCTATTCCACTATCTACAGGACGGATTCCCTGTTGTTCCCTTAATGTAATGAAAACATTATGAATTAAACAAAAAATGAAACACTGATGAGAAGAGGAGAGAGTTCAAAGAAAGAGCATATTTCCCTTGTTCACATGAAGATCTATTGAGCATTCATAGATGAAGCCATGAAAAACAGACTACACCTTCTATTTGATTTGGTTTATTACTAAAACAAGAAGCACTTTTCTACTTTTGGCAGTAAACACTTCAATGTCTTGGAAATTACAATGTAAGTCACATGTTTTAGAGGATGAAGAGAAAAATCTACATCATAGCAGTTATCACCTACAGAGTAAATGGGAAAAAACTTCCACAGAGTTCCCATATAAAGAAAGAGTAAGAACATGCTCAGCTAAAATATTCTTGGGAAGTTTAAGGTTTCACTATATTTCTTTTATGCATTTTGAGATTTACTGAGATAGTTATCACTAATGTATTCTAGGATGATCATTTTGCTGTAAATCCTCAAGGGGACACTGCTTTTCAACAATAGGTATTTTAGCAAACTTCCAAGTGCAGACAAGTTTATGGAAGTAACTTGCTCCTGCATTATTAATGTCTCCATTTCCCTACCTGTAAAAAGAAAAATATATTTCACTGCATGTATTCTGTTCTAAATCTGATCCAAACACCCAGAATCATAGCCTGTGTCTTCCACCCTAAGACTGCTACTCAGTGATTCTCACATAAATTACTTGACTAGTTTTCAGAGAAGGACAGGATTAGAAAACATCCTTGTAGGCTTTAATGAGTAGGCATGTAAATTATTCTTTCCTTATATGCTATAAAAAAGAATAAAGAATACCTTTTTTCTGGATTCAGGCAGAACTCATAAACTCAGAACTACTTATTCCTATCAAGACCTAGGTACTTCTGACCATGCACAAAAGCAGAGCTTTGGGTTACACAGAGTTAGAGAAATGTTCAGGTAAACAAATTATTGATTTAGTTTCTGGTTTATGTACCTCTGTAAAAGCAGAGCTTTGGGTTACACAGAGTTAGAGAAATGTTCAGGTAAACAAATTATTGATTTCGTTTCTGGTTTATGTACTTCTGTAAACACATAATTATATTAGTGAAAAAAATACTCCAAGATTAACTTCAAAATGGCATTTGTTCAGTATTTTCTCTGGAATTGTATTACTTTCTGAGTAAAATTTTCTGCAATTAAATTTAGTTTTTAGGGTAGGGCTTGCTTTTGAAAAACTGGTAATTCACGTGTCATCCAACATTTGTATCGCTGTGTTTAACTTGGCCTAGTCCAGATTTATCTTTCCGAACTGAATCCAGCCTTTTACTTGGCAAAATGCTTTCACTGCTTTACGTCTGCCAAGTGGCTTGCAAGATTTGCCCTTTGGATGGGCATTTCAACTGTGTTCTTCCTGCACCGGGAAGTCCTAGCAGGCTGACACAGCTCGTTAGCAGTGCCCACTGCCCAGAGCTGCTAATGAAGTCCCTTCAATTCCCACAGGTGCTCCGCTAGGACAGACCTAACAGATATCAACACAACCAAAAAAATATGACATTTAATCATAAAAGCCTTCCCAGTTATCTGCTGAGTCATCCTAAATGAAAGTTATGTGTTAAAGAGTACTCACAGCTAAGGACTTCAGTCTTCTGGTGAACAATAACTAATGTGAGCATGCAAGAGCTCTTGGCCCTACTGACATCTGTGTCATAACTTACAGACAGACAGCAGAGATAAACTGGTATCTTCTTCCACCAAGTGCAGAGGGTGCAGGTTACAATTACTACTTCAAATTTACAGAGCAATGTATGAAGATAAGTCATAAATTAATAATGACCTTTCCTTTAAAGATCTTACATACTTTCAAATCAAACTATTAAATTACTAGCTGGTGAAAATGATGCCATCTCACTGCCCTGTATTCATAGATCTGATTTGGCTCCTGAAAACTCAAGAAGCATAGCAAAGATTTTATGTGTGACACCAATTGCTGCCTCCTGAGGTCTGTTTCCCCTACACAGCATGGCTGCAATCGGCGTCCATCTAGGTTCCATGCAATAGAGGTACACATGAAAAAGCAGACAGCAGAGCTGTCTGTCCACTTTCCTTCTCTTGCTAAGCTTTCTGTGGCATCCTTTCTACCACAATCTTCCTAAGTGACTGAGCTTCCTTCAGGTACCTTCTGTAATTCCTGTTTCTTGATATCTATACAGTCTGCAGTCACCACAGACATCCACTTTGACCCAAACACTGTGCAAAGGTGCAGCACAGGGCTGCGCTGAATACACCCAGCCTTTAACTGCTCATCAAGATCATGTAATCACCCAGTTCTTATCTGGCACTAACTTGAAGTCTGCTGACTAAGGGCAGGACCAGAATTTGTTTACATCTGCTACAGCCTTTCTTCTTTCATGTTCAAAGTGATACACGTGACAAGGCTAGTAAGGAAGGCATCCACTTAGGGAACTGGATCCTGGATATGAAGGAATGATTGTGGATAATGATGTGAAAATTTAATTTCTTGGTGTTCACCTTGATGATGATTTTCACAGTCCCATTGTTTACTTACTTAAAGAAACTATAATAAATAATGTAAAAAAGTTACTTGCAGAAAAATAGAGGCAAGTACGGAATCTCACCAAAGAGTAAATGAATCCATTTCAATTAAGATGATACATCTACAACCTCTCAGATGCTTCTCCTCCAAAGTGAAAACTAAAGAATGGAGGTATTTCTCTCCTGTATAAAGACATGGAGCGTAATCCATGGAGCGTAATTTCATGCTGACATTTAATCATAAAAGCCTTCCCAGTGGAAACTCCCAAAAGCTTCAAGAAGAAATGCAAGGCAAAGTGTGATCTGAATTTTCCCCCTTCTAGAGATAGCGCTGTGAACCAAGACTGCAGGTACCTAACATTCAGCTTTCCTACTCTATAGGCTAAAACTTTAGGTACTAGGATACATAAAGCAGTCCTCATTACCTTGCTGTGATTTTTAAGCTGCCACACCTACTCCTTCCCATAGAATGTTGACTAGCCTTCATCTGCTCAGTCAGGGAGCCTTCATCTGCTCCCATCTGGGAGCTGGGAGCTGCTTGTTTCAAGTGTCTGTAACTCACGTGGTGTCAGGCACCTACTTCTTGAAGTAAATGCTATTTTGAGCATACCAGAAGGCAGAATCACAGCCAGTTAGGGAATATTCAGATTCAACCCAGAAGTACCCAGGAGGCTTAAGCAAACACAGCGTAAAAGTTACTAAACATGATTTTTAATTCCAGCTTTGAACTTCCCTGTTTGAAGCTTCTCCAAACCACTTTGAGCTAGTTCATGTATTAAAAACACCACATTTTTCTCTAGAAAGTTTACCAATCTGTAATTATTGATGACAATCTGAACCACTGATAGGAATGCACATGTGAGTTGACCTTTGTGCACAGAGACCAATATTTCAGATAATATGGTCTGTACATACTAAATTACAAGGCGTGGTTTCCAGACTATGATTTTGTCCAGCTACTCTCCTCCTCTGACAATGTTAACTTACAGTGAAAATACCCAAACCAACAAAACAAACAGAACACATTGGCAGCTATGTCATTTAGCAGTCAGTTAACAACATGAGGCTGTATTCCAGAGTAGTATTACTTTCAGTTTATATATGCCAGGAAATAAAAAACTTAGACCTACTTTTCTCATGAATTTTTATTTATTTTATATTTTTTAAAATTTAACACTGTTCACCAATATAAACTTAGCATGTAGCATCTTAAATTAATAAGGAGAAACTGAAAACTTTTAATAGAATTTATCCTAGCAAGTTCCTGGGAACCTTGACAATTCCCAAGAAGAAACCTATGGGAAACTTAAGTAAAACAAGCTCTTTTGAGAGCTAAAACAAATTCAAATACTCTGTAAAAAACTGCTTGATGGGGTTTTCTATTCTATTAATATTTTCTATGCTAGATATGTACAGAGTTAATATTGTACACTTGAGTAGTTCAAGAGGACTTACAAGCATCAGTGTCCTTGTATTTTTCTGCCTATAATCCCACAGTCTCTCAAGGGAAAACAGCAATTTTCAGAAGACAGAGCAATGCCACACAGCTCTATAAGCAATTTTCCCATAATTGTGTACATTGAGGCAGAAGAAATAACAAGGAAGTTGGCAAAGTCTCTATCCTAAAATATTCCCCAGTAGATAAGAGACACTCACAGTCCTTCTCTGCATTAACTGACTAGATTAATAGTGTCTAACAGAGGAGGATAGGAGGATAGAGCCTTAAATGTTGGGGACTGCATGTGCAGCCCTATCCTCACACTACGAGTAGGCAGCACCTCCCTCCCTTTTCCCAGGCTGTCTAGAAATAGGCTTGAGGTATCCTCTGGAGTCAGACTAGGGCCAGTGCCCAGAAATTACAGTTCAGTGTTTACATTTAAGATGAACGAGAAATCCACAGTAATTGATCTGACCTCATTAGCATGTAAGATATCAGAATAAGCTTAGAATAGCAAACATAGAAGTTGATGAAACAGGACAAAGCTCTCTGGGGCTCAGAAAAAAAAAAGGCATCCCATTTTTAATTAGTCTCTTCATAGCTAGAAATAACACCAGGCTAACTCATTGACTAGAGCCTTCTATTTGAAGGACTGGTGCTTGTACCTACTTAGGTGTCTAAACTGTACTTCAATATAGTTCACACTCTTCTAGCGTACTATTACTTCATAAGAAAGTTGCTGTTTTGGAAAGTTTAGGCTTCTCCCCAGTTTCTCCCATCTTTTCAAGTTATGAAACCTACTGTTTCTACCAGGGCACTGTGAAAGAATTTTCTAAGGAAAAGAAAAGAAAAAAGAAAACAAATAAAATACAGTTCCATCCTGCTCACTATAAAGTTTGGGCCTCTACATACCCCAAGTACATCTTCAAATACCTTGTTTTCTTTAGAAATCAGCAAACTCCTAGGTCCCACCTAACTCCAACACAAAACACACCCTAGGACTTATCTTTCCATCAAGACTTTTTTTGATAGTTGAACTCTGTAAGTGTGCCAGATCCCTCATTTACCCGATCCTCCTCCAGATGCAGCCATAAACGCTCATTAAGCTCACAGGTTAAGTATAAAACTTTTCTCTGCTGGTGGAAGATAATGAAGGATTGGGTGTTCATTTGGCCACATATAGCCTTATGAAGCAAAGACAATTATTAACAAATCTATTTTCTTAAAAAGAATGTTTTTTTCTGAGAAAAGGGAACGGTAGTACATGTGAACTAGTAGAATTTTTACATGAACTTTGATACACTATATGCTGAGAAAAATCTGGATTATTCTGAGAAACATGGAACCAGTTAAATGGATAATGTCAAGTTACTTGGAGGGAATATGCTATTAATATTGCTTTCATTATTATTTCCACTTGTGATCTTGATATCAAAAGCAGCAGTGTGCTTATGCTTAAGATGAGAACATTATATAGTAAAAATCAGTCACCTTGATTACCAGCATAACATGAACTAAAATGCTTAGTACATGGTTTTGGGACTAGCAAATGTCTCTGTTTTCACTTTGGAATCTGCTAGTTGAAGACAGGAAAAGAAAGATCTAAGAGCCTTAGTGAAGCACAGTAGTAATTTTGCTGTGAAATAGACAAATGCAATCTTCATCACAGGTGTTTAGTTCAGTAACATAGTCATTAATGTGACTGAAAAAGGTCTTGCATATAATTTCAGTAAACTATGATGAAGTAAGATCAAATCAAACTTAGAGACCTAGACAAGAACAACAAGAATAAAAAAGGAAATTAGTATTTTATTATATGACAGAAAGCTTTATTTCAGTATTGTATGGAAGAGTTAAGAGATTACATTATTGTATTCTAAAACTACATCAAAGAATAAACATGGTAGAAGACAAATAATGTTTTCACTTCCAGATTATATTGAAAAGAGACCAACTGTGCCTAAAATGACCTTGTGAATATATGTAGACTGAAAATTTGGTTTTTAATAGTCAGAAAAAAGATCCACTTGCAACATCCTTCCAGTAGTTCAACTGAATTCTAAATAAAGTTTATTAGTTTACAAGTGAAATTACATGCTACTGCCTGCAAAGGCATGGAAATAACCAGCCCTTTTCAGTCTAATTCCTCCTATTATTAGAAAATAGGGAACATGTTAATGAGCAGAGTTTTGCAATCACTATGAATTAAGAGACTTCAATGGGTCTATTAGTATCAACACTGACAGCTAACTCTGATACTGTGCTGAGGAAGTCTCAGCCTTGTGAAAACTGAGAATTATTATTTTTTTACTTGAAGAAATTCTCCAAGCTGTATTAGCTGAAATGGCAGCATCTCTTCCGCATTTTTGACACTCACAAAAATCTACTGTGAATACAAAGAGGTAAATTTTGATGAACAGTTAAGAAGAGTGAAAACAACAAATGATATCAAGGAATTACAGTACAGCATGTAGGAGCACTGAGCCTTCCCGCACTTCCATATTCAACTGTGTAGACATGGTGTGTCTATTATTTGGTAGGAGTGTGTGCATGGCTGTCTTCTTGAAAGCAATTTTGGGCAAGTGGTGGGCTTCTTGAAGTACAATTACTTTCACAGCCATGCCTTGATGATTGCTTCCAATTGAGTTGTTGCCGACTTGAAGGTGTGTTTATGGAGAGATCTCCTTAAATTCAGTATGTGTATTTGTGTACATGCATACTGACATGATACGTCGGGATAAACCACTCCAGATAAACAAACACACAAGAATCAATCAAAGTGTTTCTGTTTACTGTGAAAAGCCCACTCACATACTCGTAAAAACCAACTTTGCTGCAGAAACCAGGCTTGATGCTCATCTTTAGGATGGATTTGGCTCAGCTGTATCCCCTTCATAGCAACCAAGTGCTACGGCAGAACACGGATGCTCCCATCTTTGTGTCTGCCCGTCCCGGGGCCGCTGCCCCGCCGCAGGCCGGACGCGCACCCGGGGCAGGCTGGCCAGGGTGCCAGCGGGATCCCCTGCCAGAGCAGGCCCGCTCGGGCTGCCTGCCTCCGGCCCCGGCTGCCGCGGCTCCTCCAGCGGGGCAGGAGCCCCGGGGCTGGCATTGCTCCTGCCCCAGCAGCCGCCCCGCTTCACCCCGACAGAACCAGCCTCCTCCAGGCGCACCCTCTGCAATGCCCCTGCGCCTCCGTGCCCCGTGGTGCAGCCTCCCTCCCGACTTCGCTCTGGCCGTCCCAAAGCCCCTGGTAAAGGAGGCGGCGAGCGCCGGACCGAGCCGAGCCCGGACCCTCCACCTCGCCCCGGGTCGCAGCGGCCCGAGGCCGCGCCGCCGCTGGAGGGCAGAGCGCGGAGGGGCGGCGAGCGAGGGGCGGGCACTGCCGGGCCGCGGCCCCGGCGTGTGAGCATGCCGCGCCGGGAGGAGGAGGAGGAATTCCTCGGCCGGGCCGGAGGAGGTTCGCACTGGAGTTAGCGCCGGGCAGGGAGGAAGAGCGAGCGCTGCCGGAAGCGGCGGAGCGGCGGCGGCGCTGGGAGCCCGCGGTATCCCGCGGGCAGCAATGTAGCTGGGTGACAGCGGCCGGAGCGCGCCGCCTCCGCTGCCAGCGGGCCGGTGCGGCGGGTCGGCAGCTTCTCCGGGGAGGCGGCAGCCGCGCCTCGTCTCGCCGCTCCCCCGCTATCCCCTCTGCCCTCGGCGCCGTCTCTCGGCGCGGCCCTCCCTCCGTTCCTGCCTCTCTCCGCCGCCGGCCGGGGGGCTGCGGCCGCCACCGCTGCCATGGGGCTGCCCACGCTGGAGTTCAGCGACTCCTACTTGGACAGCCCGGATTTCAGGGAGCGCCTCAAGTGTCACGAGATCGAGCTGGAGAGGACGAACAAGTTCATCAAGGAGCTGATTAAGGACGGAAGCCTCCTCATCGGGGCCCTGCGAAGTGAGTGGGGCGGTGGGACCGGCGGTGGCTGGCAGGAGAAGGGGCTTCTTTTGTTTGAATGGGCGCCGGGCGCGGGCTCCCCTGCCGGCGGCCGCCGAAAGGCGCCTCCTCAACTTTCTCTGCCCCGCTCCCTCCCTTCCTCGCTCCCCGCCGCCGTGCCTCGCCTCGCCCGCGGCGGGGCCGGGTGGGTGTCCCGGGGGAGCGGGGGCGTGGTCCCGCCTGGGGATGCGGGCAGAGCCCGGGGTCGGGCATGGGGAGGAAAGTCGCCGTGTAGATCGCTGTACGCTGCGAATCAGTGGAGTGTTGCGGCGGGGTGTGTTTTCGGCACGCTGGCTGCAAGTTGCGTGTCTTCAGATAAAGAAGATGTTCGTAATGAAGCGGATTTATAGGAGAGTTTATGTCTTCCCCCCCATAATGTTTTCATGTGGTAGATTAACTTTTTATGTATTTTGAAAGTTCTGAGAGCGGAGATAAACACGAAGAGCGTAGCGCTTTTAAAGGTCTGTGAGTTGAGCAGTGACAGCTTTCTGGGGCATGAAAACAGCAGTCATGCTCTGAAGATCATAAAGTGAAAGCTGGAAATTGCCCAGGAGTGTCACTAGACTCGGATTGTCCTCCCGTCCTGTAAACCTTGCCACCTACTTCTTGTCTTTATGTCACTAAGTCACTTTGGATCTCTCACCTGTTGCCCAAAGTTTTCCTTCACCGAAAGCAGAGAAGTAACTTACAGCATCTCTTTTTGCAACATGAGATAGTCAAAAGAAAGAATTGCTTTAATCCTTAAAAATATCTGCCACATTGTCATGGTATGTCGGTTTTTGTCGAGTTAGAGGTAGCACTACTGCTTGTTATGTGCACAGGGAACAGGTGTTGCTCTGAGCTCTGTAGTTCTTAAGAACTGTTTCTGACCCAGAGTCTAAACCCAAAGTTTGTGTCCTTATCTAGGAGGTAAAAATTGTAAGGATTTTATTTGCCCAACAGTAGGGTTTAATTGGACTTGTTCATGCATCAGCTGTATATTTACAGCACTGCATTTACATAAAGCAGCTATTGCCTTTTTGAGAGTTTTTTTCATATAAATGCATGTATTTCTGGACACATCTAATTTTTAGTGAGTAGCTGGGTAGAAGTTTAACATCTTGTTTGAATTTCTATTAAATTTAATAAATTTCTGAACCCATGCCCACAGGATGTGAGATGACCAATTACACCCAAAATGTGCGTGTGTGTATATATGTGTGTGTGTATCAGTCTACGTGTATCTCTGAAAACTCACTGGTACAGTTTTCTCATTTACAGTTTTCTTTCAAATAAACTAAAAAAGTTTATTTGTATTTTAAACCTTTCTTGTTGCTAAGAAGTTTTCTCAGTGTAACAGAAAGTCTAAGCTTGTTTTAAGTAGTAAAAGCTTACTATTACAATCCTGGTCCAAAAATTAGTAATGACAGATTGGGATACCACATGAGTACTTTTTTGACCTGGACTAGCACTGTGAGCTGACTGCTTTTGGGTCCAGATCAGATACGAACAAGCACAACTTTCTTGTTAGGCTGTCTGAAGACAGGCTGAGAGGTTGAGGCTGTTAAGCCTGGAGAAGAGAAGGCTCTGAGAAAAACTTCCTTCAGCTCTGCAGTAACTAAGGAGAGGCATACAAGAGCTGGAGCAGGAGATTTTACAAGGATGTGCAGTGAATAGTCCAAGGGGTAGGTCTAGATTGGATATTAGGGAGAAATTCTTCTCTGTGAGGCTAGTGAGTCTCTGTAACAGGTTGCCCAGAGAAACTGTGGATGCTCCCTTTGTGGAAAATTTCAAGGCCAGGCTGGGTGGGCCTTGAGCAGCCTGGTGTAGTGGGAGGTGTCCCTGCCCATGGGAGGGGGGGTGGAACTTGATGATATATAAGGTCCCTCCCACCACAAGCCATTTTATGGCTGTCAAAGACAGATTGTAGTGGAACAAATATTGTATTTGGGAAGTAATTTGAACCCTGGTTCTGAAGTGAGTAATCCCATTAGTTTTGGGGAGAACACTTAGAGTCCTTGCAGGGTTTAGAGCAATATTTATATCTCAAGTAATGACTACTTAATTTGTAAGTTCTCATGATTTTTCAAACCTTTTAGTTCAAATGTTATTCTATTTGACACAATGCTTGTTGTATCCTATATACAGATCTAGAATCTTTCAGCCTCAGAAAAAATAAAGTTTGTTTTGGTATAGTAAGAAATCTTTGTCCTCTTGTTCATTTCAAATCCCCTGATTTCATGACTGTGTCATTTTTTTATAGAATATTGCCTTAATTCCTCTGTTAGGACTGCTGAGAAAATGCCTGCATTTTTTTCTCAACAATTTAGAAATCCTGTACTTATGCTGTAAAGACTATTGTAGATGCTGCAAGGACAGTGTACCTGTTACAGCAAGTAGCACTATTTCTGTACTAGAGCACAGAAATTTGACTTGTTTAAGAAAATTAGTGGCTCTTACTCACCTTTAAAATCAGTGAAGTGTAAAATACTTATACAAGCCTTTTATTTTTTCAAATTTCTTAAAATGTGTTTGAAAATCAAATTGTGAAGTACTTGACTTCAGTGATAACTATATTATTAGATTTTTGAATATTTAATAACCTTAAAGCCCAGTAACAAAACAAGTATTATTTACCAAATTTTATCTCTAGGTGATCTAGGATTTTTATTTACACATCATTTTGTAGGATCAGTTCTGATGGGGTAAAAAAAACTGCACTGTGCTGTAGAACTTCAATGGAAATGAGTTTTGGAACATGTCACCCTGACCATGCTTAGAGAAGAAACAGTGAAACTGACTTAATGCAGTTAGAAAACACATTATTCTAAAGATTGCTAAATGTAAGTTTTATTATATGAAATGACAGCATGTCCATGGTTTTTCAGGTGAAATTAAACTTCTGTATTACAAATGTTACAAAATTTTAATATTTTCACAATCAAATATTCAAGTTACTGTAACAATGCAATGTTTATAAATACCTGGCAGATTGCCCTTGAAGGTAATTTAAGGTAGAACGAACACACTCAATGTAGCATGCAGATATTTTGCATTTCATTTGGAGTCATCCCAAAATGAGTCAGACTTCATTAATGTGGTTTTGCTACTTTAATTGTGGAGAGTGCTGTTTTCCAAGGTGGCATGCAGAGCTGTAGTACTGTGTTCCATGAAGCAGCAGTTGACTATTGTGAATACAGTGGGAACTGATAAAGCTAGAATTAATAGAAAATCCACGGCAGCTTTTCCCTGGCATTTTTTGCACTGCTTCATTGTCTTTCCAAATAAGCAGGATTCTGTGAGTAGCCCAGAACAACACAGATTATATGTTTCAGTTTAGTTTTAGTTCAGGTGTTAGCATCCCATCTGCATGGCCATTGTGCCTGCTTTAGACTTGTCCTACAATTAGTATTTAGTATTGGTATTAGGACTACACTTCCTTTTTCAAATCAGCTGAGGTACTAAATGCATTACTATCTCTTGAAAGATTTGGATTATGCATGTAAGAGACTTGCCTATTATATTAAAAGTGTATATTTTGACAGAACTTTAGCCCTGGCTATAGGCACATTTCAGTAGAAGTATATAGTTTTTTAGTGCACCCAGAAGAGGGTTTTTGTTGTTAACTTAGGAATTAAGAGGGTAAAAAAATTTATAGAAAGAATGGTTTCCTGTTACAACTGGTCTTGATTATTAGGTAACTGTTGTGTTCATAATTTCTTCAGCCACCCAGTTTAATAGCTCTTTCAGGTGCATGTTGAAAGTGCATATGCCTAAATGCTTCACATTGTGAGCTCCAGCTGTAGAATGACTCCTAAGGCAGAATTGATGTTTCTCCTTTCTGTTCATTCTAGGTTGTTTTCAATTAAAACATCAAGTCTGTTTTTCCCTGTACTTTTTTCCAGTCATGTACTTTGTAATTTCTTTGTAGCCATCTTCTGAAAAAGCAACCTAGTCTAGGGTGTTGTCGTATAGATTATATAGACAACTTCCCTTCTAGAATTACTTGTATGCTTGTAATTTCCATAATAGGCCTACTGACTTGCCAGAGTTAATGAATATTGTATTTAACAATCCAGAAAAGTGACATTCATCTTGTACAGGTGATCTTTTGGCTCAGGGTGTGCAGAAGTCTTCTGTTTCTCCCTCTGATTTTTGAGGCCCTCTCCATCTTAAGTCCTGTCAAATTCACATATTTAAAGATGAGAGCTGCCTAAGTTTTGGGTTAAGTGGTTGAAAGTTCAATATGTTTACAGCTGTTTTAAGTAACACTATACTTTTTCAAGTGTCTTAGAATGATGCCAATAGTAATGCAGAGATGTGGTGTTATATGTACATGTAATATAAATAAGATTTAGGAGATATCTTTAGAATTTTGTAATTTAGTAGCAGTCATTAGTTTTATTTTATTACTTGACACAAGGAGAAACAGACAAGATGGAAATACTGTGTTTTGCAAGGGGTGCAAGGGGATGTCATTTACCAGGGTTTTATTGAAATTTCACACATAAAAATACTCAAGTTGTTTGGCATATTTCAGGGTTTTCAGGGATGATTCACTTCTCTACTAAACCTAACAATAAAAATACAGTGATGAGCCTGTTTATACATAGGGAAATTTTGGGGATTAGCTCCCTGGGAAAAAAAGGGACAAAATTACAGCATAAGAATTTACGATCTTTTTATCTCTTTGGGGGATTCATTTTTTCATGAAAAAAAACCAAAACCTTTGTATCTTTCCAGAGAGATGCATTTTCCCAGATACCTTTGCCTCGCATATTTTCATAAGATTATGTCTTTTCCAGACTCTAAGTGAAGCAAGACTGAGTTCATTGAATGCTGACTGCTGAAGTTTGATAGCAGTCATTCTCCTTGATTTATGTAGCTGTAGCTTACATTTCTTAGTCTCTTAAGTATATTATTCCCAATTTAAAAAAAAATATTTCCCTCTTAGTATGGCCATACATAAAGATGTGATGCTAACTAAACTAGACCATATGTTCTGTGTTGTTCTGGGACATTCCCAGAGTCACACTTACTTTGTAAGTAAGCATTCATGACAGTCAGCAGCAGCTTCATGGAGCACACGTGTGGTCATCATGCCTACTCCAGCCGTGTCCTACAACTAGTATTTACTGGGAGAAACTACATTTTCTTTTTTCCCACTTAAAGGAATTGAAACCTATTCATTGCCATTAGGTTTTGTTTTTGAAGTTATTGGTTCCATTGCTGTTCTGTTACTTCTGACAAACATTTGCAGGGTCCTATGCAACCTTAGATGCTGTCTGCAATGTCTATGGATTATGGATGTAACTATCAAAAACACTTCTAACAGTGGTCTGCCTTTTATGCAGAGATACCAACAGTAAGCTGATTGGTGGCCAGAGAAGGATCTTAATTGCTTCCTCTAGTGCTTAAAGCAGCTGCAGTCTGTATCATATTATCTTTAGCCAAATATATGGGAAGAAAACAAATATCAGGATGTAGTGGACTGTTACAGAGTGCATTATTTTCTGGCCATCACATGATGTTTAATTTGGAACCAGTAGTACCTGCAAGTGAATTTCCAAACTGTCAGTAATGATTACTGTATTAACAAAACCTTGAATGACTCAACATGGGTGTTCTTAAGCCTTAATATTGTATTGAAACTGGTATTCTTTAGAGAAACTTGGTAATTGGATTATGTCAGGCTACCAAAGGAGCAGATTTGAGTTTCAAATGCCATGTGAAATGATATCTCTGCTTGAAAAAAATATTGTGGATTTTTTTTTTAATTAGGATTTTTAAACTGATTTCTTTAAAAGGTCAAATTTAATCTGTTTCTTAATAGGCCAGTTGGCTCGTTGTCTACTGTGTGCTTCATTTGCTATGAATAAGATAAATGAATTCTATTAATAAGAGACCAGCTGCTTCAGGAATATTGTCTTTACTACAATGGAAAATATGATGCTGTGGTCACTGAACTTGTCCAGATCTCTTGGGTTTTTGTGGGCAGAAGTGCTACAGCAATTTGCAGTTTCCTGTAATAGTAAATAACTTCGTATTCATGCTTCAGGAATATTGTCTTTACTACAATGGAAAATATGATGCTGTGGTCACTGAACTTGTCCAGATCTCTTGGGTTTTTGTGGGCAGAAGTGCTACAGCAATTTGCAGTTTCCTGTAATAGTAAATAACTTTGTATTCATCCTCTGAAAAAAAAAAAAAGCAAAAAAAAAAAAAAAAAACAGAGGACAATACAATCCTTTTTCCTACTGAATAAGTAAGACAGTGCTGTATCTTTGCCTTTCTATTTTTCCTGTATTCTCAAAACTGTAATTATAAGTAAATCTGGAATACAGAGAAATTTGGTACCATGGATTTACTTTATTAAATCCAGTCTCCTGCTAGTATTACACAATGTAATCCCTACTTGTCAAGTTCCATTTTAAAAACAATTTTTTTCCTTTCTATTTCT
This sequence comes from Passer montanus, assembly GCF_014805655.1. NCBI lineage: Eukaryota > Metazoa > Chordata > Aves > Passeriformes > Passeridae > Passer > Passer montanus. Next base: position 9,512,301 of record NW_024368818.1, on the reverse strand, counting down.
GCTAGAAAACTGTTCTAGAACCTTGTTACTCTGAGAATTGAATAACTCATTAAAAATAAATTTCATCTGGAAATTCAAACATGTTTATGCTAATTTTCTTTTCACTCAACATTGTTGTTTACTTGGATTTGCTTGGTGAATAATCACATCCTTTTGCTGGACTGAACAGGCTATTCACATCCTCTCTTCTAAGAGGTTCTCTGGTTTCTTGGTCATTTTAGTAGCTCTTTTCTATGCCTTTTTAAATTGGCTTTTAAGTTTTCAAGAGCTCACAAAGTAGGGAAAACAAGACTAGTATAATAGTCTTCATAATTTTTATCTTTCCGTATTCTGTAAGAACATCAGTCATTGGATCAAATCAATGCTTATGGTCTTTTGACTATGTGGTGCTATGGATTCCTCAAGTGTATGATTAAAGGTGAAAAAGTCTCAGGATCTTGTAGGCAGTAGCAATGAGGTATATATTTAAACTGAAGAAAAATAACTTGACCTTCTTCCATATTAATATGGAATTGAAGTACTGTTGGGCTGTAATGTAGCCTCCCATTGGCACCCTGTGATGTGCAAATAGCTTTCATTAGAAAGATATATTTCACAGCAGGTTATAAACTCCAGGCTATGTTACAGTGTAGTTTTTCAGATTAGTTAGAAGTTATCAATTTAAATCACTTCCCTCTTCTGAATTATGCAAACTTGTATTTCACAGGACACAAAAGCTTAAACATGTTACTGCACTCTAGTGTTTTGATTAATATCGTTCAGACATGGCAAAACAGTATGGAAATGCTGTATGTCTTAAGAAGTCTTGTCTTCTTTTAGCTCAATATTTAAAGCAGGATACAAAGTGCTGCAATGCCTCGGTCATATAGTTTGTTCTACTGCTCATGTTAGTTGATTTGCAAGTTGATTGCATGCCAGATGTGGGTTATAGTGTCTGTTTACAAAGGTACTCTTGGTCTCAGAAAGATATTATGTAAATCAAAGTAGGTATCACCATTAGGATTAACTTTCTACTGTAAAAGCCTGTAAGTAAAATAAAAATAATGAAAAGTAAAATAGGTAACAATAAGAAGAATTGGTTTGTGATTTTGCCAAGAGGTTGGATCAGATGACCCTTGAGGTCCCTTCCAGCCTGGTATTCTGTGATTCTGTGATTTGATTCTGTAGAACCATCTGTCTGACATGAGATGAGCTTCTGATGTCTTCTCGCAGAAGCTGCCTCTGCTGCCCTCCTCTGCCTCTACCTTGCCGTGTAAACCCAGTAAAGCTCTTCTCCAAGTACTTTCAGTGCTTCTGTCTTTGGAAGAGAAATGTTTTAGTTCCTCTTCTAACAAGCAGCTGCTGTCTAGGCATTTGATGACTGAGAATTGTTTTGTTGTTCATGGGGACAGGTAAAATTAGGAAAATAACAGGGGAATGAATTATTAAAAAGCTACAATGGCTTTTAATTCTTTTACAGTATACATTAGATGAGGTGGTCATTCAGCTGCCCTGTTTAGACTTTTGTTAAGGATATAATTTTTTTTGTGATGACCCCATCCTGCTGCTTTCTGCACAAAAATACCTGATTGCTTCTAGAAAATTATCAAATATAAAAATCACCTTTGTTCTTCTTCCCCAAGTCCACACCTTTGCTACTGTCTCACCACCATGCACAGAAAAACCCCACAAATCCTTGGTAAAACAACCAATACAGGAGATAGGGTTTCCTAGTAAAGACATTTGTTTTTGAGTTAAGTTCTTAGTTTGCTAGTTGAAAATGCACAAGAAGAGATAACTGTATTTATTTAATTTTTTTCCTGCTGTAACAATTAGATTAATTTCAAGATGTGGCCAAATGTCAGTGAAAATATGTGCAAATCAGTCCTTAGAAGCCACAGTTCTTAAAAGTGCAGGTCATATTTAAATGGAAGAGCTGAGAGATTTGCGATGTTGTGGTAGTACATGTTGATGTTCAAAAGCCTGCTTAGATTATCAGTATTGTCAAAGCCTTTGGAGTTTTGGACCATGCTATCCAGAAAGTTTATATTCCTTTGTAACTCCATTCCTTCCATGTCATCACCCTTTTCTGTCTTATTTACCTTTAATCTTTGTTTACAAAGGATGAGGAGGAATTGAGAGATAAAGGTAGAAAGAACACAAGAACTCATCTTCTGTGGAATTTACTATTTGTATAAACTGTTACTTTATATTGAATATTTATATTATAATGAATATTAGGGGGGTGATTTTCCTCTAACCCTAGAATTACTTATAAATTGCAGGGAGCATGCAGAAGAAACTTGCTGCTTTAAAAAAGATTGCTCTGAGCCTGAGGTTATCAATTTAAAAAATTGTTCCCTTTTTGAACCTTTTCATGTCTAGAACTACCACTGTCATTAAAACAAGCTGTATAATGATACTTCAAGAAAGAAACTAAACCTTTCCATGCTCCTCTTGTGAGTTACTGTTTAGCCTACATGGCAGGGAAGCTGTGGAGCCATGTCGCTTACCTTCCAGGAAACCTCAAGATAAGTAAGACTTGAGCTTTACCCTAGGAGTGGTAAAATCCCCTTATTCTGGGGAAAAACAGAAGTTATGAGAACATTTGAGAGACTGATAGTGCTAAAACATATATGTTTAAAAATGCATCTATTAATTTATAAAGTGTTATCAAATATTTTACCTCCTAGGGTAAATAAAAAGTATTTATAAAATATTTTACCTCTAGGTTGGATATTAGGAAAAGTTTTTCCAGCCAGAGGGTGGTTGTGCACTGGAACAGACTCCCCAGTGAAGTGATTATGGTAGCAAGCCTCCAAGAGTTCAAGAAGTGCTTGGGCAGTGTTCTCAGGCACATGTTGGGATACTTGGGCTTCTCCTGTGCAGGGCCAGGAGTTGGACTTGATGACCCTTGTGGGTCTATTCCAGCTCAGGATAGTCTATGAAGCTGCACCAACTTCCATACTTCTAGGAAGAATCTGTACAGAAAAATTAAAATTAACTAATGGCTTCTTAATGGAAAGTAATAGTTGGCTTATAATAAAAATTTTAGTTTGCTCTGTGTACTCAGAGATGCTTTTGTGAATCTCATCTCATGGTATGTGTTATTTGCATTAAAGTCAGTGCAATCGAGTTGGGCTTTGGCATTCTCAGCATTTAATGGGCTGGTTTCTCCATCTGAGTTGTGCTTTGAAGAGAGTAGGGACCAGGTAGAGGTCCAATAGTACAAAACAGACCTGAGGAAAAGAATTGCTGCTTTCAGTTGATATCTGATCTGGTTAAACAGGAGTTGGTTTCAGCTGCAAGTAGGTGGGGTTAAAATTATCTTTGGGAGCATTAGTTTTTGATTAACCATTTGCAGATACTGAAATGAAATATGGCTAGTACTACTTCTTCCCCTCTCCTGTTTTTTTGTTTATTCTCCCAGTTTCAGCATATTATGGGCCAAGCCTGATGGTTAAAACTAAGGAGAAACAGTGCAAATTGGAAAAACTAACAGTGCAATTTGGTAAGCATCATGAATGCTTATTGAGATGTTTTTTGACTCATAGGTCTTTGTCTAGGAATTACTGACTGGTTATTTTTGTACAGATTGGATATGAGAACTTGTTACCTTAATTTGATATATTTATTAGTGTAAGTCAGTTTATCTGAAGTAGCAAGGAAGTGAAAACACTGCAGGTTCTCAACATGTTTTCTTCTTGACAATGGCCAGTGTTTCACTCTGATTTTTAGAGGGAATTCCCTTGCTTCTTGTTTTTAAGAAGTGTGGTAAGACTTCTGTGTTGGAAAACATGCTTTTCTTTTTTGAGAGTTGAAAGTTGTTGGAATCGCAGTAAATCAGTCTTTGTTGTCCTTGTGTAATCTTTTTGGGAACATTTTCAGCAAGTCAAGAAACAGCAAATGTGGCATGCCTACAGGGCAGCTACACTGACTGTGGGAAGTATCTGGCTGGTGGAGGGGAAGATGAGTACATTTAGTAAGGTGAACATGGGCTTGCAGGCTGACAGATGCCAGAAGTATGTCTGCAAGTATCAGTTAAAGGATATCCATTTTATGGATAGTCTTTGCATTTATGGATGTTGAGTCTGGTCCTGCTGCTCATTTTCTGGAGAATGCTGAAAAATTGTGAAGGCACAAAGGAGACACTTTTGAACATTTGAAGAGCATATAAACATGCCTCAGCTTCTTGAAGACCACAAACACCATGTGGCACATGTTTTTCACCATTACTTAATCTGAAAGTTAAAGATTTATTTATATTTATATATTTTGTGTTTATATGTATATTTTTATTTATATTAAAGGAAAAATTATTGATGGGAGGTTTTGCTAAGACACCAAGGTGTATGAAGACCCAAGTGTTGGCAGAAGCTATACAAATTAAGACTATAAACCTGCAACTGCAGAACTAGTAAGATGCTTCCTTAGGACTATAATGGACTTTTCATTGCTGGAAAATCTTAAGTTGTTTGGATTTTTTTTTTTCCCCTAAGTTGTAGTCTTGTTCACTTATGCCTGTTGGACTTGAAGTATTAAATCCTGAATCTTCTGTTCAGGGTAGCAGCGCTTGTTGATCACACTGGGGTTTTTTTTGCCTTAAAAAGAAATGTTTTCAGTCTACTTGCAAGTCATGAAGTTACATTCCTTGAATGTACATGTGTGAGTGAAACTTTGAAATCTGTGAAGAATACATCCTTAAGACATTTTGCTTTAGTTTAATGTTTTTCTTGTAAAATACTTGCAAGCAAGGCCTCAGATGTTTTCCTCTGGTACTCTTTACTTTGGTATCAGTATTGTGATTCAAAATGGACGTGCTGTGCGGTAGTAACTGTCTTGGGGGGATGGTTTTGGTGTCTGGTTTTGTTGTTTTGTGTTTTTTTTTTTCTTTTCTCTTTCTTAGTTTTGAACGCTAGACTGTATTATTTTAGTGTATGTACATGCCTGTGGAAATATACATTGAAACAAAACCAAATAGTTGAAGATAGTAATACTATGTTTCTTTTAATATATACAGATACTAAACATGCTCAGTTCAAGTTTCTGTCTTACCGGTGTGCAAAGGTAGCAAACTTAACATTTTTCAAAGATCCTTAATGTCAAGAAAGTGGGTTTAATAGTTAGCTTTGTTAACCTATTGAGATAGAGATAGTCTGAACTACTTAAAAAACCTTAAAATTCTCACAGTTCTTGTGTATACAGTGTTTTTTTGTCTACTGCTATGACTGGTTTAGTTGGAAACGGACATAAGAACGCAGAAGTGTGTCTAAGCTGATTCTTGTAGGCATAATTGTAAGCTTGGCAATAGACTTAACAAAGTTTTCTCACAAATACAGTCAGTATGGTTGGATTTTCACTGCATGAACTTAGAGCTGCTGCATCTTGGTGCTGTTTGGGAGCCTAAGGTCAAATGAGAAATCCAAAATATTTCATTTTATGAAGAGGCGTTTAGACACAGCAGGATATTTCCTGTTTACATAGCCAAATCTTCTTTGTATGCTGAGAGATTTCCTGATTCACTCATACAGAATTTTTGAGTTTGCTCTTTAAGATATAGCTTCTGTTAGCTGGTTGAAGATGCCATCTTCTGCACTCTAGCCAGCATGACACAGCTCATTTTCCCATGAACTGATGGGATGTTCGTCTAAGTCTTACCATCTTGTTTATCCCCAGATTGCAAGATGAAAGATAAAAATGTTAAGGCCATGTTCAAGAAATTTCTTCGGCATTTATTTCTTTAAGTCTAATTGAGAAGTCAAAAATTACTAGTTTTGTAAAAGTACATTTTTTTGCCATTCTTTTTCCTCTGTAATCCAAGAGACATCTCTGGTCTAAGTAAATTTAACTCACAAATTCACAGGACCTACTGATTTCCTTTAGTTCCATACAGCCTAAGAACTTCTGTTTTTTATATTCTCATACAATATTGATAACTGTACATAGTGCTACTTTTTCTGTTTCATGCCTTCTCTGTGTAGTTGAAATACAGCAGGTTAAAATGTGTTTATTCTTATTCTGTTTGCATTGCTGCAGCACAGCAACAATGTAATTCTTTATTTTGTTTGTTCATTTAGTTTTACTCTTGTCTCTTAATGCATCATATCCCAAATCTCCCTGGGAATGGTAATCATCTTAAATTTACTAAAATGGCATTGCAGATCATGTGGATTTTTTTCCTCCACCAGCTTTCTGACAGCTTCCAAATCATTTGTCAATGAAATATGCATTATGCTGTCACAACTCCTCCTCACTGACACTCCAGAGCCTCTCTGATGCTCTCTATGAGAAGCCAGAGTTGTCAATGCACCTTGAGACTTCAAGACTGTTTTACAATAAAAACTCCCTTGCATGCCTACTTCTGTCACTTCTCTTGACAAGTCATTATGAAGCTCTGAGTACTGTGTTGCTGGGTTGAACATCAGTTTTGCAATGTTTTCTTGAATGTTTAACGTTCCGAAAGGAATCCATGATATTTTGACAAACACTTCTCTTGCTCCTTTGTAAATCATAATGGCACTTGAACAACAATGCATTTGTACAGATGGAATAAAACACAAGACAGCAGTGTTACTCTTGATAATGAATGGGTTGGGGGCATGACATTTTAGTGATTTGATATTTTCTTGGTTGGTTCGTTGGTCTGGTTATCTTTTCATAGCATATTAAGTGATAAAAATCTTGATCCCCCTTCCCCTTTGTGAGATATGCAAGAGGGGCTGAGTACAGTGAGGATGGGCAGAGACTATGAGGTTCTGCACCAATGGGAGTTGGAGTGTGTATCAATCCCATGTCTGGATTCTGGGCAGGTATCAAAGTTAAACCAGTTGTAGGCCAAGTTCTTGCCTTTCTTCTTGTTCCACAGTAAAATAAAACCTGTGATTTGGGGAGATTTATCTTTAACTTTTACATTTTTCTGTAAATAGTACTTTGGTCTTTTTCTGTATATAAGCAAGTATTGAGTAATTTAAATGTCTGCTATGTGTTATGGGGTCATTTCATTTCCATCTCAGTTTTTACATATGCTTTTAGATTGAAATTTTAAAAAAGTTATTATCTATAAAAGTATTAAATACTATTTTAAACATTTGAATTACTATTTGAGTTGGCTTGATTTAGGTACTTATAAAATAGGCACTTTTTAGTACAGGAGTGGGATCTTAAAACAGTTCATTAGTATATTTTATTGAAATAGGCGTTCATTTTTTTCTGAAGCTAAACAGATTGTTCAGGTAATCCCTACTATCAGTGCATACTGATAGTGCATAAAATACTATCTACTACTGCCAGCAGACATTTTGTCATACTGTTTTGTTGAACTTCATTAAAAGTACGTTAGCTCTTTAAATATGTAGTCTTACACTTTTGTAACTCCTCATTCATTCCAGTGAGGACTGTATTTTTACTTCTCAAATTTAGGAGGGAAGATTTATGGTGAGATCCTGATCTGCAACATGAAATTTGGTCTCTCAGAAGTTTGCTTCTGCTTCTAAAAGGATGTCAAGTATATGGAAAGTTTGGGGATTTTTAAACAAACAAAACCCCATAAATTGATAGGCACTTCTGCAAAATCTGATTATTTCCCCATGAAACAAATTAATGTAGTCAGTAGTTAGGTCCTATTATTAGTGAGATGAAAGTTTCAGATTTTGTGAGGATATTTAGATTCAGAGTTGTGTCAGCATCTGTGCAGTCTCACTGAGCCATGCACTATGCCTTCAGACCTCCAGAATAAAACTGCCCAGTCAGTGGCTCTCACAGAAGTGCTGAGCTTCTATAAGTCAGACAAGGAGAACCTCTAAATTGAGCAGCCTTCTGCTTAAAACTTCCCCAGGTGTCATCAAATAACCCCTTTTCAGAAAGGGATTTATCTTACCTGGGTTGAAATGTCCTGTTAGGCTCCACACCAGTCTGCGACAGCCGGCAAGGAGTTCCATGATTTAAGTGTGCACTGCAAGAGCAAAAATGTTTCCTTTGTTGTATGCCTGCTGCTTATTTTTTTTATCTGACAATAGCAGTTTTTGTTCTATGAGAAATAGTAGCTGTTGTCTGTATATATTGCCTGCCCTGTTCATCTGGGTTTGCTATATATTTTTAAGGTCTTTCTTTTATTTTCTTTCTTCATTCTTTCAGGTTTTGCTCCCCAGCTGCTTTGAAAAGTTCCAGTCCAGTTAGTGTCTGCTTTTAAGTTAGCAAATCTGTCCTCTGGTTGTCCTTTGTACCTTCTTTATGTAACAATGCCCATTCTGAGTTAGATTGCAAGAAACTTCATGGAATATTCAAAGCAAGAATGCATCAAATAGTGATAGTTTCTGCTTTTGACATTCTTTCCCTACTGGGCCTTAATATTTGTGACTGTTGCTGATTGTTGAGTTGGTGTTATAAAATAACTGCCTGCAGTGACTCCCAAGAACTTTCAAGGAGTATTAAATAGAATGTAAATAGCACCAGTATGTGGATATAATTTTTTTTACTATGTGCATTAGTGTGTGCTTCCTAAATATTATTTTCCCATATCACCTTGCCTTCTTGGCATTTAAGATTCTGCCAACCTTCTGCTTTTCAAGAAAGGAAAAAATGAAAGTTGATTGTGAATACAAGTATCAGCAGCAAAATATGTTACTCAGTGTTAACACCCTTTTTCCAATTTGATCTCCAGGTTTTATGATGGATCTGATGAATAGTAAGACTCCTTGGAGATTCAGAAGGGAATTATTTGGCAGGAAGAAGAAGTGTTAGTACAGAAAATGTACTAAAGTTTGATTCCGTTATAAGAAGCTGTGACAACTGAGTTAAGTACTGCCTTCGTGCCCTGGCAGTTGTGAAACCAGTTTGGTTGGTCTGTCGTGTAATATTCCAGATGATTGAGTATTTTACTGGCTTAAAGCCCACATCCTCTTGTGTTTCTTTCAAGATAAATACTTTACACAGCTGGAATATGCACTTTGCTGAGTTCAATACTTAGCAAAACTGAAGCTAAAAGAAGAGCCTTCTGACTTTTTTACAGCTCTACTACTGCCCTACCTTGATCTTTAAATGAAAATATTTGTTTGGACTGTAAAATATTATAAGGATTATGTAAATTGCTATTGATATTTTCAGAAGTATAAATGAGCAAGAGCTAAATGCTCTTGAATTTTCAATGGAATATGATTTTTCCAGAAATACATCTCTCTTTGCTCAAAAAGTTGTTGTGCAAGTACCTCGTGGTATTGCTTATCTGTGGAGAGATGATAAAAAACAGAATCTGTCTATTTTGCACATACAGAAACATGTTCTGTTTTTTCATGAAGTAGGACAAACCCACAAATTTTGAAATTATTTTTTAGGTGTATTTATTGGGAAACTATATAACAACTAGTGAAGTTAGCAGCTGCATAATCTTTTAGCCACTTGGGTAATTTGGTTCAAGGAGACTTCTTAAGCTGAAACCTTTACTAAATTTTCTTGCCAAGACTGAACTTTTGAGGGTTATTATTAGATTTTGTTTTTCTTTGAGGAAAGAGAAGTTTCATTTTTCATGTTAAAAACAGGAGGAGGAAGGATTAGCTGAAAAAAAATCAGCACCTTGAGTGTCATTACTGAAAAACTGGCACTGTAAGTCCTTGTTTTTGTTTGACTTAGTGGGTGTTCTATTTCTAAGTAACTGTGTGCATATTTTGGTGACCTCCAAATCCAATAGGAAAATAATTCTCAATGAGGCTATTTATGTCAAACTTCATGTTGATTCTCTCATCCATATTTATAGTTACTGTTTCCCACAATAATTTTGAGAGCAGTCATTGCTTGTCATTACCCAGTTTGTAATTATTATTCCACAGTGATTTTTTAAAATTTTATTTTCAGACATTATGGGAATTAAGAGCAGAACACACAGGATTCACTTATATGTTTAGCTTGAGGGTAGGGTATCAAAGTTAAATTTTGCTAGCTCTTTGGCCACTAAGTAATGATTGTGACCAGCTAGCATAGAGGTAGCTCTGATTACTTCAGTGTTCTGTGCTCTTGTCCATGCAGAGTTTATCCCAGGAGTATTGTTTTGTGTTGCAAGGTGCTTGTAAAAGGATTTAGCAAGCCTGTCTTTGAGAATAATTGGCTTGATAAGCGATGCTATTGTATGTTTAGGGAGCCAGAGGATCAAAATCCTTAATAGCTGAGCTATTGCAACAGTCAGCAGGAGTCATTATGATCTCTCTTAAGAATGTATAGATTGGGCATCCTAAATTTAGGTACAATTCACAAAATAGATTTGACTTTGGTGAAACTATGTCTTGCCCTGCATGTTAGAACCAAAGATAGCTGCAAAACCATCTGCTTACTGGTGGCTGTAATTTTAAATAAAAGAATTGAAAAGTAAACATCATCCCTACCCCCTCCCCTGGCTAGTTAGTGCCATGTTTTCCTCCTCTTGCAGTTAATATTTTGATTGCTCTGTTTGCTTATGTCAAGGAAGCTAACATGAATGTTTTGGGAAGAAGGTGTTTTGCTGTGCTGTTAAATTAATTCTCCCAAGTAATTCAGAGACTCTTCATTGATTCATGTTTATGTACATGTTCACCTGCAGATGAACAAGGATTACAATCTACAGACATGGAACTCTGAAAGGAGTATCCATTGTAGTTAAGCATTTTACATGGTCACGGAAAGAAAAAATATGCATTTGGGAGGCAGTGTCCAAAATGCAGACTACCGTGTTTGTACTCTGTTTGTTTGGTTCATATTGCTCGTTGTAGACAGTAGACATTGTCTAGACTGAAACTTTTCACTGCACAGAGAATTCCGCTTCCGGTTACAGAACTTGTTTGGTTTTAAGCTTGCTAAGAATTGTCATGCTTTTTGAAAAGTATACTTTCATGGAAAAGTTCCCACTTGTATTAAATGGAGTCTAAGTCATGGTGCTGCTGGATATTTGAAATAAGACTTTGAGCCACTTTTCATTGAGAAAAGGGAGAGGAGGAGGCTGTGATGGAATGAAAATCCAGCTAGCCAACAAACTGTGAGGCATGCAAGGCTGGTCCTCCAAGAGCAACTTCTTTCAGCAAACTTGAGGGAAAAATATGTTATGGTGAGGTTGGGAACATTCTGTAGTCATTCTTTGGATAAAAATACAGTTCTAGGTTTAAACGCCAAATTTTCCTTCATGAATATTATAAAATGACTGGTTCAGTCTCCAAGTGTTTCTTTTCTTTCTTTTTTCTTCCTTGTCTCAGTGAATTATTGATTCATTGACTTGTTATTGACTTTTCCATTGTGTGCGGAAACAAGATGGGTGGGTATTTTCCAAAAGCTTTGTTATCAGCTATTTCAGTGTTGTTTTGTATCTTTAAAGAAGGATTTTTTTTCCATTTCTCTTAGTGAAAACCTCTGTAAGCTTCTTCTAGAACTTCTATGCAAAGAAACACTTTCTTCAATATTCCTTCAGATATTGATTCTTGAGATGGAGCTGTGATGAAGTTGGATTGAAATCTTAGTTGGAATTAATCTTGGTGGAAATTTATATGTTTTTTGAGAAAGATAAATAACATCCTGCAGCACCTGAAAATTTATGGACACATTGTATATGCAAAAATCCTATATTAAACTTAAATGTAAAATCTTCTGATTTAGAAACATCAGAGTTCAATTGTGCAAGCCTTAATACTTCTGTCACAATTTTGTTCCTTTTTTTAAAATTTTTTTTAAAGATGCTTGAACTAAAGTTTAGCAAATGACTGTTAAACAAGTAGGCATCTTTGTGTGTCTGGTGTTCTTCATTTTCATGGAGACTGAGTTGAAACAGAGAGCACTAACTGCTGTAACTTTGGAGGAGCTGTAACTTTGGAGGAGAACTTCTGTAGGGGCTGCATTAAATAGATCAAAACAATTTTGTGCTGCTTATTTTTTCTGTTATTTATTTCAATGAAATTTGGGTCTTCTTTGCTCCTTTAATATAAAACTATTTTTCAAAATTGTGCCCCTTTGGAAGAAGGAAGTTTCAGATTTTGTGGTGACAGGAAAGTGTGAGAAGTTGTGTTGTTTGTAGCTCTGGTTAACATCTCCTGGTGTGACGGAATGGCATCTGGAATAATGGGCAAGGACTTGGGAACTATATGCCTAATCTTGGGAAACCTGCCTAATCACTTTAGGGCATATGGCCTCAGGTAGTCTTGCTTTCAGCATTTCCATCTGTAAATAGGGTAGTGGAGCTGGATATGACATAAAAATATACTGTTATTTTTTTCTGGGCTTGGCTTTCTTGAAGGCTGAGATAACTCTGTGTTTATTTCTGGACTTGGGTGCTAGGCAGTGAGCAATAATGGGAAGAGGAAGGAGCAATACTGGTTGCTGAGGTAATACTGAGGAAAAAAAGAAGAGTCATGTAATAGTTGTTCACATAGTGACTTCCCTCATGCTAAGAATAAGTTAGGAACATTTTTGAAGGAGAAGGATGAAGATAATATATATGTGCAAGGAATTCAGCTTTATAATCAGTCTTCACTGAAGCCATTTGGGCTTGGTAGTCCAAATCAACTTTTTGTCAGCTATTTATTTACTAATGCAGTTATTTTTACTGTAAAAAGTTATACTTAGTTTACCTCACAGTAAAAAATAACCAAAAAAGTCCTTTCTGGAAGAATTACAGCCTTGTGATATAACTAAAGGTGTAATGGCCCACATCCTCAGGCTGTGGAGCTGTTGGAGATAATACAGCTTTCATCTACCCGCCATTGCCTGTACACTGGAGAATATCTCCTTGTGGTTCAGGCAGGAGGGCAGAACATTTTCATGCTCCTTACTTTTTCAGTGTGAACTCAGTTCCTTCTCCTGTTGTTGCCTGTTGCTCAATCAGATGTCCCTGGATAGGTGGCTGAAAAGGGCTTACCCATGGATCGGCTCATCCATGGCAGTGATGACCTCCTACTAGCAGGTGGTGGTCATCAGCTAATGGTGTCTTGAGGCACTGAAGCAATTACAAAATATGTGTCCAAATCTTCCTACAAAGAGCATAAGCACAACTGTGCAGGGCTGGACATGAAGCTTATCTGGTGTTACATCCTGTCTCTAGATGCGGGTGAGTGCTGTGCTGTAGGTTCTGTTTTTCTCTCACGCATGGCACTGACTGTCTAAGGCAGAGAAAAACAGCAGGCAGAGTGTAGTGAGGCTTCCACTGCCTGCAGTGGTTTGGGGCTTGAAGATTTCCTAAGCAAGGGGTTAGTTATGTCTTCAATAGCTCTCAATGGATTTTTCTTCTGTGAACTTGTCTAGTCCTTTTTTGAGCCCACATAAATTGTTAATATCCAAAGTATCCGTTTATAGTAAGATGTGTTATTTAACTATGTTAAGAAATGTTAAGAAAAAGCATCTTCTTGCTTTGTTTTGAGCTTGCTTCTTGCTCTGTTAGACAGCCTTTTGTTTCCACTTGGGAAACAACCATCATTTTTGTACTGCTTGTCATTTTGTAGACGACTTGTGGTTCCCCAGTTACCCCTTTCAGGCAGATTGCTGTGTGTGCATTTCTTTAAACAAGGTTTTCTTGCCATTTTCTTACCATGTACCTTTGCCTCAATTCCCTGTACCTTTGATATCAAGAGACAGTGTCAAGGAGTGAGACAAAATCTATGTATAGTTTTTAAGTGCAGGTCTCTTGTCGCTTGATGGATTGGCATTAATGATGTGTCTCTTTTTCCCAGTTTCAAATAGTTACTAGAATTTAATATGTTTCTTGACCATGGCAGAGTGTAGAGTAATAAAACAACCCGGTTATTATATATCTGTTTTAATGACAAGGTCTCATTTATTCGTGATAGTAGTTAGTTCAGAACTCATTACACATGCCATAATATAAACACTACTAGTACTAATGCATGGTAAGATTATTAATTAAAGGATATCACTCTGCTAGGAAGATAACAAGAGGATGTTTTCATATGTTCCTAAATCTTTTTGTGACAGGAAAGAAGAACAAAATTCCAGAGAACTAAATTTTATTTTTTTTTAATGGTACATGAACCATGTAGAAAGCTTGTTGGTCCTTCTTACATGTTTGTTGACTTAAGAGAAACTAGTCAGACTTCTGCTGAAAGTCACTCAAACTCCTTATTTTTGTCTGAGAAGTTAAATAAAAAATCCAGTTAAATGAGTATGAGTGATATTTCTCTCTCTCGCTCTCTCTTTTTTTTTTTAGTAGAAAGATCCTGTTCTTTGAAGTGGCTTTATACAGAGAAAGGAACATCATATGAATACTGTTTTTTTACAGGGGTTATTTATAATTCTCTCTAACTAAATGCAATAAAGTGAAATGCAAAACAAAAAAAACTGTTAAGGAAATAGTCTCATGTAAATTTGAGTTAACCCCAAACTCCTTGGGAACATTTAATTTTAACTTCTTTATGCTTCACCTGGTGAAGCTGATTTGTAGTTGTGCATTTCATTAGTTAATGAAGCATATTTCATTTGGCTGTTATCTTTTTTCACCCATTTTTAAAATATAGGTATTTTGGTAACAGTTTTTTTTAAATTTATGATACTGGAAATTATTTAATTTAAGCCCTCAAAAATGTATCTTTAAAAGACTTTTAAGTGCTTTCATGGCTCTCATATCTGCTGTTTGTGACGTGCTTTCATATTTTAAAGGGAGACAACAGTTTAAACTAGCATGTTGAGCTTGTTTGCTGTATGAAACTGATGTGTTCAGTATCCATTCTCTCTAAGTAGTGAGAAGTAGCTAAGCAGCGTGTAATAGTGCACTGACTGCATGGTACACTGAATGGAAAAAAACTTACTTTAGGCCAAGTTTGGTCAAGACATGTAGTGACATTTAAAGTCACTGAACAAAATCCTGCTTGATTAGGAATCTCAGTTCTGCCCTCCATATGTGGAAGTGCATATCTGACTCTCTAAACAAATGTTACATCTGTTTGTGTATGTGTGTTAGAACTCTCACACCCCCACCCCTGTTAAGTGCAGTACTGAAGTACATGTGACTGTGATATTACTTGTCTGATCAAAAGAATCTAATCAAGCATTGTATTCCTGAGCTTTCAGAGCCCGAAAGAATTTCATATGGAAAGTGTTTCATTTCCTTTAAAGCCAAGTGGTAATATTTTCTTCTTTTTTAAATAAGCTAAATATACACATTTTAATTTTTTCCCCTCTCCTCCTCCTTCTGGTCTTACAACACATTTTACTTTGTTGCCCAAGCACAGAAAACTTTGCCAGGAAGAAGGGTGAGCAATGCTTCTGTTTCCCATGACCCTCAACTCTAATGTTGTTCCAAGAGCTCACTACTTACAAATGCCTTGATAACTGCTTTCATTCCTTTCATCCCTCCCCCGCCATCCAGCACAGGCCAGCGGGACCGATCCTCCTTTGAGCAGCTCTCTTCACAGAACAGGGGAATCTACTTAATGTAAAAATCATGGAACATAAAAGCATTGAAAGATATATTGCAGAAGTTTTTACAGCTGAGGATCTGCATGATAATTGCTGTAGTGATTTATTCTTGGTTTCATAGAAGCAGCTTCTTAGAGCTCCCTGTTCATACCAGAAATAATCCTATATATTATTTTTTCCTCTGGAAAGATATTTGGGATGGGGTACTAGTGGGGACATTGCATCTCATCCTACCTGTGCACAGCACTGAACTGGCAGAACTGATCTTGGTCCGATAGTCAGAACTCTGGCTCCTTAAGAATGTGTTGCAGGATAGGCTTTAATTATATTCTGATATTATATTGTATATTTCTTTATCTGCAAATAGGCCCGAGTATTTTTAAAATTTCTTTGGGTGCATGGCAAGATTAAGAACAAACACAGAAAAATGTCTTTTCAAGTACTGCTGTAAGATCATCTGATGCACCAATACCTTACATTTCACTAAAAATCTGGGAATTCCCATGTTTTTTCTGGCAACTCCCTAGCTGCCACACAGGAAATCACTCTCTGCTTTTTCAACCTCTGGCAGCATCTGCTCTTCGTTTCTTTGTCCTCTTTTTTGTGGTGTTCTCTGCTCAGTGTTGCTGGGATGTGCCAGGAGGAGTGAGAAATGACGTAGCATGCCTGATAAACCGTGTTTCATTGGAAGAGTCTGGGGGGAGAATATTGGAATGTGGACCCAACTCCCTGGAAAAGTCTGACATTGTTCTGGGAAATAAACATCCATGGGGTGGGGGAAGAATGTGGAAGATCATGAAAGAATATTTAAAATCCCCAGATGGAGCAAGAGAAAGTATGTTGAGGGTCAAAGCAAGTTTGCAGGGATAAAAGTTTAGGAATCTTTGAGACCTTCCTGATAGAGAACTATAGAGCAGTTTTATCAACAGACAGGGAAAATACTGAGAGTGAAGATGAGTTAGTAATAATATTTAATTATTTGAGAATGGAAAAAAAGCAGGGAAGTATGCTTGTTTTCTAAGACTTATTTTTCACCAAGACAGAAATGTTGGAATATTTCAGGCCTTTACAGAGGATCTTGGACAAAAGTATACAGGATGACAATAAGCATATCTGCAAAACTGTCATTGTATAGAAATGTTTTGGTTGAATGTAATTTAGAAAAATATAATTATATGCTAGAAATAGTACTAGTTTATACCCTACAGCCAATCTTTACAAATTCAGAAGTAGAAAGAAACCAAATTATTTCTGAAAACTGTAGCCATATTTGTGGAAAAAGACTGTAAAAAATTGCAGTGGTGGCAAAGGAAAATTTCCTGTTCTGCCTTGTACCATGTGATTAGTCACCATGTGATTAGTCACTTGTAAAGTGTAATTCTGTGAATATGGTTTGATGATTGAAAGGTTTAAACCATGGTAATTCCCTGCAAAGTCAGTTTGTTTTCTAATCAAATGCAGCAGTATTGTTAAACAGTCTTATAAACTAAAATATTGAGAAAAGATTTTGTAAGAATGAGGTAATGAGAAATAAAATACAAGAATGTGGGAGTATTGAAACAAAATGACATCACTTAATATGAGAAAGAGCGATGAAGTTACATACATGCTTTAACTTCAGAGAAACAGATGAGCAGTATGCACTGTATTGTGTCCTCCACATTAAGGGTTACAGGACATACATTTTTAGGTGCATTTGTATTATTTCATGTATTTATAATTAAGCAAAGTCAAAACATGTTAGTAATTTTAATGACTTTACTGCTTTTGCATGCTAAACTAAGGTTCATTTCTTTCTGTTTTGATTGTGTGAATAAGGTTAGATTTCCACATCTACGCACAAAATGAGTGGAGTAAGGAGAGGAATAGTGAAAAGAGGAATGGAATTGATCAATACTGTCTTTTGTCTGTATAATATTATTTGGTTCAATAGCTATTTTTCAGGGAAGTTTTAGTATGTTTTTTATCAAGTAAGCATGCCTATGTGGTGTAAAAATCCCCCTGTCATTAAACATCAATGTTGTGTTCTTGGAGTGTCCTCAAGACTGTATTAGACTTAGTTCTTAAGTGTAGAGAAGTTCTAATATCCAAAGTATTGCACAAGTGTCTAACATAAGGAAGTTGTGACTGAAGAGTGTTGGTATGAATAGCTATGAAGTTTATAGAACATACAGACTTCTCACTAGCTCTTGCCTCGCAGTTAAGAAAGTGGGGATTTTGTTGCATTTGATCAAGGGGATTTCTCAGTGCTTTCTAGAATGGGAAAGTAAATTGTACATTTTTCTCATGGAAATATTCATGAGTAAGAGAATGACACTGAAAAATTTCAGTGCCTTATGTAACTGCAGAGGAATGCGGCAATGCATGGGCTACATGTTGACATATTCTCCTGATGTCCTTTCCCTGGAGATTGTGGGAAGAAGTTAGCTTCCCTGGAATTAAGAGCAAAGCATAAAGTCTAAGGTAAAAAAGTAATGTGGGATTGTAGGGGTAGGGAGTTGGTAGAGAGTTGTTTGTTTTAGTTGCTTATTATTGTTCCATGAATAGCAAGTTGGCAAAGAATATGCACTGATGAGGCTGGCAAATAAAGGGGAGAAAGAGTTTATTGAGAGCAACAATGAAGGACTGTGTCAATACAGAGCAGTGGCCCTAAAGCTGCAAAATCTCTGGCACTGGGCACTGGATTCTCTATTCCCTTGTGGTGTTTTCTTGTGGATTCTTTAAAAAAGCATTGTGGCATGTGGCCAGCATTAGCTCCATCAGCCCTTGCAGATAGTCTTTACTCTGTGCCAGCCTGCCCTGTATTTTGCCAAATTAAATTTTTCTGCTGAATTTGGATAAAATGTGGTCAGTCATAAGGGAGGATTTTTTTCTTTCTTTTGTCTTTTTTTTCCTTATGAAAATCAGAAAAGTTTATATGATCCAGAAATTAACTCAGCATATGTGCCAGCATTCCAGTTTTCCTTATGAAAATCAGAAAAGTTTATATGATCCAGAAATTAACTCAGCTCAGAAGTAAAGAATAATGAGTGTGTGTAAATAATTTCATCAAATAGACTTCTAAAAATAGAAATACCATGGAAAATATTCCATTCAAAGGAAGGACTCCAGGATTGAAAGCTGTGAATCTGAAGACATCAGAAGCTTCATCAACTGGCTATCCAGATCTTTTTGTCAGTGTTTAAAAGGCATGTTAATGTGCACTGTAAATTGCTCTCTAACTATAGGTGATCTGGACATGTTATGGCGGTGATGTTTTATTAAATTGGGAATACCTGTTCTGGCAACAAACCCCAGAATTCTTTTCATATGCAGTTGAAGGAATAAATTGTATTGCTGGCATATGTGCCAGCATTCCCAGACTCAGGATTGCTGCTTTGGGCTGATTTGTAAGACATTTTCAGGTCCCTTTATTTGTGCCAACCTGCTACTATATATGTTATGAGCAAGAAGATTTTTCTAAATATAATAATTACCTAAAACCACTGATAATAATTTATTTTTAATTTTAAATTATTAGTGAGCAATGAAGAGTCAAAGGCAGAAATTTTGAAGAAATTTCTGCATTTTGGTGCCTTTCTCTGAATTAGGACCTACTACTGTGAAACTGGGAGTTTTAATGAGAAAGCCTTTAAGCCAGGAAGAAATTTGAAATATAGTAGTGATATACACAATCTTGTTTGATCACTGCTTTTAACTGCTTAATCATTCATATTGCCTAAACATAATTTTACTGCCAGCTTCTGTGTTTACAGTCTATGGTGTGGAAAAAGATATCCCACTGTGACATGTTCTACTTACAATCAAATTGACTGTAGCAAACACAGAAGCTGTTGAAGTTCAGTGCTTCTCAGTGGGGTGTTCTTGTTCCTCCGGCTTATTTCTGGCTGTTGATATAGCTCAAATCCTTGAAGCTCATTCCCTCATAAAATAACAAAGCCAAGGAAGTTCTCTGTTCATCTTCAGTGTAGAAGAGCATGTCATGAAGTATTTAGGGAGACATGTATCTCACAAGCAGTTTCCTGAATAAATAGTGTTTTACAGATTTCTATTTGTATTACTGAAAGCCCTTTTTTCACTTTTATGAATTTTTAAATGCTTCCTTGCTTCTGTCATTTAGTGCGGTAAGAATACTGCAAATCATGCTCATAGCTGCTATTTCATAATAATAATCATGTCTCTCATATAAAAACTACTTTTTTAAAGTGTTTAGACAACTTAGCCTGAACAGTTGTTTATAGAATGAGAGTTGCTTAAGAAATAAATCAAGAAAATAAATCTATTTATGAAGCAATTTAAAAATAACCATAATAATGACTCATTTTCAGGTATTGAGGAGTAGATGTCAAACTAGATAAATGTTTATCTGCATTTTAGTATGCTGTTTTATCAAGTACTTTGGCAATACTGTTCAATTTCTACTGTGTGTTATTCATATATTACAATGCTGAGTTTTGCTGACTAGCTTGGGTTTTAATAAACTTGTATGTCAGTGCATGACCAAATGAAGTATCTCATCAAGCAGAGCACCACAATGCATCTAGTCATATCTGGTGATGGACTCATATTGCCCCAAAGGTTTGAAACACCAAAGGTGACCGTACGTGGTCTCCTTTCCAGTCTTCAGCTGTCCTGAAATTCAGCTGACTGAAGGATTGCCTCTAATATCCTGCTAGGTCAATCATCACCCCTTTGCTTCTGCTGTCTTTGAAGCCATGGAATAATAACTAGCTTTGTGTTAGATGGCCAGATATGTTGCTGTTACTGTATTAGCCAGGGTGTCTGTTGTTTGAAGTCCCACTTACTGCATTCCAGCTGGTGCTCAGGAGTTCATTTAGGCATGTTTAATCTTCTCACTAAGTTTCAACTGCTGTTTTTCTTTATTAACCCAGTGAATAATACCAAGCTTTCCCAGGATGATTGACATCAGTCAGGAGGATTGTTGGTTATTGGAACTCCATTTGCTAATGAAGTCATCTTTGTAAGCAAACAAGTGGAAAGACTTTGGCTTTGATGTGTTTGCTGAGAACACTTTCTTGCAGACTGCTGCTAGGGTAGGGATATGAGTCCTCTGCAAGTGCTCCAAAGTTTCTGGTTTTGGAGATTGATTGATCCTTGTCAAAAGTTTGGACTTTCTGCTGTTCTTCCAGACACTAGACTGGCAAAACCAAACAAATGACAACCATCATAGCCCAATAAAAAATTCATTGTGCTTACCAACTTGTGGAAATCTTTTAAGGTGTCCTTATCTGTAGTACTTTGTCCTTGTTTTGACAGGCTGTGCCATGCCAAAGCATACTCTTGTTTTTTTGTCCTTTGGGAAATAGCATCCTTCATTTCATGACATTGTTGCAATGTATTGTTCTCTCCTCCTCCTCAAGACTCTAAATAAGAAATTATTTTATGATCTGTTTAACAAATCTAGGACAAGAAAGTGGAAGAACAATTCTGGTGATACAAAGGGTCAGAATCATAGTTTTGTCGTCCTATATTCAACTGTAAGGCCCTGATACCTAAAATAAGTTCATATATTACAGTTCATATTACCTACTTCTCTTTGGCAATTTCAAAGAAGTGAGTCTTAAATAATCCTGCCTTCTAGAATAATCCAGAGGAATTTTTTGCTTTTTTAAATGAATAATATGTATTAAGTAGATTAATCAAATATATAAAACTTCAGGGAGAAGTACAATAGCGTTAGTGCATTTCATGATTCCTCATTGACTCTCCTGAATGGATGATGACTTTAATTATTCTTTCATTAGCATTATGGCACTGATGGTTGATATTGTATGTATCCATATGCAATACTGGTGTTATATTACTTTGTTGTGGTTAAGCTTTGTTGTAGTTATGCTTTTATTATTTCCGGTCACAGTGTGGTGGCTTCTTTAGTACTTCCTCTGTCAGCTCCACAAAAAAAAAAAAAATCTTGTGGGCCCCTTGACTTGCTGCAGCCCTCATTGAAACAGGCAACTCTGTCACAGTTATCTCCTTGCACTGACAGTATGTAGTGTGTAGATGGCTGCTCTTGACTATGTGCCTCACTGCAAAATGGAACTAAATCCTTCTTTGGAATCTGAGAAAGCAGGGAACAAGTGGCAGAGGTGAGTACTCTCAGAAAATACATATTAACAGAACTGCCCCTCTGGCAAATTAGGGTTATCAGGTTGCATTTTGCTTCTTTTGCTGGCACCCAGAGAGATTACTTCATTTGAGTGCCTGCAGAAGAGCAGGGGCAACAACATTTGTGAGCTCATTGAGGCTTTCAAGCAGCCATCCTTCCCTGGATGATAGACTTGTACTGCCAGTTAGTAAAGCTGGTGAGCTTTGTATAGTAACTTAGAAGATCAGTTGTCTCTGCTTGAAGGAAAATTTCTGCCATGAGCTAAGTGAATGTCCTAGTTCATGTGGATTCAATGAAAAGAGGGACATGACTTTACAATGTACTGGCTGAGTAAGAGCAACGCTGAATAATGCCACAGATTCTAAAAAGGTGATTTGTGTGGTGATTACCTTCCTTCTGGAAGCAGCAGCATGCATTGAGGACTCTCAGTGACTTTAAGACTTTGGGATGTACAGGGATAAATTATATCTTATAAAGCTGGGCGAGGTCTCCACTCTGCTCTTTTCATTTTTTTGTCCATCATTTGCCTCTTCTTGATTGGAGACCTTTGCTCTTAAATCCATTTTAATTCACTTTTGAATCTTGGTATCTTTTAGAAAAGATATGCTTACTGCACAGCTGCTCCTTTCTGTGACTGGATTTATAATTTTATAATCATTTAAAGTGATGATGCTCCTAAGAAAGTGATAAATACGACCAAGTAGCACCACTTGGTCCATTGTTGGTGATTCAACTGCAATGTCAGAGTCTTAGAGAGTAACTTCTATTTCAGCCTTCAGGAAGCTGGCCAAGTGAGCTGGAATTTTCTATAGAATAATATTTTTTTATCTTTTCAGGTTAGATTAACTTTGTACAGAATTTGTAAATGAGTATTACAGGAAATATCTGACCTTGGAACTTCATTTTATTCTTTGCTACATTGAACAGCTTCAATCTCATTATGGTATTGTCTAATACTCTCAAGGTATGAGGAAAGGCCTCATATAGAGGCAGATATCTCCAAATGGTATCTTGCTGCATGACTTTATCAAGTTATCTCATAAACTCCTTAATTCTTCATAGCCACTATTTCTGAAGTAGGTTAAACATACCTCCTTCAGGTTCAAAATATATAAGCTGTGTGGGATTTGCTGACATAGTGAAAGGAAAATTGGCATCATATATCAATAATCCTGGATATGAAATGGAGACTCCATCTTTGGTATTGTTGACATTTATTTTCCTTAACTTTGACATTTGTTCCACCAAATCCTGCCTATGTGGAAGAATGATAGGGGAGAACACATGCTCCCTCATTTCGTTTCACATTCACAGAGATGCTGTTCATCATAGGCAGTTATTAGATTGTCCAAAGGAAATAAATCTCCATTCCTGTTAGCAAGAGTTAATTTTTACATTCCAGTGTACTTGAAATATAGAAACTTTTTCATTCAATTACATTAAGGCCATGTAATTTGTTTTGGCATCACTTGCCATACTACAATTTTGTAGAAGGGCTTGGGACTCCATGTAGTAACCTTTTGAAAGAGAGAATAATAAAACTGTATTTCTTCCTTTAAAACTTAAAATATATTACTTGACAAATTCAAGTTTAGATCTTTCTGACAAATGTAAAACAATAATTTACTTAGCTATGAAAGAGGTTGTATTTGCTTAAAACACAGTCCTTCATATTATAAAGATTATTTTGTTTTCATCTATACAAACATAGGATGCATTTTTTGTTTAGCTTTCAATTTGTTAATACACTTAATAATATAATCTTCATGTACAGCACAGTAAGAAATATACAGTAAGGATGCAATAAATCTGGGTAGCATTCTTTCCTGTTTTCCATGTGCTTTATCAGAAAGATACAGACTTTGTTTACCCAGCTCTTTACATCTTAGTTATTTATCAGATATGCATACAGAATTCCCTACTAGTAGAAGAAAAAAAATCTGTTCATGTCTGTATTGTCTAAAGATGATGTATCTCTTTTTGGACTGATGTACTCTATACCTACCTATAAAAATACAAGAGGAACAGGCATTGAGCAAATTCTGGGCACTACAAAATCCAGGAAGGCATTCTCTTGCTTGATAATGATTAGCTTTAATTAAAATTTAAAAAAAAACAGTCATCTTGTTTTGTGGATTTTTGTTTGGAGGTGTTTAAAATCTTCATTTCAATCAATTTTTAATTCTTATTTCATTTAAGATAGTGGAATGGTTCTTACTGTTGATCATTCAATTTTAATCATGCTTTGTGTGTATGGGAGTTGTTTGTGTGTTGATTTAGGATATTAGGCCAATTTGTATATTTATATGTTAGGTTTTATTCCTGCCTGGAAAAAGGTTAGCCCTCTTAATTTAGTGTCCACCACTGAGTAAATAAGTATTTATGGCTTTATAATAACATAGGGTAAAGAAATCACAGAATCACAAAATGACTGAGGCTGGAAGCGACCCATGGCAGTCATCAGGTCCAGCTGCCTTGCTCAGGCAGGGCCAGTTGCCCAGGACCATGTCCAGACAGCTTTTTACCATTCCCAAGGGTAGAGGCAGATATGTGATGCTTTTGAAACAGAATTTATGACTTGGCTTTCATTAATAGCTTATCCTTACCATGAATTTCCCTTAGATTTAGCAGATGTCAGATTCTTAATTGTCAATTTTCTTAGCATCAAATAGATGCCATAGATACAGCCTCTAAGATGAAGAAAATTTTTGGTTTTCTGGGCTCATCTGGACTGCTGGCATTTTTAAATCTTGACCAAATCTATTCATTATCACATTAATCTCTCCATTTGCCGTTAGTATTTCTAAAAAAAGAAAAGAAGATAACAAATTTATGTGGTTGATATTCTGGGGTTTTTATGAAATTCTGCACTATAAAGTTTGGATTGCTTTGTGAAATTCACTGAAAATAGAGCTCATAATCCATGGATTACCATGTTGATTGGCAAGCACTTGTGTTGTTTTGTTTTCCTCTTCAATTTCTTTTTAAACAGGTTTTTCACTAAAGCACTTTACAGTGTGGTGTATCAGGATGATTATAATTAAATTATTTTGATAATGGTAATTAAAAAAAACTATCATGAGATTTATTTTAATCTGTGAACTAATATTGCAGTACTTTAAAGAGTGTTATACTTACATATGCAATTTATCACCAGACATCAATTTCTTATGGAATTTATTGTTTTTCAAGATGTAGAAAAGTTCTTTAGTTCTCAATGTGATATGTGTATTGATGTTTGAAAGCTTACATCAGGCTGTTTCATAGGTGTCTAGGATATCTCAGGTATTTCATTTTGAAAAGGTGATGGTGATTTTAAAATGAGGTTAATGTCCAGAAAAGGTACTACAAAGAAAACTTTGTAAGCAGAAAAAATACTTAATGCGGAAATGCATGATGCCTTGCTCCAATGAAGTTCTAGTGGAGTAACTCTGATTTGTTTTTTTGTTTGTTTTTTTCTTGAATTCTAGATTTATCCATGGCAGTACAAAAATTTTCACAGTCTTTACAAGATTTTCAGTTTGAGTGTATTGGAGATGCTGAAACTGATGATGAAATTAATATTGGTAAGTATCCTCTTTGCTTTGCTGGCAGTAGCATTTTTATAATTTCTTATAGCATTTTATCAGAAATACAGTGGGGCAGTTCATAGTTGTTTTTAAATGGCTCATGTCACAAAAATAGAAAAAATTTTGATAAGTAGAAACCATGCAAGACTTTAAAAATACATGTCAAAAAACTATGTTTTAATGGCATGTCTTGATTTATTGCAGCAGAAAGTATGCAACAGTACTTTTGTAAACTGAGTCAATTGTGAATCCTCTAAATTCTGCTGCTACTTTTATATTTCAGTCAGTTTTCAGTGGGTTACTAAAAGGTACACAAGCTTTCTGTGATGTAACATAAGTCTGCAAAATAACACCTAAGTGCCTGGTAATACACAGGAAGTATTTAAAGGTCTAAAAAGAGGAATATGTTCATTACAACTTGTGCATTCCTAAGTATATGGTTGTCTGAACTTTTGCCAGGATAATTTACTAGCTGCTTATTGTTCTGTCTCTGTACACACCAGAAATTCTACATTTGCAGAACTGAACAGCTCAACTTGTCTTGAATGTAATCCTCTTTAATGTCATCAAAGTACTCCTCCCTCAGCACACTAATCCTGGAAATGTTTCGAGGGTTCAGAAATTCAGCTGCTCTTTACTGCAAGACATTGCTGCAGTTGTAGTGATGCTTTTACACAGTAGCACACCAGCTGGAGTGCTAACCCCCACTGGTAAGAAATTTGGATTACAATCCATCTTCAGAAAGGCTAAATTCGGTATCATGAGTCTTACATACCACATGGCCCCCATGCGTCTCCTAAAACATCTGAGAGGAAGTAAGATGGTTCTTCAAGAGTACTGGCTTCTAAAAACAAATAATTTGGCAGTACAAGAGGGAACGTAGGACTTGTTGGTATTTTTTGAAGAAGTTCTATGTAACACAGAGAGGAAATTCAAATTTAGTCTTTTCCAAGTGTATCTATTATTATGGTTTATTTTCAAGTCTGCTCTCCCTTCAATTTTTTCCTTTTCCTGACTGAGTCATTGGACAAAAGGTCTGAACTGCATGTTTTCACTTGCAAGGTTTGCCTCATCCTCACCCTACAACATTGTGGTAGTCAGAAAACTGTCATCAGAGATGACTGGTATTTGGTCACGGTCTTCCACTAACTCCTGGCAGGGAGTGGGAGGGGAGGTTTAATTTTACTGGCAATTAAAATAGGGGAGTGAAGTCACTGAGCTGCTGCTACTCAGATGTAAAACCGCATGCATTCTTCAGGTGTGTCCACCTTGCAAAGAGAAATGGTGTGCATGTACTTTCTGTCATGCTACATATTATTTCTTGGCTGTTAAAATTATATTATGTATGTATGTTTTTAAACTAAATCTGCAGTATCTCAGTTATATGTCTTAGATTTGGTCAATAACTTTTTTTAAAGGTTTTGCATTTAAAATCAGGTGACTGAGAACAAAGACAACATTCATTTTACTTATAACCTAAATGTAGCAAAGAAAAGACATTTTATTGTTTGGACATTAAACAGGCATTTAAAACTGTTCAAGAAAAAAACACAGTTCATGAAGCTTGACAGCTGATTTATTTCACTTGAAGCTTCAAAGAAGGGATTTCTATCTTCCAAAGGACCAATTGCCTGATGGATTGTCATGTACATCAAAGAAGCTTGTAAGAGTAAAAGGTAAACTGACAGGAATCAAATTCAAGTCTAACAGAGCTTGAATGATACTGTGTGCTTTTATAGGGTAAGGCTCAATTTTTGATCTCCCTAGAGCAGTGACCTAGAATTTATCCATATCTTTAACATGCCCCAATGAGATAGATGTTTGCTTATCATCAAAGACAGCTTTGTATAGATGAATCTTGCTTTGTACCTCCTTCTGCCTTCACCCTCTTTTTCTAAAAATGTCTACAGCTGTGCAGGCCAGTGAGTTCTGCTTCAGTCTGCAGTGATATTCTGACTTGATAACATTTGTAAAACCCTATGGATATATGTATAGGGGCTTATTGTAAGGACTACATTTCTATTTCAAGCTTAGCATTGAAAATCTACCCTAATAACCCTTAGCACTGGGAATTCACCTCTGAACAAGACTTGTTCTGTCGGCATGTATTTGAGTATTTTTTTAATAAGGTTCAGATTCTTTCAGCATTAAATATAAGTGATTTAGATGATTTTTTTCCTTTCTTTTCCTTACCAATAAAAAATATTTGGAATTGAATTGGTAGCTCCATTAACATTTTTGAGGCAATAATGGAGTTGAGGGTCTCTCTTTAGTAACTAAAGACAACTTTTTTTTTATTGGCTTCTTTTTGCTTTCCAGTCTGAGATCTAATAAGAGCAGTTTTATTTGCATTTCCTATAAACAGTGCATTTTTAGTTGCTCTTTTAATATAACTTATTTATTCCAGTAATCCCATTACATAAAATACGTAAGAAGTAATTTTAGTTAAGCTTCATAACACACTCCGCATAAACAGAATTATGGTGGTGTTATTCATACTTATTTTAATCCATCTCCTGTTTAATCCAGTGATTTATTTGTGTGGGTTGGATTGGGTATTTTAATTCCTGTATTTGATTTCTAGTTTTGATGATTTATTATCTTTTATTTACAAGATTTATTTTTTGCATTGCAGAGGTGTTCTTCTTTGACAGAAAAAATCTTATCTGTGTCTGTGGCTGTGTAATGCATTTTAGGTAGTTTTTTCATGTTGCTGCAAGTTAGGCAGATTTATCTTCATAGTCACTTTCAGATATACCATGCCTAGTTAAGAGTCATTTTATGCATGAGTTGTGAGGAATTTCTGTGACTTTCTTGGATAAGCAGACTGCCTTGTTCCTCAAATCATCTCCAGCTCTTATGTTTTTGGTTGGTTTTTTAACTGTGAGCATCAAAGGACTCAAGCAATAAAACCTTTTTTAGTTTTCAATCTTTTTCCCAGAAAATTTGGTTTGGGAAACAGTCCCCATCTTTACTAGTTTTTCTCATTCACAAAATAAAACAAGCTAGCAACAATTGCTGTTTTTGTCTTTCCTCTGGTTTGGAATGCTTGTGGAAGCATGTGATCTACAGCAATGCATGACTGTTTAATGGCAGAACATATTTATTAGCTCCAGTTGCATGTGATTCAGTGAAGCTGTAACTGTGTTTTGTGTAACTGAAAAGTTTTGCAGAAGATGGCATTTTCAACACAAAAATAACAAGATGAGTGACAGCGAATTAATAACAATAAAAAGCCATAGTAATGAAAGTTTTATGTAACTTGCCCTTACTCTGAGAAGAGAGTGTTGCTTTCCTAATCTAACAATTGTGTTTTCCTCAGAAATAACAACACTTGATAACACTCTGCCATTTGCTCTTTAGACATATCACCCTGTTCTCAGCCCTCTTTGTAAATATTTTGCACAAAAATTAAATACTTAAGACTGACAGTAAAGGAGGTCAGTCATTTGTCTTGCACAGTGGGAGTTTTGTGTAAAATGGATGCATGATTTTTACAGGTTTCAAACCTTAGAGGTAACATAGAACTTAACATGCATGGGACAGCTGCAAAACCAATCATGTCACTTTTTCCTCAGTATATACTGCAGGCATAATTTTTGAAATGAGGAGGTTTGCTGAGCTCATCCTACTATTATCCAACTTGTGTCACCTGGATCTCTCCCTAGGAATTTCCCTGTTTTGAGCCTGTTTTATTCTGTTTGTGTTATCTGTTTTATGGCTAGAGATGAAAATAATAAACATTATTAACACAATGGAAATCTGTCTTGTGGCTTTAAGAAATTTGTGTCTATTTTGTCTTATGGCTAATTGTATATCTGTGAGATTTAAATCTGCAGTATAAGACCATGCTCTTCAGAATTAAAAAAAGAAAAAAAAAAAAGAAAAAGAAAGAAAAAATATAAATAAATACTGATATCCTGGCATTTTATTTTAGTATCTGTGTTTTTTTGTCAAGTGCTGTTTAGGAAAGTGCACTGAAAAGCATGTGTCTTTCACTCTGTGACTGCTGGTTTTGAAGTTTGGGGTTTTCTTCCCTGCAGAGAATTGTATTATGACAGATGTTTCAGATAGCATCAGATGCTTGATTTAAGAATGTAATAGGATTATGATGATTTATGAAATCATTATTAGTTGAGCCACAAAGAATAGGCCGAAAGTTCTAAAATGTGGTATCTTTTCTTGTGGGCATTGAGTTCTTCTCCTGCCTCTAGCGGTTGGGGCTCGTGATCTTTGCTGACTCACACCTCAAGTTGCTAATGGGATTATTAAATTGCTTGCAACTAACCATCTACAGAACTGTTAGCTCATACCTGGCAGTTATGTTGTTTACAGCAGTTAGTTTCAATTTGAACTTTGAAAAATTGACTCAAATGTGCTGGAGAGAAAGAACTCAAAACCAAACAAACAAATGTAGAATGCTAATAGTAGTTGTTTGTTAGAGTCCACTGCTGTGTTTCCCTTTCTTGTTTTAGTTGAACAGTAATGCCAGACGCTCAGTCTTTTTTTCTCACACTGGGCATCCATGTGTACAATGCTTTTCAGTTAGCATTTGCTCTACCCTCTTGGAGAGCTTGTCAGAGGACAAGCATCCTGTAATTCAGAGCAGCAAATAGATCTGGACTGGGAAATTTGTATATAAAACTACAGGAAAAAAAGGAAAAGAAAATGATGTTTCATTTCCCCCCCCCATCTTTTGTAACAGTGTAAAAGTTTCATTGACTTTAAGAGATACCAAATTCTATTTTTAATGGTTCATGCTGTGGATACAATGCTCTACTCAAAGAAATAAATTTAAAACAACAAAAAATGGCATAGGAGCTTTAAACATGCCTACAGTGTGTAGAGACAAATCTTGACAATCAGTCTATGAACTTGGCAGTCTCCAGGTTAGGACACTGCCTTTTGGAGGTTCATCAGGAATCTGAGAAGGTAGATGTCAGGTTACTATTATTTCAAGCCACTGTTGCTTGTGGTGTGTAATGGCTTCCTGAATTTGCTTGGCTCTTCCTGAATTATTTATTAAATTTAATCAAACCACCTACAGTCTGAATAATTTGGATATCTGACAGGTCATCTCCTTAATTACTTGAGGTTAAGCTTTCATGTTCAAGAAAGTTCTTTTTGGGGTTAATATTCAACCTGCTTTGCACTGAATTCCCATTTGCAACCAGACTTCTGAATGGAATTACCAAATTCCAAATAAGTCTAAAATTACTTCCAGCATCTCAGGTCTACTACTGCCTTATCCAAAGCAAAGAAAAACCAGGATCTCATCACCACCTTGAGGGCAGAGTTCTGGGGGTGGATTTTTTTAGTGTAGGCATCATCCCAACAACTTTTCCAGTGCTTACGTTTGTTGACCCTGTGGAACACATTAGGGACAAGTGTATTTACAAAAGGTGTTTTTATTTTATATGGGTGGGGAAGGGTTGAGTCCTAGCCTAGAAAGCTATTTACAACGGAGAGTGAATTTGCATAGAAAGATTGTATGCTGCTTTCCACAGTAATTACCTGCTTAGATTTGCCAGCTCTTTTTCCTCCAGCTGAAGGAATGAATTTTAAGATTTAACTTTTTAGATTAGTTTCAAAGCAACTTTGCTTAAGTTACTTGTAAGATCACAGGACAGGGTTCTTTGGTACTTGGATTATTTTTATCTAGAGAAGTTCAATGGTAGCAATTTATGGAACTCAGCACAATTAGGGTGTGAAATGCCTAAAGTGTTTGTTTCAAATATGTTGATTCTGTTCCTACCATTATTTTTTTAAATCCCTCTTGCATATTTGACAATTTGAACAAATGCCACCTGTTTCCGGAACTCTATTGTTTCTTGACTTCAAGAAATTAATGATTTTATGCTAGTGCTGGGATCCTATCAAGGCTTCAAAACAACATCTGCCCCAGAAAGTGAAGGTTGCATTCTGTTAGTCGAGCCCAGAGCTCTTGTCCTTGCTTTGGAAGGGCAAATGGGGCTGACAAATCAGGAAACAAAATAATGGTGCAGTACATTTTTATCTGTTCAGGAGGAAAAGGTAACATAAGATCAACAACAGAGTCCTTGTTGTTTCGTTTTCTCTTGGATACCTATCAGAAGGTTACTGGAATTTGCATGCTTCATTCTCTGTTGACCTTAAGATGAGTGTTCAAATGAAAAAACTGAATTGGGGTATCTGATGCAGTTACTGCCATTTTTGTTTGTCCTACCTTTCTTCTGTGTCAGTAGCTGACAGCAGGAGCTCTCCTGAGTCCCTGCTCAGTACAGTTTGCATCTGTACTAACAGAAGCTAAAATTCATGTTAGTTCATTTTACTGTATTGGACTGCATACTATGGTGTCTCAGATACAGCTCCTACTGTGCACGGAAAGAGGTTAAGGCAGGCAATGGACAACAACAGCTTTGTTGCCCTGGTGCATTCTGCTAAGGAGTTCAGATGAGTCAAAATTTGATCTGAACAGCTGAGTAGATGAATGGACAAGTCCATGCCACTCACAGAATACAATATGAAGTAGCTTTTGCCTCTCTCTGACATTTCAATTTGCTGGATTCTTCAAGGTGTATTCTACTCTATTGTCCTCTTTTCGTGCCTTCAATATACCTCTTTTCCTCTCCTCTGTCACTTAACTTCGTGGACATCCTAGCAGAAGAATGAATGCTCATAGGGAGACAATCTGAGGACTAGAGTTGTTTTATAGAGTTGTTTTGAAAATAATGACTGTGTACTCTTGATGCATATAATGCACTTCTAATAAAATGCATAACATTTTAGATTTGTTAGGCTAGGCTAGAAATAGGAGAAATAGGACCTCATTTTCAAAACAGACAGTAGTTTGATCAACTCAGCTGATCAGATATTCATGTTCAGGTTTGGGCAAGATAAAGGATTTGTGCTTTCTGAAATCAAAATGCTTAGTAGAGTTTAGAGTTTTAAGCACAGAAATTTTTTGATCCTTTGTAGGCCTAAATTCAATTAAGCAATTATAGCAAACCAAACATCTGTTGAAGTATTTGGTGATATGTTTTCTCAACTCTTCCACTTTTCAAGCAATAAATGCAAAAACTTTAAAAATCAGAAAAACAGTATTAATGATTCTCAGTTGCATTCTGAATATATTGCTTTTGGTTTTACTTCCCCTATTTCAGCACTCATAAAGAGCCACATACTAATAAGATTTGTACAGCTGGGAAGACAAAAATATCAGGATTTTTTTCCTTCACTTAAAGTATGGATGGGCCTCTGAAGAATTGGGGATTGGCAAGCTTGAAATGTAGTCATAATTACTTCTAATTCCTTTGTTTATGGAATGCTATGATTTAATATTACTTTTGCAGCATAACATTGCTGCAAACAATGTTGTACATTGCACAGTGGTTGTTTCCTATGTTGTTTTGTTATTCAGCTGTTAAAAAAAAACTTGAGGTTGAAGCAGTAATTCCTATCTTCAAATGAAAAATTTGTATTCGGTACATTTATATCACAACTCTCTGCTGGGAGGGAGAGCAAGAGAGGACTGCAGTTTGATTGCATCAGAATCCATCTTTGAACTTAACTATTTCTGAGTATTCCGTGTTTTTTAGAGCTGTTCTTCCCCTGACATGTGATAGGATATCAGTCAACTCTGGCGAAGCCAGATCTGTTGAAGTCAAAGGTTAATGGTCAATTTAGTTGAGGTAAAGATTAATTGAATGAAATTAACTCCTCTGGAATGCTGTTAGTTTTCAATAGGGGCCAATTCAAGCTGCTAGTTTTTCAAAGTAGGTCTCCAGCAGCATTTTAAGATCACTTTGTACCT
Source organism: Passer montanus (assembly GCF_014805655.1). NCBI lineage: Eukaryota > Metazoa > Chordata > Aves > Passeriformes > Passeridae > Passer > Passer montanus. Next base: position 9,479,462 of record NW_024368818.1, on the reverse strand, counting down.
GTTAGACAGAATTTAATGTATTGACTATTGTTCCCCACATCCTGCTGAGTTTGGCAGCTGTGGAGCTCAGCCCCACTGCTGTGCCTTTGGCTCCATCAGGTGAAAAGAGGGGCTGATTTCACTTTGACAGATACAATAATGTAAAACCCCATTTTGTAGTGTGGCATAGAGATGCAGTATTTCTTAATGATCACTTATCTAAACCCTTATCTCTTTATTCTATGAGAATATGGCAGAAATGGTGTATTTGTTGTGACTCGTCCTTCACAGAGCTGTAGAAGGGGAGAGACATGAAAACAGTTAGTCATTTGTAGACAGGTTTTGATATAGAGCTCTGTGTGAGCACATGACTGCTTGAGAGATCCCTTTCATGTTGCTAAGAAAATGGAAGAAATTATTTAGATGATTTAAAATGTTTTTGCTGATGCCACTCCAAGATGCCATGTTTCAGAAGAGGTGCTGTAGACTAGTAGAGTCTAGAATGAACTTTTTCTACCACATCTCTGCCATGTTGAAGAATTCATGCTACACAAGATAGGTAAATTTTCCAAACAGAATGATGTTTTTCAATATATGTACTGTTTTTATAAATAGAGTTGAATACTAACACAGGGTAGATATGCAGCTGTATTTTTAATGAAGTGTTAACAGTGTAATGATGGTAGTGGAATTATTCTGTGGTGTGGGTTTGTTTTTGTTTTGTTTTTGCAAATATGCTGAGGGATAGATAGCCATTATGAACTTTAAAAAATTTTCAGGACTCTGAAGTGTTTTGCCTTTGCTTGATCTATTTAAAATTTTCTACTTGTATTTGCTTTGTGAGCTTCTGCATGAGTAGGGCATGGCAATTTACTGATGTTAAGTCAAGTAATGGGATTTATTTAAAATGTGTAACATTGCATGTCTTCAGGTATCTCTCCAAGTGTTGTGTTTGGCGAGTGCTGACAGTAAATCTGGGAATTCTAGATAACCTGACTTTCTTGCAAATCTTCTTAGTTTGTATATGAACATGTAGCCTTCTGCGTAGGCCTCTGTTGATAAGTAGTGGAGTGGAAAGTGAAAATGTATTGGCTCAAAGAATTGTTTTAACTTTTGTACAAGGCTTGTATTTGTATGTTTAAATATTTGTGACGTGATAGCTACTTTTTATAGCAAAGAATTCTCAGATATGACACTGTTTGCAATTGGATTTAGATGGTTACCCTGACGGAGGTTTGTTTCTGTAAAGGGGAAAGGATTTTTACTTCTAATAGCAGCCCTGCACTTTATGCTTTACATGTGTTTAGAAAAAAAACTTCAGAAAATACCTTGCTAGATTTGCTCATTAAGTTTTGCACAGTGAAAATACTCTTGAGTTTAAATTGCCTCATATGGTATGTACATGTTATACTGTCCTGCCAAACACATCTTGCAGAACTTTGGGCTTCAGTTAAGCTCAGATCTTGATTTGGTGCCTTTTATGGTTCTCATAGTGGCATGCAGTATGAGGCATCACACGTGTGTGATGCTCAGGCAGGAGGTTCCATTCTTGCTGTGGGATCGCTGGCCTCTTCTGCTGGTTTGTGTCACATTTACAGTGTGACAAAACCCAAATGCTTGTGCCTGGTATATGGCCTGCAATTGAGAGCTTTGAAACTTGGTGGGGAACACTGCCTAGAAACATACAGGGATCAAATGCTATAAACCAGGGGAGGTCAAAGGGGGGGCTGTTGCTGAATATCCGATAGTTTCACTGTTGGTTTTGTTTTCATGGGGAATTTGCAGCACTTACTACCATCTCTCTGTTCTAATACTGTGAAGAGCCAAAATGCTCCTAATTATGATATGGAGAAAAAATTACCACTGAATTTACTCTTGAGTTTGCAATGCCTTGACTCAAATGAAATAGAGAGAACCCTTGGGTTTTCTTTACTTTTAGTTACATGTATTTGAGTAGCTGTGCCCTGAAGAAATTCTCTGCTTGCCTGCATGTAGTGGAGCATGTGATCATATTTGGATAACAATGCATAGACCTTGAAGCATAAGTTTGGTCATAAAAGGCTTAATTTTGTAATTTTTCTTGTTTACTCATTTATGTAATTTCTTTGCAGAAGCTTTAAAACAGGCATTTTTCATTTCTGTCTCTTTGCTGTTATCATACTTTTTGTTCCTGATCTATAATTAATTTTTGACAAATTTGGATTTCCTCATATGAGGTAGCACACTTATTTTCAATAATTAAAAAAAGTTGGCAAAATACCTTTCCTCACAGTTCAAGGATGGAATTTCTACAGGAAATAAAGTTGCCACTGAAACTTGTACTCCCTGGGAAATGCTTCAAAATCTGAAAGATCACAGTAGTATTTGATTAAAAAAAGCATTGGATTAAGTCCTTGCAGGCTAATTATGGAGAAAAAAGTACGAATGTTCACTTATTGAGTCTGAAATAGCTTCACATTGCCTGCTTTAAGAATGTCTCGATTCTATCACAAGAACAGTACAGACCAGACAGGGTTGTCTGTACCTTAGTGTGCCTTGCCATGATGGAAGTCTTCAAGGAAATTTGTAGTTATTTGGATTGTAAATTTAAACCACTGTCTTCTGGCAGAAATCATTGTCACTTTGAGAGTGTATTTCCATACTGTGGTATGTTGATGTAATCTTTTAACCTTTACACTTGAATTTTTGTTTAATGCTATGTGTTTTACTACTAGAAGTGCATTTCATTGTATTATAGGAAGGTTCAAATAACTTTTTTTACTGTTCTTTTACTGTGGAGGCTGTGGTAAATGTAAACACAGACAACAGGAATGCATAAGGTCCTTATTACAGATCCATAAAAGCTGATACCTGGATTAGGAAGGTAAGAGGAACCAAACGGAGAGGATAAGGCAGTACATACAATAATAATTTCCCAATTTTAAAATGATATTGAAACCCCTGAAGAAATGAACCATTATCTTGGTATCCTAACGTCTTTTTTCACAATGGAATCTTCTAACATAATTAATGTCCTGACACCAATACGTAGCTTAAAGCATATCTGACGTGCTGCAAGTTTGCAAACTGGAATTCACATAAATATTTTAGTGGTTTTTCTTAAACTTTAGCAAAAGAAAGCAGTTGCCGCATCTCCTCTATTGTCTTGGGAATGATACTCAGATGGGGACAAAATAGCTAAGATAAACATTGATTTAAAATTCTGTACTCCTCTCCTATTTTGTGGTCTTTTCTGCTTTCACAGTAAATATTATTTACAGTACAGAGCTCAGTCTTCCAAGCTCAAGGTTCTCAAAAAACGTTGCCATTTGGAACGTGAGGGAAGATGGCCTAGGGTAGAAATAGTGGCAGAAATAACAGTAGGTAAAGAAAACAGAAAACCTGAGCAATAATTGGGAATCAGACATATCAGACATATGTCTTCTTGTCCAAATATAGCTTTTCTGAAAATGTGTTTTAAAAATAAAACCAACAGCTGTTTTCTGTAGGAAAATGTTGCAGTCATCCTGCACTACTGTTTTTTAAATTATGTTACAAAGGTGCTCCAGCTCAGTCAACATTAATTATAAAATACTCTGACACCAATACCCTGCCTAAAGTTCAAGGACATTTCACGTTTTTCACATTTTGCATAAATTATTCATTACTTCTGTTTGTAAACTAAGGTGTTGATCCTTCACCTTGTTCCCATTGGGCTCAACTGTAATTCCCTTTAAAGCTCTAGGTAATTGTACACTTTTTATGTTTTATAGGTTTAATTCAGTAGGAAAAACAGGGGGAAAAAGGATCATTAATAAATCAGTCCAGGTCATGACAGTGGTAAAGGAAACCTCTGTTTTATAAAATAGTTCATTTTAAGTTTATAGCCAACATATTGAAAGACCAAGATAATGACAGTCTTTGGGAGTCTTTTTTTTGAGACAGTCCTTCTCTGCATTCCATTTTGTAATGTGAAAACTTGCCATAGTGGTGATATTTTGAGACATCCAGTTTAGTTACCTACTGATAGACATTATGGATCCTCTGTGGCTTTAACGACATCCACAACTCTTGTTAAGTAGAAATTACTGACAAAGCAGATGATTGTCTCTTCATACCTGTGGTGGCCTGTCAGTGTTACTCTGAAATTTTTCTGTCTAAAAGGAAGCGTTCTGTGGCTTCTCTTGTCCTACCTACTGTACCTGCCCATCACCACCACCACCTCACATACTTTTTCAATATGCCTTAAAGCCATAGAAAGAAGGATGGAAATTTTATTTACTGTTGTAATTTGTTAAAAAACTGCTTGTTGTGGCTCCAACTAATACTAATCATTAAAATCTCTGGAAATACAAATGTTAATTAGCAACTGTTTAGTAATATGTTTACTGTAATTTTAGATATGGAAAAAAAAGCCTCTTCTCCCAGCCTTCATGGATCTTACATTTATTCTGCTTTCTCATGGAAGTCTATTAAACAAGTGCTAGTCCATAGAAAATTTCCTTATGGGCCAATTATCTTGAATTCTGTTTCAGTGATGTATTATTTACAGGAAAAACTTCCCTCTAGCTTCAGTTCGTGCTCAAGCATAAATTCAGGCCAGCCATAGCAAGTTTGTGCTAGTTATGACCAGTTCTGGAGGATGTACTTGACTGACCTTCCTGCCAAAGAGTACTGGGAGCAATGTACAGCACAGTCCTGGCAGTTCCTCAGTCAGATCAGGAAAACATAAGAAAATCTCTCACAATCTTGCTCATTTTTGCCTTTCATACCTTTCATTTGCAAGGTGTCATAAGAACATGCGACATATATCTGTACATATTATTTTTTTCCATGCTGACATTCACATATCTGAAGATGGTTGTGGTATCTGTTCACAAGGCAAAAAAATCTTGTTTTGTTTACTTTAGAGTAATTAAAAATTGTCTACGCATAATTTAAGACTGAATGTATAAATGGAAATTAAAGCAACAGTCCACAAAAATGAACATTCTGTTATATTGTCTTCCACAGTAACTTTTAATTTCTGTTTTGGGTTGAACATTACCTTCCAAACTTGGTTTTATCTTTTTCAGTTCAGTATTGGTCATGCAAAGCTATTATATGTGGCATACACTTTGTCAGCCTTTTGTCATTAAATGTAGATGATGTATCTATTGCGTGTGACATTTAGTGGTACAGTGTAACACTGCACTCTTAATTATTAAGCTAAGGTTGATAGAGTAGCTTCAGTAATTTCTACAGACATGCTATTTTAAGGTAATACATTCTCTACACAAGTATATAGCAAAAATTTAATAAGATTTATTATGTGCACTTTTTTTTTCTTATGAACAGCTGTGTTGATTTCAATGTAGTAAGCCAGATTATACATCAAACTTCAGTTCCTTTTTAATTATGTGAATGTAGTTCTTTGTGGAGCTGTACCATGTGTTTGAAATGATAAGGATATGAGTGAAAAAAACACATTGTTGATCTACACCATTAATGCTTAAACTGTTGGTAGTTTGTTTCTTTATGAAGCAAATTAATTAAAAGACTTTTCAATTAAAAGTAAAGAGAGTAGCTTTTTTTTTTTTTGTAAATAAAATAATGGAGCCCTTTCTGTTGTACAAGGGAAATTTTGCAGCTCATTGTTGTTGAGTTGGGAACACTCCAGAGAGAGCAGCTGGCAACCTGTTGTGATTGTGATGAATGAGACCACAAGTGTATATCTGGGTACACATTCAATTGTTTTTGCTTATTGGGCATTGCTTTTCACAGGCATCATTTCCATCATGATACCAAATGTATCTTACAAGTCCTTTTGAGTAGCCCTTAAATAAAAAGCAGACTGTAAAACTGTTGGGATTTTCAAGTTAATACCGCCTAATAACTTAGAATAAAATATTGAGTCAGCACTTCATTTTCCTTTAAATGGCCCCCACCAATAACAATAATTCTTTATTAAAATAGTTAAAAATGTCTTTATATTTAATGTTAGGCTACATATTGTACTTCATATTATTGGTGTGTTTTCAGAATTTATTTCTTATCAGCACATTCCCATGACATTTCCTCTTGCAAAATACTTGACTCGTCTTCCTCCCACCCCCTCTTGTATTTACAAAGTTCACTTTAATTCCTCTCTGTCTATTCTGATTTTAAATAAGTAGATTTTAAAAAATGTAGCATTACTAAGAAAAGATTGTGAGGCTGATGTGTCCTGAATGTCCTGACAGTGGGCTGCATCTGACATAGACGTATCTGATTTCTATATCTTCTGGTTTTCAACTGCACAACAGCAGTTGAAATTATTGTTGAAATATCTGTTTGTTTCCTGTTGAGAGCTGTGAATCCAGAGTTAGATGTGTGTGCCTGTGCCCAGGCTTTGTGCTGAGATCCTGATGAGGATAGTAGTTGTGGAAGGGAAGGCTGCCCCCCCCTGCCCAGATCTCCAAGGTGCCCAGTGCCCTGTGGGTGAATTGCCTGGGAGGCCTCAGCCCCCTTGGTGAGCTCTGCCCTCAGCATCCCTCTGTCTGCCCAGTCCCAAACTGAGGTGAGGCACAACTGCTGCTTCTCTGCAACCACAGGGCTCCGTGGGAGAAGGGGGGAAGAAAGAGGGAAAAGGATACACTGGGAAAAGAGGAGCGAGGACTCTCTTTCCTTCCCTTCCCCCTCCCACTGCAGCTTCCTGCACAGCCAAAGTTCTCTAGGGACAGACCCTGGCTTTTAATGAGGCCACACTGAGTGGGGGTTGTATGGGAAGATGGGACAGTAACATGAAAGATCAGTACTGCAGTATCCAGGGCCATTGTAGGAGAGCTGGCATGGCTAAAGCCTTTCTCGATGTATGTGCTGGCATTACAAGAAAAGAATAACTGCTGGGGTCACCAGAGATGTCCATGTTGCAGACATGGGTGTGCATCCTTCACTATGCTCTGAATAACACAATGCACAAGTTCTCCCTGTGCACCTCCTGAGCTGGAGAAGGACATCCCATGGATGTAGGGATGCATGTGGATGTTGGGCAGCGAGCATCAGAGGTATAGTCAGTTTTGATGCAAACGTGACTCTACAATCAAAGTCTCATAAGATCAGGGGGATGGTTTGTCTTAGAGCTGCTGAAGAGTGTAGGTTCTGTGTTCGTAGTGAAACTGACCTTTGTAATTCCCCCAAAGGTGAGCCAATGGGGAGGAAAAGATCGAGACAATTTCTCAGTCTTTAGCTGAGGCACTGTGCAGATGACAGACTAGAATCTTTGTATTAATATTAAATATTGAGGAAAATATTGGTTTTCATATGTACTTAGAGTACATATGCTTTTTTTCCTGTGGCTGACCTGAATTTATTTAAATCCTAAGCAAATGTTTCAACTTTGAAACTAAAAAACTGTCTGGTTCTGCCTTGAAATTTGAAAGATGAATCAAAAGTTTCTCGTACTAGTTTTTGTTTCATGTTTCTTTTACACTTCCCTTCTTCCTCCCCCCCACCTCTCCACATCCTTATAGTTTAGCCATGTCTGTCTGGCTAATTGTTTATTTAGATTTTAGCATTTCATTTTGCGTACTTAAGATATTCTTGAGTGTTGCGCCCTACAGATTCCTAGTCAGGTATAGCTAACCAGTTTATCATCCTCTTTTGTTAACTGTTGTTTTTTGGTTTAGTTTTTTTTTTTTCCCATGGGATATTATGAGCTGACTAAGAGATTGGGTTAATTCAGTTGATATCAAACTGAAAATCTTGATATCAACATAACTGGCAAAATCTTCTGACACTTGTTTTCTCAGGGAAAAATATTAAAGGAAAAGATTCAAGCCCCAAGTAGATGGACATTTAACTTGCCAGGTGTATTTTGACTAAACCAAGAACTCATAATTGGAAAAAAAGAATTTGTCTGCCAACAACAGCTTAGAGGTCAAGATATGCAAGTATAGCATCATAGCTGCAAAGAATGTAGCTGCGTAATTTCTTGCAGAAGAAATTGGAACAAACAGCAAAGTGTTCTTCAACTGTAAAAGTTAACAGAGAGGAAGGAGACCCTCTGCAAGGTCCAGATGGTATAAAGGATAGAAATTATTGGGGAATGGTCCAAAAACTAAGTAGCAGTTCATGAATGCAGACAAGACAGTTAAGGCAAGCCAGATACTAGTTCCCACTTAAAGGATCTGTTCCAGTACTTTCTAGGAAATGTGCTTATTTCCTTAAATCTTTTAGAGGTGGTGAGAAGGGATAAAGCTATATTATTGGAGACTAACACAAAAAACATTTAAGATGATGAAAAAATAACTAGGAGGTGGAGTTCCATTAGCCGACGGTCAGCACTATATGTTGGTTAACTGTGAAGATTTTTCAGCCCTGTTCTTTTGAGAAAATCTGAGCTTTGTTTCCATGTTTGTTTTTTATCTCTTTCAAAATGATTGAGGTTGCCTCAAGTTTATTGTGAGAAACTGTATTATTTAGCAATCTCTATTCTGAGTTCAGAGCTTTAAACCACAAAATGTAGTTCATCCTGTCATTGGTAGCAATTACTACTAGTTGCATCAGGAGAAAGTAAAAACAGATACTTAGCTCTTGTCACGTGATTGTTTTTGGGGATTGTCACCTATGGGACTGTGATGCTGAATCTGAGTAACCCCTATGCCCTTGAGAAAGTAATACAAATGGAAAGAAATATTTTTCAAGACAGATTTGTACCACTTGCTTACATGAGAATGAAGTCTTAAGAGTTTTCAGAATGTTTTCCTCTTTCTTGCCCTCTTTTAGGGGTTAATTCTTGTATTATGTTTCCATTGACTGTGCTTCAGCCCTTTGACTTCTATTTGAAAACAATTTTGAGCAAAGACTCTGTCACAGTTGTAACAGAATTCAAAGCTTAAAAATCAATCATCTGTTTGGGTCACCTGAGACCTTGTCCTTGTAAAACATAAAGCCAAAGAGCAGTTAAATCTAAGCACTTGGCATTTCTTCTAAAATGTTGAGTTTCAAATATTTACCCAAATGTTTTTCATAGTTCTTTCATATACTTGTTCTCCTGCCTTAGTGGGAGAAACTCAATTATTTTCTTTCTGCTCCTGAATTTTGTGGCTGAAAGCAGAATTCTTCTGTTTTGAGACTGACCTTTCCATGTTTCAGGAAATTCAGTTTGCCATGTTCCATTTAAAAATTATTTTTAAAATACATATGACTCTTAAGACTCAGATTCTCTTTCTTTGCTCTTGACCTGCTCCCTGCTTCAGTCTATCTCATTTAAGGCTACTGATTACATTGCAGTATAAGAGAAATATTTTATCATTGTAGCTTCAATCCAGGTAATGGACTCACCTAGTCATTTTAAGCAGAACTTTCTTTTTCTTTGTTTCCTTTCAGCCCAGTCATTGAAGGAGTTTGCTCGGCTCCTGATTGCTGTTGAAGAAGAGAGAAGACGACTGGTAAGTTTGCTGGCAGTAATCTTGGATTGGATCTCTTCTTGAGTAAAATAGTACATTTTTTTCTATTCTCCCTGAAGTGATTTTTTAAAAATTTTATTTGTGTAGTGGAGGTTAAGTACAACATAAGAATTCTTTGGAATTCTTACACAAAGGCAGAAATGTACTAGAACAAACTACAGCAATTTTTATTAAACTGTTCAACCAAAGATGTTTGTATTGATTTAAAAATTGTTTTCTCTCAGTTTTCTACCTTCCAGCTCCCTGACCCAAAACAAGCTTTGAATCCTGGTGTATCTTTCCCTTCCTGCAAGAAGCTTATACTGGAGGTGTAGCTCTGTATTTGTATTTAATGAAATACTCTTGAGAGTAGTCCAGTGAATGTATGCTAGTAATCCAAGAATTTGAGAAGTAATAAGAAAAGAAAGCAAATTCATCGCCCGAGAGAAACTCCTATAGAATACATTATGGATCAATCTGGCTAGAGTAATCCATTGATATGGTGTCCTTATGCCATTTGAATCTGCTGTTTGCTTTGATTTTTATATTTCTATTCAAATATAGCTTTGTTAAAGAAGTTTTCAGTATATTTTTATGGAACTATTAAAAAAAAAAATCCAGGTGAGCAGTGAAGCTATTTTTGTCCTTCTGTGGGAGTCAGTCATGAATAAAGAAGTGAGCTAAGAATTAACATCAGTAGGGGGATTTTTAAATATTGTGAAAGTTTAACTTGCTCTAATCCATCCAAAGATTATGTCTGTGCTGGTTTTCCATTCTCTTATGGGTACTTAGAACATTGAGGTAGGGCTTTTATGACTCAGATTGGAAGAAATTTACAAATTCAGAAAAAAGTTTATATAAATTTGTCGTAACCTAGAAGTAAATAGCCATAGAATTGCTCTCTCACTATTTCTGTTTATATAAATATTTTAAAATGGCATAGTCATAACATTTATTTAGTGCAGTTGCATAGTTAATATCACTTAAATGTATAAAATTATAATTATTTTTTACTTCATGCAAAACATTTTTTCCTGGGTAGCTGGAAGAGTGAGGTGACTGTTCTATACTTGCCGCCTTAAAAGTTGTTTGGCAGAACACTTACTAGTTCCTTAGTTAAACAATGTTTCAAAATTAGTAGCTATCCAGTTTAAGTTAAAGATTGTTATGAGCTAACTATTAGGGAAAAAAAAAAACATGAATAGATGAGGGTTTTATTTTTCAAATTCGTTAGTCTTTCATAATATGTAAAAAAAATTCCTATTATTTTCCCTCTTTTCTTTCCCCTCTTTTTTTTCGTCTCAGAGGAGTCACTACCATTTTCAGTTTTAGAAATTTATGGCCTCTCTTTGCTTTATAATGTGATCTATAATTTTGACAACACACATATAGTGTTTTTGTAAAAGATGTAGGAACTCCTTTAGCATAAAAGAAGGAAAAAAAAAATATTATTAAGTGAAAAAAGACCAGTCAGATGGAATAATATGTTTTGTTCTATGTGTAATATGAATTCTGTGGGAATGCATGGATTGTATAGCTGAGTGTGGTAGGTTGACCCTGGTTGGATTAGCAGTGCCCACCAAAGCTGCTGTGTCACTGCCCTCCTCATCTGGGCAGGGAGAGAAAATACAAGGGAAGGCTCATGGGCTGAGATAAAGGCGGGGAGAGATCACTTGGCAATCACTGTCATGAGCAAAACAGACTTGACTTGGGGAAATCTGTTTAATTTAATGGCAAATCAGAGTAGGGTAATAAGAAGCAAACCCCAAATCTTAAAGAAACTTCTTCTGCCCCTCCCTTCTTTTGAGGCTTTACTTTAATCCCGGTTCTCTACCTCCTCTCTGCCAGTGGCAGAGAAGGGCAGGGGATGAGGGCTGCACCTCCTTCCTCCCCATGGGGAGGACTCCTCACACTCTTCTTTTGTCCCAGTATTGGTCCTTCCCTTGGGGGACAGTCTCCACAAACTTCTCCAGCATGAGTCTTTTCCATGGGCTGCAGTTCTTCATGACCTGCTCCAGGGTGGGTTCTTTCCACAGCAGTGAGTCCTCCAGGGACAGGCTGCTTCAGTGTGGCTTCCCATGGGGTCTTCATGTATGGAGAAGCTGCTCTTGACAGGAAATCTTTTGTAACCAGCTTTTCGCTCAGTTTGGAATAACCTCATTCAGTTCCCATTCTCTGTCCAGGATGAGAACATTGAGTTCATTGAACGCGCATTGAATGCACAGTTTTCATGGTAGTTACATTTGCATAAGAAAATTTATCAAACTTAGGATTTCTCTAGGTTTAAAATGTTTGAGCTGCCTGTTGGTGGACTTTGTTTAATTACTACTGGAGTAAAAGTATCACCTCTGTCAAAAATGTGGATTTTTTATTCCACCGTTTCTTACTGCAGTTTTCTACATGTCATCATAGAATCCAGAGGTTCCTGTGAGGATCAGTGTGCCAAATAGATTCCTAATTAAGGTTTTTGCTTGACAAACTGGTAATTTAACTGTGGAATCTTCAGAGCACTTTTGCTTGCTTCTGAGAAAGTTTGGAACATTATGGATACACTAAGATTTCTCTGCTGGAAGCACTTAAAGCCAGCCAATTTGCAGCTTAGTGATGATATTAAACAAAGTTCTCAGGTGATGGGAAGCTTGAGACACGGCATGCAGGTCTTTAAGAACTTAATTTCCTTCTGCATAAAGACAGAAAACATGCAAAAGTTATTTTTAAAAAGCTTGTTCTTTCTGACATTTTGTAAAAGGCTTGGAAAAAAACATCTATGCAATGTTGTGGCTATTTTTGGATACACTTCATCCTACTACTTTCAACTTTATTTTAATTCTTGTAGCATGTGATAGTAAAATGCACTATTGTATCAGTGAATGCAGGGTGTATGAGAATAAGGAATGACAGATATTAATTTTGCATACCAGCTAATGGCCTTGTTTCCCTGCCTTGAACTTTATTTTATTAAATTGTGAGCATGCATCTAAGTGTATTAATCAGATTTTAATATGAAAAGTATTAAAAAGTATATATTCGTGTGACCAATTTATTTCTAATCTGATGCCTATTAAATTCTTCATAAGTCAAATTATATTTTTGTCTTGGTGAACACAATGTTGGAGTGCTTGTCCACTGAATGTATAAATGAAGTGTTTCCAGTGGTCAAGGAAATAGTTTGAGGTGTTTAGCAAGTCTTCTCTCCTTCCTGCATAAAGAACCAGAAGGAACTATTTTTCTTCTATTCAGAAGAAGCTAATGAAGCAGGACATTATGAACAGTATTATTGGGAAAAACACCGAAGTATAAAATTAAATGAAACTGAAATATTTTGTTTTGTAAGGCTTTGTGGCCATTACTACTGGCAGCAGTAATAATATGGTGATTATTGCAAGTCAGTTTCTTTTATCCTTGTCTTTTATTTTCTGATACTAGAAAATTGATGAGTGGTCAGAAAAAACAAAGGCCATGCACCACAAATTTCCCCTTAAAAAGGAAATAAAGGAAAAAGTAACTCATAAGATGCCTTCTTTTATGATGCACACCCTTAGGTTTTGATGAGGTCTGTCATTTTGTGGTGGTGTCAGTTTAGTGATGCTGTTCGTAAATGGTGCATTAAAAAAACTTCAACCAAACAGCACTACTCTTGGGCTTCACATGTACTGTAAAATAGGATAAAAAAGTCAGATTCATCCCCACTGCATTTCCAATGACTTCAGCAGCAAGCCATCAGGGATGTAGAATAATGACCTCTATTTCCTGCTGTTTATTAGGGAACAATAGAGATGCTATAATTTAATCCCATGTGAATGTTTGAATCTTTATCAAGGGAACTTACTTAAAATAATTTCCTTCCTCTTTCACTGGATTTGCATTCTTTCTGCTAAATAAGTGATATTTTCTATTTTACAGATTCATATTTTATTTATGCTTCCTATTAATTTTATATTGTTATTAAAATTAATAACAAAAATTATCTGGGAGTAAAATAAAATTCTGCTTCCTTTTCCTCTTGTAGGATTATTCTGTGTTGGCATCAGTATAGATGAACTGGTTCATGCTACTGGTCCTAGAGATCCTCTATGAGTTTGAAGCATTGAATGAGTTCTCTTAAGTGTCAGTGTTATCTTGCTGGAAATCCCTGATTATTTCTGAGAGTTTACTAAATCCAAGACTGAAATAGGTTCTTAATTCTTAAATTCCTTGCTATTTATCCAAGTTGGGTTTTTTTTGGCTGTTGGCAGGTGATGAATGGCCCCAGAGCTTTTTCTCTCTGGCATCATGAATCAGTGAGATTCCTGTCCAATATTAAATACTCCAGGGGATAATATAAAAATTCTGAAGTGAATAGTTTTGTACTATGCTGAATGAATATTTTTCTTTATAAAGTCCACTTTTTTGTATCTAATAATCTTCATGCTTCAGACAGTATCTCATTTTTGTGGACTTTTTTTGTATTAACTGGATGTTCTCATTGTAGTTCTGTATTTGCCCTCACACAAGGGGTCTGATGCTATCTGCTTCCAGGGAAAGCATCAAAATACTCAGTTTCAAAAGCTGCACTTGAAGAAAAATAAATGAGCTGTTAAAACCAGCTATCCATGGAATGGTACATAAAATCAGATATTGGAGGGCACAGCATGTTGTTGAGCAGAATTAACCTTTTCCCTATAATGCAAAGTGCATTACAGATTCCATCAGAAGAGTAAGCAGTCTCCTATCCACAGGGGCAGCTTATTTCCCAGTTTATACAGGGGAAAAATAACATTGCATGTACTAGCACCCTGAGACTGCAGAACAAACACCTGGCATTTTGTTTTGCATGGTGTCTCTCAAATTGAAAAAAAATAATGTTTAATGGTGTTTTGATATAATTGGTAACTGATTTCAGTGTTTTTCACCTCTCATGCAAGATTGGCATTTAAATTAATCTCCTTGGTAGGAGTCTGCAGGGAAGAAGACTGAGAGCTTATTACTGTAAGTGAAAGAAAATGCCACAAATAAAAGGACTTCTTTGAAGTTACGACTGTTTTTTTGTTTCTTTATTTTTGTTTTTACTCTACTCCCTCTCCCCCCACCATGTTTGCTGTTTAAAATTAATTAAAAGCACTTGGGTTTAGCGAGTTTAGATTTTTTCTTATACTTAAGATGGCTGTACATCCTATTGAGTCATTAAGGTAGCATGGACTGTTTTCTTAGGTAACCTCTTTGGAAAGTCTTTCTGAATTTCTGCATCAGATTACTAATTTAGGAATACCTTTTTGAGGTTTCTATTGAGGAAGGACCAGTAAATGAGTAATGAATTTTTAAATTTTCTTCTAAAAATAATTTTAACCTACATTTATCTATTTATTTTTTCACCTTTTCTTCCTCCTATTTCATCCCAGATATAGCAGAGAACATATTTGATATTAATTACAAAAAAATCCATGCCTTTGGTAAGGGAAGTTCTGCGAGATAGGAAAATACTGGTTTCAACAGTTTTGGGCTTTTTATTTTGTTTTGGTTTTTTTTTAACTGTCAGCTTACTGTCTTCTGACAAGCTAAGTTTTAGAAATCATTGGGAAAATTACTGGAAGCAAATAGGATGCTTTCACAAACCTTTTTGGGAGCCCCCATTTTGAATACTTGCTATATGCATTTCTGGCCAGAAAGTATTACATAGACTACAAAAGAAACAGAGGAAGGCAACAAGGAAGGCTTAAGACCCAGAAGCTGAGAATGAGAAGAAACTGCAAGGAGGCCTCTTTGATTAGCTTTAATTCAAACAAATTAGATCAATGTTATTTGGAGGCCTGTGGTCCATTAATTGAAATGACATCTTTAAGCACACTTGAACTAGTCCTCAGCAACAGGTTAAGACTTCAGCCCTTGACATCAGATTTTTCTTCCTTTCTTTTTTTTTCCTTGCTGATACAATTGTCAGTCTTAATTCGTAAGGATAAACAAGAAAAAACCTTGCAAAATCACTTGAAGACTATTGCAGAAGCAAGAGTGTGCTCTGCAGCATTGCATGGTTTTTTTACTGTGTTTTAACTCCAGAATGACTGGAAGAAATGTGCTACACAGAATTTTATCTAATTAGCAGTTTGCAGAACCAGCTTTGCCTTAAATCTAAGTCAGCCTTGTGTTAACTCTTCATATTAATTGCATATCTGTAGACTGTAGACCTTTTGAGAAAAGGTCTTCCCTGTTGTGCTGGTACAAATGTTTATGTGACTGTGTGGTGAACATAATTGGAGAAGTGATCCAGCTGGAAAAATAATTCCTCTCGCACTAACTTTCTATTACTTCCTTCCCATCACTGCAGTGCACACAAGGAAAATTAAGACCTTCAGGGCCAGAATTACTATCCAGAAGACAGTAATTACTTTTATATAATTGGTATCAAAAACATACTAGAACTGTACCTTCATTTCCCTGCAGATGTTATCTCTGACCATATAGCTCATATATGAGATCAGGAAGTGATAGGTGTATTTCTGTCATGCAGACTTCCTAGAGAGCAATAGTCCATGCTGTCTTAATGATTGTTTGGTGGGTTCTTGTCGAGAGGGAACTCTCAATGCAGTTTTCCCCCTTGCCCTGTCTTGGGCTAGAAGGAATCCTGTTTGTTGTCTTTTTCTGCACCACTTAAGTGTGAAAATACATGTGTTCAGTGGATGTTTCTTAGCATTTGTGCTCAGTTAATAAAACCACAAAAAACAGAGTAATAAAAGTAAACAGTTCATGTTCTGTTATCATTAAGGTAATTTAACATATAACATCTGTACATATTTCTGAACTTTTCTCAGATAAAGAACACATACTAGGCCAGACAATTTGGAGATAAAATTATGAGTGCTATTAGTACAGAGCATTAGCTGGCTTTTCCAGATAACACTGCATCAGCTTCCATAATTGTACACTTGGTATGTTCCTGATTTGTTAAATTCAATTTCTAATTTCACCAATAATATTTGTGATTTAAAATATTTTTTCCTTTTTTTTTTTTTTTTTTTTTTTTTTTTTTTTTTTTTTTTTTTTTTTGGAAATGAAGAAAAAATAGTCATCCTGGGACATTTGAGTATGATAATTTTTAAAAGATCAAACTGGTCTCAACAGAATTAAGTTACAACTTGTCCCTCTCACATCACTGTGACTGCCATCCTCTGGAACTGAAAATACAGGTCCATATTTTCTTTAACTGTGCAGAAGGTACTTTCGCAATCACTGTGTTGTGACAGAGCAGTACTATTAATTCAGAATATGTTCAGAGTTTTATGATCATGAAGTCAACAGAGAACCTACTGTTTATGTTTTGATCTGTATTTCTTAGCAGCTTTCTCTCTACGTTTTTCTTTTGAAAATGTGAGATATTTCCTGTTGATATGAATGTCCAGAGTGCAGAACCATATCGTATGCAGAGCCTTTTGTACCCTGTGCTCCTCATCCTGGGCCTAGATAATTTAATTGCCTTAAAACCTACCCGTTGAGGAGGAAAGCAATTTTACTGTTTTTAGAGACTGTCTTTGCTGTTTTCCAGGATAGTTGTCATAGAGTTGATTTGTGACAAAGTTATTTTTCTTGTAGTCAGCAACTTTGTAAGAGGTGTGAAAATGTAGATCTCCCATGTTGATCTATGCTGTTGTTTTGACTGGATAGTTGGCATCAAAGAGGGATCACTTGTCTGTCTTCACGCGGCTAAGAGGCTGTGAGTAAGACAGGAGAGTGGGAATAGGATAATTGTTCAAGAGGAAAGGAAAGGGGAACAGAGATAAAGGGATTTATAAGATTCACATACATTCCTTTGCCATCTTACATAAACAGTGATCCAAGCCTTAGTAAGAAGTCTTTGGTAATTCAGTGTCTATATACTATTTGCTTTTTAGTCTTCTGCAGAGAATGCAAATTAAGAAAATATTTTTTAGAAAATATTTTTAAGAAACAAAGTGTGTTGCAGGAGATTAGTGTAATTGGTTGTTGCAATTAGTTTCTCCTGCTTTCTATATTCAAGTTGTGAGTATTTGCCTCCATATGGATATACAATTAGAGAATGGCTAATGGGTTGGAAGGGATCTTAAAGACCATACTCCAACTCCCCCTGCTGTGGCAGGGAGGAGGCCACCCACTAGACCAGGTTGCTCAAAGCCCCATCCAGCTTTCAACACTTCTGGGGGCAGGACATCCACAATTTCTCTGGGCAACATGTGCCAATGTCTCACCACTCTGAAATTAAAGAATTTCTTCCTTGTATTTAACCTAAACCTACCCTTTTTGTAGGGTAGGTTTAAATGTTTAAAGACATTCCCCCTTATGTAGTCGTTACCTTGCAGCATTTTTCAGTGAGAACATTCACAAAATGAGATTTTGTGAATGTTCTTGCTATTTCCAGTTTTGAAGAGTATCATGGAGAGAGATATGAAATGCTGTCTTCATTAAAATATAAAATGAAAGGTTAGTTGGAAAGCCTCTTGCTACTTGTCATTTTATAAATCTAATTTGTTCTCAATTCATATGTTCACTCCATGGAGGCATTAACTGCATGTAGTATTGAATTGCGTAATAGCTCTTCCCAAAGTTTTGAGAAGCATTCTGTGAGTAGCATGGCTGGAAGGAGTTTGTTTTAATGATGTTTTAGTCTTCACAGAAATGTGGTAGTTGCAATTTTAGTTTGCAGATTATTTTGCTTCCACCACAATCACTAAGTGTCTTTACAGATGACTCTTGACAGAGAAAAAGAAAGAAAGATTTTGCACTTTCAAAAGACTATTTTAAGGGAACGTGAGTTCTGGATCAGCCAACCTTATAGACTTTAAGTTTTATGCATTTATTTTCTTACTACAGAGGGAGGGAATGGAGCTGGTCATAGAAGAGGATATGTGCTGTACCCATTGCTAGGTTATAATCATGTCAGAACATGATGCTACCTGACATGCTACCACTTTCTACATTTTTTTAATGGATTCTGAATTTATCTGCAATTCTTCTGGAAGTATGAAAAAAGGTGCTTTATTCTTACAAATTTAATTTTTAATTTTTTTTCGTTAGTCTGACCTCCGGAATGAAACCACAGTATTTGTTGTTCTTATGTAATGTCCTGAGAAGTGTGATTAAAAACAGAAAACAACACAAGCACTTTATGTACCAAAGGGTGTGTAGAAACAAATATGCCTTTATTTAAACCAAACAAACACCAGCCAAAGTCCCCACCTTTTCGCAAGGAAGCAAAATATTCTCCCTTGAGCAATCTGTGTAATCTGCATGGGCTCATAGCTGTGTTACATACAAAGGTGTTTTATATAAGTATTCTCTGTCAGGATGTCATGTTAATATTTGCAGAACACCTAGGTTGCCTTAATTATACTTTTCAAATGTCTGCAGAGGCTTCAGTTAGTGTTGTTTTGAGAAGCTTTCTTGGATGTATCTCCCAGATTAAGTGCTTTTGCTTCGAGCTAAGACTGAAACAATTTAACAGTTTTGTCTGTTTCTTGGCAGCCTTGCCAGTTTATTATGTACCTACTTCACAAAACTGACCTGGCTAAAAGCAAAACAAACAAGATATTTACTGGTTATTTTTCAACCATGTTGCAACAGACTGTTTCAGTGTCACAGCAACAGAGGACAGAAGAAGTCAAAAACAGGATGAAGGGGCAATTCAAGATCAGCAAACTGCTTAAGCTAGCATGATCGCCAAAATAAATTACTACAAATCTACTTCTTGGTGCAATATTTGTTGCAGCCCTGCTATTACAAGTAGTTGCAGTCAGGGAAGAGATTATTTTTCTAGTGTTAAAAGGAAATTAGAGTAGAAATCTGGAAGCCATGGTCATATAGTCCTGAGGAAAGTGTTGAAGTATGGGGCCAAGGAGTCTGGTAGCCTTAAGGATTAAGATATTGTGAGAGCTACTTCTTTGGATAGCTGTTCTTTATTAAAAGCTATTTTTCAAACAATGTTGAGTTATGTTTCCTTTCTGGGTTAAGTGGAGGTGGCCCATCCACCTTGGCCAAAATCGTTAACATTTTGGCCCAATTTATTGTCATGTGACATGTCATGACGTGATCTCATGGAGTTGATGTGAAATTGCCCCTGGAGTCCAAGTGTCATAGTGAGTATGGAGTGGGCTATGGCGAGCCAAAGCGTGCAGCGGGGTCTGGCACTGACCTGAGTCTCCACGTGTCCCAGGGCCCTGGGCTGGGGCCAGCGCGGAGCCGTCAGTGGCCGCACACAGGCTCAGCCCAGGCCCGTGCACATCCCGTCAGTCCTGACAGCACTGCCCGCCCAGCTGCTGTCAGACTGTACCCAGCATTCCCACCCTGTGGCTAAAGGCCAGTTTTTCACCAGGGATACTATTGAGGGGGCGGGGGAGCTGCTTGATAGGGTGACACCATCCATAATTCCCACACTGAGGCAAAGGGTGACTCGGTTTCCCTGATGGACATCCAGCAGGACCACAGGGAGGCACGACCTCTGCAGCTGAGCCCACTTAACAACACACAATCCCATCTTACCAGAGTGACAGTTTAAAGAAACCAGACTAGCCCTTTGTCTCCCCTAAGCTGCCTTTTACACTATATTGAGACCTTTTTACAAGCTAGATGAGAGCTTCCTAAGTTGACTTGTTTTGTTAGTTGTATTTGCATGAGAGCAGAAAAAAAGGCTAAAAAATCTGAATCTGATACTATTTTTAGACCTTTTGCTCTAAATGTCTTGTCATGGCATGTGTCATTACATGTCATGTGCTCCTTTCTTAATTCTGTGTGCTGTTCTCAACATACTCATTTTGAATTTTCACCACTGACAGCTGTCAGAACCTTCTAATTTATAATAATTCAACATTTGAGCCTTAAATAATATCTTCAGTGTGTCAGCTACCAGTAAAATTTAGTATGCTAATAGTAAGGAGAAATGGAAAGGTTTTCTATGGATTCTATATCTATAAAAGCTCCCTTACCTCTGACTAGTTTGCAGCTGTGGCTGACCTGCATTTTTTCAGAATATATCTTAAATGTTCATACACGTGCTTTTGTTTCCTGAAAGGATACATACTTCCAGTTTCAACATTAACAGTTCCTGGGCATAGTACCATTACAAACAGCTAAGCTGATTTTGGCTTTATGCCTGGCTGTGTCCATTCACAAAGTAGTTGTTAAAGCAAAATACAGCTTCTAATTACATTAATCTCTTTGAGTAGCTAATTTCCTCAGCACCAACTTCTTCTTGTTGTTTTGGTTTGGTTTGGGTTTTTTGACAATGCTTTTTGGGGTTTGGTTTTGTTGGTGCTAAAGAAATAACAAATAGTAGATAGAAGAATCATGGCAGTATCCAAGCTATCAAGAATGTGTCACTGAAGCAAAGCATTGCACTGTCAGACCACCTTTCTCAGTGTTTTATTTCACAGCAGCTGTGTAATATAATGCAAAGTGATTCCTCATAGTAACCGATAGCAGACCTATTAACCCCACTTGTGCAGTTAGTGGCATTGGCCCATGAAGACCTGCAGTATCTGTGAAGGTGCAAATTAATTCTCATACTGGAAGGCAGCCCCTGTTGATCACAAGTAGTGCAGGGCCAGCTGTAAAACAGCACAATTTGGCCTGGCTGTTTGAATTCTCACCTTCACTAAGAACAGCAGACAGGTATTATGTGACTGCTTACATAGCTACATAGTCCCCATAGCCATCACTTAGTCACAGATAAGGCATTTTTTTCTTCACATAGAAGTGATTGCATTGATTGCTAAAAGAGAAAGTAGGTAGACCAATACTTAAGACCCCTTTCAGTTTGAACTGTTCACCTTCTCAAGCTCTCATGCGGACTTGAAACTTTTATTTCTTTGTCTGGGAAGTGTAAATGCTGCTTACATCATGTAGCTAAGAAGAGACAATCATCTGACAGGAAGAATTTGGGAGAGAATTTAGGCTGCATGTCAGGAAAACTTCCTCATGATGAGCTGCATTGTGAAATACTTTGCCAAAGAAAATAGACTTTGCTGAGGAAAATGTCTATAAGGGACAAACTGAGATTAGGCCAAGTTGGAAAATGTAATGTAGAAACAAAGTACTTTTTACTGCTCAGTGACCATGCATGCCTCTTAGCTGGGAGTGTGGTTAATCAGATTGTCATTAAGTATCTTTCAGTAAGTTATTTCAAGGGTGCCCGTCGTGGTAATGGCTAAGGGAATGCTGTATTTCTCAAAAAGACTTCCACACTCTTTTTTGATTAGGGATTACGGGGAAAATGAGAAACACGCAGAAGTTGGACAACATCTAACAAATCTACTTTTCCAGCTGAATTTAAGAGTAACATCCTCACCTATGATATTTGTCTTGAGAGTATTTTGTGCGAGGCTCTAAATAGGTTGATTTCAGTATTTTGGAGCCAAAATTTCTATGGAGAGTTCTGTTGCTGGCCATTTTTATTGCTTGTGTGTTTGAAGAAAATCAGAGCTACTGTGTAAAAAATAACCATTTCTGGCAATTAAAAAAAATTATTGATATTCTCTGACAGATTCTTCAGTATGAAATATTTAAAAGAAAATCCTAACTGCAGTAAACAATCCTGCCAACATCTTGGCTTCCATGTTGGGTTAGCCATTTGGTTATTTTTATGTCTCACTGCTAAACTTACATTGTATTTATTTATTTGTTTCAAACTTGAAATTTTGAGGTGTTTGTTCTTACTTTGGACTCAGAAGTTGTTGCTTGTGACATCCAGGCAATCAAACTCTTGATCACTTAAGAAGTCTGCTGCTAAAGAACAGCTTGTCTATCTCCTTTAATGTGTCCAGCTTCGATCTAGGAAGAAGGAGCCTGCACTCTGACTCTGTTTTTTTAAGGAAAGACTATTTAAAGGTAGTTTCAGGAATTCTGACAAATAAAGCTTGTCAAAATAAATGTTATGATGAGTCTGGCAGCTCAACATCCCTTAAGGAATAATCTACACTAATTAAATAACATTGCTTTTACTTTTTATGGCAAGTTAGAAAGTTCTTACTTTGATTAGTTAAATGTTTATTTATTCTTTTATTGATTTCCAACTTTCCCTTCACATCCTAATGGACCTCACAAGGAGGCCTGTTCAGGGTACATTCACTCCGCTCTGGAGAGGTTTTGTTGACATCTACACAGTGAGGGAAACAGGCCTGGCTGCAAAATTTACAGATCAGGATTTGGAAAAGCAAAGAGACAAAATAATAAACATACAGAGCTGATTTGGGGTAACTGTTAAGTAGATCTACTGCCAGATTAAAAATGTCTTGGAAAGTTTAAAATTACCTTTTTGTAGAATAAAGCTTTTTGCTTATTTGCTAGAATTTATCTTAATCAGATAATTTCTGTAAATGTTAATGTATTGAACAAAATGTTAAAAAAGCCACACAACTCTCCACAAAAGCAGAGACCTTCACTTCTGCACTTCTTAAATTGAAGATTTCCTCCTGTAGAACAAGATTGTGTTTTGTTTTGTTTACTCATTGTTCATGGGAAAAAATGTTCCATGGGATAAAAGTTTAAGTAGGTAAGGATACTTGTAATATCCTAAAATATCTATATTTAGCAGAGTACTCAATAGAATAATGTGCTGTTAACAATGTTGTGAAGTGTGGTATACTTAAATTCTGGATCCGTTTTTTTTCTTAATTAGTTCTGTGCTCCAATTATGCTGTTTCCTGTGTTTATGTAGCCATTTCCCACTTGATAATATGTAGTATAAACGTTCAAGCTGAGAAATTTTTTGGTTTGTTTGGACAGCCATAAAGGGGGGTTAAACCAGGAAAATTTTCTTCTGCTGCCTATCTGAAACTATATTCTCAAGCTCTTTTCCCTTCTGTGTGATTTGAACTCTCAGCCTAGTCAAGAGACATGCACTGTTTGTATTAATGGTAGTGATAAAGAGATAAATGCCTAGACTTGCAAGTACACTACCAAACTGTTTTTCCTTCTGTTTAGTGGTGTTTGTAGCTGCTTTATCTTTTGCTCAGTTTTTGCTGAGTTACAGTCCATAGAGTAAGCTGTAAAAAGGAAAGGTATCTCTT
Organism: Passer montanus; assembly: GCF_014805655.1. NCBI lineage: Eukaryota > Metazoa > Chordata > Aves > Passeriformes > Passeridae > Passer > Passer montanus. Next base: position 9,456,091 of record NW_024368818.1, on the reverse strand, counting down.
ACTGGATGATTAGCTACCTACCATGACCATATCCGCAGCTGATTTATGTCTTCTAAGTATTTTCAGAGTGTTGCTAAAGAAAAAAAGGGACAAAAAACCCCAACTGTTGTTTTGGTTTGTTTTTGTGGGTTTTTGTTTGTTTGTTCTTGGTTGGTTGATTGGTTGGTTGGTTATTTGGGGCTTTTTTTCCCCTTTCATTTATCACCAGGTAGGTTTTTTCCTCCAAAAGGAAGAGGAAACGTCTAGCTTCAGTCATCTTTGTAATTGCGCATATATCAGAAAAAGTTAAATGCATTCTTTAACGCTTTATAAAATGTTCCTATGGTGGAAAATAATTTTGCCATTGCAGCTAAGCAGTAAGTCTAAGAGACATGAGAGGCTGTGAGTGAGAGGAGGGAGAAGGGGCACACAACAGTTTCCAGCTCAAGTTGTTATTGCCAGTAGTGATGGAAACCCCACTGAGCTCTTGCTCGCTGAAGGAAAACCAGGAATATGGGACACAGAGAAATCGAGTTTTTGAAGTGTGTCCTTGTACAATGAAAGAGTAGGTGACATGCATGGTCTTTGTTATGTGAAAGGATTTTGAGGGAAAAGAAGGCACTGGCATATCTTGAAAATAAGTAAAAGCACAGGAGGAGATACAAAAACAGAGCCAAGGTATAGCAAATTTTTCCCAATATATTATCTTCTACTGGGCTTTTACAATAAATTACGAGGTATAAAAGTTGGGTCTTTCCCCTTTCCTTTTTAACTTACTGGCCACTGTTTTCTCTTAACACATTAAAAACTCCTGTAGGGGCAAGATGTGAGTATTTTTTCACATAGACTAAAAATACTGAAGCACATTCCTCGATATACAATGCTTCTGCATTTGAATTTTACCTTACAGTGGTCAATGCATGTAGTGTGTGGGTACTTATAGATAACCAGATTCTCTGTAGCATCTACCACTGCTTCTGCTCTTTTGGGAAGTTGCTGGGTGTTATTGTGCTCAGTGCCTCCTCAGGAAAATGTGTTTGGTAATGGCTAACATTGCATTAGAGTAAGTCAGTCTGCTTAAACCCACACATTGAGGAAGTGAGTGAAGAAGAACCAGTTGATGCTTTTGGCTTCCAATTTCTGAACACACTGAAGATAAGACAAGTCCTTAAGACATTGTCTCAGGACTTTTATTGTCAATACCTAGAACAGGAATTTATCAAAATATATTAATGTGAGAGTTTTCTAGTGGATCAAAACATCTTAGACTCTAATTGTAAATGTATTTTACCTTCAGGTTGGCTAAGTTTTTTTCTGTTTTGAAGTGATCTCTTTCTTCTGTGTATTAAATGCAACAGTATTGGGGTCCCTCCTCCCAGTTGATCAAATTTAAATGTCTTGTCCTTCCAGTTTTTGACACTGACTCTTTGTAGCTGAGCTGAAGGAGTGATGGCAAGTCCTTCAGTAGGCACTGCTTGGGCACATTTGGTGTTTTCCTAATGAATGAAGGTGTCCCAGTTTTGGTATTAGTTTTGAATGCTAGGAATCTTGAGCTCTGCTTTTTGTCTTTAGCATACAGCAGGATCTGTGTTATTTACAAGCAGAGTAGCCCATGCTGTATGAACCCTCCCGCTGTGTAAGATTACTAAATCATGGAGCTAGTACTGTAGCTTGTCGTGTTTGTTCAAAACTCAGTTTTAGAACTGTGCTATAATGAATATTTCTTAAAATTGATCTAGGTATCCTATTTTAGATGTGCATCTGTGGCCTGAAAACATGAATTAAAGATTGCTTAATAATGGTAATGTCACCAGAATTTAGTTTACAACTCTGTTGAGCTATAAGTTACTTGAGTTATGACATTCTTGATTTTCAGATTGGTTCAGTGGTGCTATCAGTAGTAAAACTTAAATATTTTATGCTGTTACTAAGGTAGTAATCCTCTCAATACCTGCATAGTTTTCTGAGTAACCCTGAATAATTCTGATCCTTTCCTGCAGATAAACACTGCATTTAAGAATCACCAGCACCTTAAATTTTGCTCAGAAGCTAACAGTGTAAAAAGAATTTGAGCATTAATACTCCTTGCATAATTCTATCAGTTTTCACATTCTATCTCCCAGAGCACATTGCAGAGCCTTACTAGGAGTTGAGTCACTGTGAGCTCCACAGTTGGTAGAGAAGGACATCCTAAGCGTCACTATCAGGATGAAACATGCATGTATGCTACAATTTTATTCCTCTGTTGCTGTTGAAGTACCCGGGAGCAGCAGCTGACACAGTAGGACCAGCAGGCTGGGACTGGCTTGTGCAGACTCTGCTAACAAAGTAAGCAAGCACTTTAGCAAAGCAAATTTCAAGCAGCACTTCCCTCCAAACTTTTATTGCTAATGAGGGCCCTTTATTCAAATCCATTTCTTGGCAAGGATTGTGAGAGGATTGTGAGAGGAATGAAGTCAATTTTGTTAAAAGTTACTGTGGGAGGGCAGGAGCAGTATTGTTAAACCCATGTCTGGACAATTCCCTTGGTATTATTCTTTGCATCTTAATTTCCCCATGAAGACTAATTTACAACATACCAGTATTTACATCTTTATTCAGTACTTGTAATACTTGATACAGAGTTGGACATTCTTGACACATGAGAAGAGCTGTGGAATTACTTTTGTTATTTTATTCAGGCTAGCAAAGGGAAGGGCAGAAATTAAAATTTAAAATCAATAATTTTAATATAATATTAATGTTTGAATTTTTACCCTTACCACTTCCACTACATTATAAAGAATAACTTTTCTGAGTTTGTTTGGGCCCCTTTTGTACACAGATGTTTCTTCTGGGGGCTATCCAGTGTTCCAACAAACACTGGACTTCTTTGCCATTTTGTAAGCTGTGAGTGGGAGATGACAGATAAGTTACGTGCTTACTCTGAATGCTTTAAAATTTAAGATCTGATTTCCTTCAATTTAACACATGCAACTAGTGTGTGTTTACTAATGGTCATAAAGCTAGCCAAGCCCTTTAATATTTCAGCTGGATTTTTTGTCTTGATACTGACCTCTGGCATTCAATTTCTTGAGATTATTATGAAATACAAGCACACTCTGCTTTTTATTTCTCTTATCAACTGCTGTTATTCATTTGTCCATTTCCATTTTTGTCTTCTGAATACTTTGTGTTGCTTTTCCAGGAGGCTGTTTGCTTTTACATTGGTGTTATTTATGGATCATAGCATCTAAAAGTATTTATGCAATTTTTTATGTAGTCTTATTTTATAAGATGCTATAAATGTAAAATTTTGGTATTATTATTTTATTTTTAAAAAGAATAAATTTTAAGTGTCTGGTAAAAATTTAAATACATTCTTGAAGGCTACCATCACATGGTTTTCCTATTGTAATCTAAGTTTATAAAAGTCTGTTGAATATGATGGTAGCAAGAAAATATTCAGTTTGGTCTTATTTGGGTCAAATAATTTAGGTATTTAACTTCTTTCTTCATTCACCTTCCTAAAGAAAATTAAATCTAGCAGTCTTTTGAGATTTGAAGTAAAATAAAGAATTATGAGAAAAAAGAATATCTGATTTTTTACATGGAACATATGTGAGGAACATGACTGTTTTCAATAATCCATGTTTGCTTAAGACTTTTTTTGCTTAAGTTTTGTGCATCTTGAAGATGTAAACCAGAATTAACATAAAGGTATTTGTAGCAATTTCACTTCAGCAATTCCAAATGCTTGAAAGGCATCTAATATTCCTCCTCAAACAAACCTGCTTTCTGTAGGCAGATGACAATATACTATATGCTGTAAATAATTTTTAAGGCTGTCTGTAAAATGTATTAGATGTCTCATTGCCTCTGCATGTTATCAGAGGCAGTTTTTTCACTGGGCATGTGACAGGTTTGTAGCCTCTGACTTTACTCCTACTTGGAGTGATTGATAATATAGGTCTACTGCACTTTCTTAACTCAGCAGGTAAATTTGAGCATCAGCTTTTAAAATGTAAAGTAAATTTGGTTTGCCAAACCAAACCATTTGGTGGAGGATGATTATAAATGTGGTATCTGTCCACATACAAATGGTAGGAATTGAGTAGCTTCTTTTTGGTGCTCTTTAAAGTCATGCTTGAAGTATTTGTGGTCCAACAATGCCCAAGAATCTTGTGTTTATGACCAAAACGAATTAGCATACAAACATTAAAACTTAACTGCTGTAAAATAACAACAGTTCTGGGAGTTTAAATATAATGATATTTTCTCTTCATGAGGCAAGAAAGATGTATTAAGTTTACTGCAAATTCTCAAATGGGGAATTTAAAACAGGTGGAATGAATATTTAGCTTTTCCCTCCAGAGAAATCACAGACAATGAATAAATTAGGTGAACAAGATAATTAAAAGGAAGTCGCATTAAAAAGAAGTATTAAATGAATGTGTTGGTAATATACTTTATCTAAACATGCCAAACACCATTTTTGCATCTTTAAAATCTTTTAATGTGTGGAAATCTTGTTGCAACTGTTACTTTCTTTTGCCTGCAATGACAAGTTCAGTCACAGATAACCTATCTTATTGTGAAAAACAAGAACTGATGAGATGCATTCGAAACTTGCAGCTGTAAATTCATGGCAGAAGTATTCTTGTCTAAGTTCGTTTTTACCCTTCCTTACATGTCTTGTCACTCACTGAGGAATATCTACAGTCTAGTCTTGCAGTCTTTGAGAATTATTTCTTATGGTTGCCGTTCATGAAAAGGTGAACAAACCACTAAGAAAAATAATTGTAAGATGTTTGAAGTCATTTGTAAGACATGCTGCATTTTGTATAGTTCTGTTAAATATTTGTTCCCTTGGGAATTTCTTCTATAAGATATTGCCAGTGAGTAGCATAAGATGGTTCTGGAGCATCACTAAATGAATAGAATGAGATAGTAGGAACTTTTGGTTTCTGATGATCCAATTTTTTCTATTGGTTTCCATGCCCAGCTTCAGTGAGCTCCCTGTGTGAACCCTGTCTTGGTCAGACACCAATTAGCTGCCACATTCCAGAGTCAACTGGTGAATCTGGCATCTTAATACCCATGAATGACAGAAAGTGTGAGTAGTGGAGGTAGCATGCTGCCAGGGGATGGAGGGCAGAATGGTTATTTCTGAGGCTGAATGATGTCCCCTCTCAAAGAGAAGTGATATGCAATGACCAATTTGGATTTTGACAGAAAAAAAAATAGTCTAGATGAGGTGTGAAGTTTTGATTACGTACCTGTTCCAGCACTGCACATGTAATCACTTGGTAATAAATGTAATAACTATGCAAGAAATTAATTCAATGAAAGGAAATCAGGAGGCATAAAAATATTACTTCATGTTGGGATTAGATTAAGCCATATTTTGTATGACCTGATATAATAAAATCTAACTCATGTGATCCCTAGTTAGCATGATGACTACTTTTTCTTGTAACTCTGAAGCAAGTAATTTGTTACACTATTCCATTGGTTGCAGTGCTTTGTTAATTTTTTCTTCATTTATTTGAGAGATGGCTACACTAGTAGTTCATCTGTTTGGTTACATTAGAAGCACCATATAACTTTGTAAGTGTAACTTTAGGGTGTGAAAGTAACTTTTACTGAATCCTGTAATGTCTATAATGTTTTTGCTGTCTCTGTTGAATCCAGCTGCTTTCTGCTGAATGAAAAGCAAATCTTACCCAGTCCCAGATTTCTTTGGCTTATCACAGAAAACTTTAAATGGGTTTGCAATATCTCTGAGGGAAAGCAGATTTCAACCCAGTGGCCCAGACATTAATTTGCTTTCTTTTGGAAATTTCTAAATACTGTTGTATTAAGCATTTATACATCTACACGGAATTACATTTATGTAAGCAGATTAGCAAACTTGAGCTTGATTGCAAACAGCCACACAATTTCATGATGTGATATATCTTGTCTGAATGGATCATAGACTTATTCTCCCCATAGTTTGGGAAGGGAATCTGTTACTTAAACTCAAAAATGCATTTTCTCTTTCTCTATTTTCTTAATGCCAAGCCTTAGAGTTAATACTTCTCTGTTGTTCCTTGGCCCTAAAGCAAGTTAACCAGTGTTAGTATAGCACGCTTTTAAAGACCCAAGCTTTCAGGGTCATTCATAAGGCTTGGCTTCCTGGGAGGAAGAAGAAAATTTCTGCTCCACAGACATTGCAGACATGAACAATATTGGTGCCTCCTTCCAAGAGAATCAAGTTATTGTTTTAATGAATGGTTGTACTGGACCTTGGGATCTCTGAGTGCTAAAGTACCAGAGCTACTACAAAAAGGTAGAGGTTGATTGGGCTGTATTTGGTAGGTACTTGCTATGTTGTACCCTCATCTAAGATAGCAGAGATCGTCATAACCCTGTTTAGGAACATATGGAAACAGCACAGAAGGCATATGCCTCAACTTTGAGACTGCTGGGGTATAAAGTTAATTAAATGTGGCTTATATAAACATTTCATTCATGTGCTGATGTAATGAAAACATTTTAAACTTAATTCTTCTTAATTACATACTGTGCTTAGTAGGATAGTGGGTAGTTGAAAAATAGCAAAGGGAAAAGAAGATAGTACAAGGGAATATTTCTAAAATAATGTCGACTCACTCATTCCTGCCACTGAGCTCCCCAAATGTATTGCTTATAAACTATAACTATTTTCTTCCTTGGCTAATACTTGGGAGTAACAGAGGAAACTACCAAATGGGACAGAGAGAGGACCTCCTGGTATTTGATATTCTCCCCAAATTACAAGACAAATTTGCATCTGGTTAATGATCACAAAGATAGTCACAGTACTCACTAGTACTTTCAAATCTAGTTTATCCACTCACCCATAATTAGACATTCTGATAGAAAAATGTATCAGGAAGCCTTCATTTACCAAGACCTCTACTGAGTAATTGCAAAGTCAAGATACACAAGACCCTGAAGATTGGCTCAGTTGGTCAGAGCTTGGTGCTGATACCACCAAGGTTGTGGGTTCAGTCCCTGGATGGACCACATCAAGTCCAAGATGTGGACTTGATGATTCTTGTGGCTCCTTTCTGACTTAGAATATCAGTGATCTGAAATTATGTTTGCAGTGTTAATTTTAAAGTATTATATCTACATATTTTTTCTGCTTATATTTACATACATATCAGTGTGTATTTTTTAGAATATCAATGTTATGTTTAAAAAGAGATGGTAGATCTGAGTCAGATTCTTCATGAAGACTTTTTTGAAGGTTGGCTGATTTTTTATCTGTGCGGTCTGTAATCAGTCAAAAGAAAAAATCTCCTGAGGACACCAAACATCTGAAATTTTTCAGTTGTTCTTCAGATGAGTTGTGTTCTTCCTCTAATGTTTTGTGAGGACTCTATAAAGAGACTGGCTTTTCTGTCCTAAAGGCAGCCTTTGTGCATATTCTCTTGTGTAATTTTTTATTATACTAACAAACAATCACTTCAGGTTTGACACTACGGTGATGTATTTTTAAACATAAACTATACCATATAGAAAATTGAAGTTCACTTGAAAACGCTGAGAAAAAACCTGATCTAGTGGAAAGCATTGCTGCCTGTGACGGGGTGCAACCTGATGATCTTTAAGGTCCCTTCCAACCCAAACCATGATTTGATTCATGTGTATGACTATCCCAGCCTTGACTAGAATGTGATTTATAAGCATCCCCTTGTGGCATTGAATTAATACCACTTGATACAGCTTTAGGTTTTGGTAAGAAGCTGAATGTTGCATTGCACCTTGTACATGGAAGTGTCCAGCCTATGTTATGAATCGTATGTAGTTGAAACTTCATAGTCTTTCAATCTCCTTTAACATCAGCTTTACTTTAAATAAGTGGCAGTGGTAGTGATATCTTTAGGAAATTAACATAAGCTTAGACATTGTTTGATGTCTTTTTTTTTTTTTTTTTTTTTTTGTAAAGGTGAGAGGTATTAAGATGAACTTTGAGTATATTGTTTGTTGTTAAGTATGTGATTTGTCTGTGTAGAGTTTTCTGTACAAAGCTGTAAAAATATTTGTCTTGCTAAGGTCAAGTAGTTACAGGCATTGAAATTCACAATATTAACTTTGTGTAATATTTACACTTTTTAACTTCTAAAACAGAAACTGTGCACTTAAATACATGACCAGTGTTTTAACATGGCATGTTTATATTCTTTGTAGTATTCAATTTGATACATAAGTTATACAAAAGTCTGGTTGTCTGTATTTGGTCTCAACTGTTGTATTTGAAGTTGTATTCATTTGGAGTTGCTGATACAGGCCTCAGACTGAAAGAAGAGGTATTTTGACCAGATGTTAGGAATTGTTAGGAATTGGGAGAAAGATTTAAAATTAAATTATGTCTTTGTGTCAAGTAAAGAAATACTTTTCCAAATTAGAAATACATTACCATGCATATATTACCTATGAGATTTGTTGCCCCCTTTGAATGAATTTAATTTGTGTTTTCTAAAAGTCTTACATTGACATGAAAAAAGTTAATATTTGTCAGCATTCAGAATTTGCAAGCCATTAAGGGTTTCAGGGAAATGAGTTCTATTTACCATGTGCTAGTGTGGTCATTCTGTATTGCCATGAAAATAGTCATAGCAGATTTTGGAACAAAAAATGTTTTTCCAAGATACACTATATAAACACACAAATTTTTTGTAGTTAAATTGTTTAACTATCATTCAAATTATTTTAATATAATTCTTTACTGCAAATGTTCCTCACTTAAATTGTTGCTGTCTTCTTCTGGCAATTGGTAAATCTGTTAACTCCGTTTTTTCTGTGATTTACCTAGTCCTTATCCCTACAAATGAAAATACAAAGCTAAAAAGGTATTAACTGTCCTTGTTACTGCTGTTCAGCCTGTAGACACTAAGGTGAAGATAAAAGCCTTTAAAACAATTCAGGACTTAAAATTTCTGTGTCTGTGCTGTTAGAATTTAAAATGAATTAGCAGCTGCATCGATGTTTTTTAGGTTAATTTCTGTTTATATCCACTGGTTCTACCAAAGTGGAATTACAGATTGCCTTGGGTTGGAAGGGGCCTTAAAGGTCATCCAACTCCAACTGTCTACCATGGGCAGGAACACCTTCCATTAGACCAAGATGCTCAAAGCCCCATCCAAACTGGCCTTGGACACTTCCAGGGATGGGACATCCACAACTTCTCTGGGCAGCCTGTGCCAGTGTCTCAACACCCTCCCAATAAAGGATTTCCTTCTAATATCTAATCTAAACCTGCCCTCTTTCTATGTAAATCTTTATCTACCCTCTTACAGTTTAAGTAAGAGAAGAAGAACGTTGCATGCACATGCTGTATATCATTCACTCTCCTAAATTCAGAAAAATCAGAAAACTAATTAGAAAACTCATTAAAATGTTGACTTGAATCTAAGAAAATCTAGAAATTGAAATGTTCACATATATTTGCAAGAAATTTATTTTTCCCTAACACTATATAATAATTATGATTCTCTTAATGGTCTTCATTCTAATGATTGAAAGTTTTATTAAAAGAGGAAAATTTTAAGAAGTTGCTCGCCCAGTCTGTCTTCAATGTATAGATGTGGAGTTTCTCTCCACATATGCAGTTTGGGGAAAATCACAGTTTAATCTCAGTATGGGTGCATAAATTCAATTTCACAGCTAACTCCTGGAGGGAAAGAGGGTAGGTTGGAAAAGTGGATGATCATGAATCAGAAAAGACAATTTAAGTGGCTTCACCATGTTGTCTCAAAGGCTGCCAGGGTATATTGAAATGTTACAGTTATGCCAACAGTGACCAACCTCATAAGTTGTTAAACTGCCTTAGAAAAAGTATTTTGAATTTTGAAATGCTTCTATTTCAAATATATTTTACAACTTCTGTGTGGTTTTAGTGGTATTTTTTTCATTAGTGCTTTTTTCAACAAGTAGAATCAACTAGAACTAAGTGGAATTATATAAACCAAAGATAAAAATCTGAACAAGCTTTTTGTTTTAGAAAAATCTGTTTCTTTATTACTGTATCTAATATAGCTCTTTCAAATGTCAAAGTAATATTCTTGTATTTTGTCTGCTAATAATTATCTGGCATCTTAATTTAAAAAAGACTGATGAACTGTTAGTAAATTAAATTGTGGTATTCTTTTTCTTTTATTTTTCTGGAGAAGGACCACTGCTTTTGCCAAACAAGAGAAACAATCACGTAATTTGATTGACTGCCACATGTTAACCATGCTGAGCACTAGAACTGTGTAACATTCAATAACTATTAGATCAACAAAATGTGACTTTCTCTAAAGGTGTGACTAGTCTGGATAAGCATGGAAGGATAAGATCGATATTTTAGACACAACATGGATTTCTGAAGTTGCTGTTTACAAAAACTGTTACAGTCTTCTTGGCATTATTTGCCTGTTCCCACTGTCCCTGATATCAACCTAACACAATAACTGAGTAGGAGAGGGATTATAATCTTGGCAGGAAAAAAGATACTCTATTAGGACCACACAGTGAAAAAATTCAGATTATCTAAAGCAATCAGATTTCCATAGAAATGGTTGTTGGATATTGGATTGCTACTTTAAAAGGGACAACTAAGGGTCGGGGGGGGTGATGGAGGGGAGGGCTGAATGTAGATTTATAACCATTAAGAAAGAAACTGTGAGGTAGTTGCAGTGATAGTAATAGACAAAGAAAGGAAATTAATAAGTGGATATGTAAGGCAAAAGTTGTTCTTTCCAAAAGCTAGGCCCAACTTGGTGGAAATTGATGGAAATCTTTACACAGTGGAGCATTCTACATCCTGTAATAGTGGCTGTTGAAATGCATCTGCTGGGATTTTCTTAGGTCCTTTGCTGCCAAATTCTCCCTCCCCAAAACCAAAGCCTATTTCTTTCCTAGCTCCTAATTTTGCTGGAAGATGAATTGTCACAACAGGGCTCTTGCCAGTAGAACCTTTCAGCCCAGGGATGAGCTTGCAGTGTGTTCTGTTGATGTGGTTTAGCAGGTCTATTGAGAGGCCAGACCCCATCTAGGTGAAAGCCTGGCAATGCCTGCTGTCCATTCCTACTTCATGTATAACTGTGAGTATAACATTTTGGTTCAGCCCAGAAAAGCCACTTACTTCTCAGACAAATCCTCTCAGTTCCATATGCTCCCTTGTATGTTCTTCCATGGTGTTTGAAGCAGGATTCTCTTTCTCCAGGTATTTTATAATTTACTTTGCATCATCTTTGAATGAGATGGGTAGGAATTGTGTTTCAGTCACTTTAACACTGCCAAGAGGACAATGTATGCAGTGAGGTCTCCTGATGTGGCATGGAGGCTGCGTGACCATGGTAGCCTTGAGTCAAGGGAGAGGCCATTCAGCTCCACATGGGGTTAGTTTGACTGGCAATGACTAGCGACAAGACTAGGAGTGATTGCTGGTATGAGAAGTAGCTACTTAATGATATATATCTGTCTCCCTTAATTGAACTGCGATGTATTTAGCAATGAATCTAAAGGGCATAGAAAAACTTAGTTTGGGACATGAAAAAAAAAATTGTATACACATTTCAACACCAGTGACTCCAGTAATCATTTGTGGTTTCTGTATATGTTGCTAAAAGCCATGTACATGCTCTGTAAGCTATCAGAACTTCCAGTTGCTACTTCCAGGCATATGCACTGATATTTTGCTTGGTAGTAGGCAAGTTATTTAAGTTTTGCACTGCTGTTAATCTGCTTTAGTAATCCTTGGGATTGAAATTATCTTTTGCTAAGTGCATGCACTTTGCCTTGTAAAAGTTGTTGAGTCCCAGTTATTAGATTGCTGGATGACAGCTAAAAATCTATATATTGTTGGAAAGCATCCACTTGAAGAGTAAGGTAGTGTTGTAGTCTGGTCCAGTGGAACTGATGGAGGATGTTGAATGCAATGAAAACATTTCTCCTCATCCTCTGTGCCTTATTTTTGTTTTTAAATGTAGCACATTTTGATCATGGCATCACTGAGCATTCCAGTGTTGCCATTGCTCTTTTGGACTTCTCTTCATAAGAGTGTCAAAGAGAGTCTCATCTTCTCCTAAAACTTTGCCCTGCTAAGAGATGTGGTGATTCTGTGGTATTTTGAATTGTAATGTTAGGTTTGGGGGGGAAAAAAAGTGTGTTTGTATTTCAATGGGTTTATTCTATATGGTTTTTATTACAGCCTTTTGGGAAGTTTTTGTGCTCAACTGACAATGTAACTTATCAATTACTGTTATGGAAGAACCACAAGAACTGTATTCATTCACATTTGGCTTAAGTACATGTTAGCTTTGCCCAGACCACTAAACCTGCCAAAGCCCAAATTATAAGTCTTGGTAAAGACTGTACTGGTGAGGAGAAAAAAAAGCTATTTGTGCAGAAAACCCAGAGTTTTGCCTGTAGTCAGTATAATAGAATATTGTAATGTGTTTTATTCTACTTTATTTCTGATATGTTGACAGGTTTTAGTTTCTCTGATTTTCATCAGCAAAGTCAATTTAATTGGTTATTCTTCCTGTCCCTAAAAGGCATATGGGGAAATTATGCTTCCTTTCCTTGGAGAGTGGCATGATGGCTTGGCTGCCATTTGTATTCTCCTGCTTGTGTGTTTCCAGTCCCAAATGACTACAGAATCCTTTGGGTGATTGCTGCTGGGAATGGGTTTCAGGGAGGAGTTCCCAGGACTGGATTTACACTAAATAAACAGAGGCCAGAGGGGAAAACTGTGTTTCATTAAGAACTCTGGTTTAGGTTAAAGGGATAAAAATAGCTGCAGGACATCTCAAATTAGTTTAAAAATTAGAAAAGTGAAGGAACCCAATCTAGAGTATTTCTTTTAAGTACCCACATATCTTTTTAGAGTTCTCTGCCTCACTGTCTTCTGCTCAGTGTACCTAGGTCTATAATCCAAAGGGACAGCTGAAAAGATTCAGCTGTCAAAGTTTCAGATTCTGTAAACACAGACTTTTTTAGTCAGTGCTGTCAGTGTTCACGTGTTTGTCTTCTTTGTTCTGCCAAAATATATTCCTGAAAGTTTTCGTTTTCTATTCTGGTTTTAGGCAAGATGCAAGAAATGGAAGTAAAGTACCAGAAAACCTTCTGCATATTGGAGAGAAAATTACTGCATCTTCCATTAAAATTCCCTTAGTTATTCATAAAAATGTTCTGTAGTAGACTAGTGTGTGTGTGTGTGTTGTATGCTTTGTCTAAGGAAAACATAATTACTTGCCTTCTGCTCTTACCAGAATATTTTGGACATGCATTTTTCAGTGTTGCACATTGGCAGACTTACAGTGACTGCACTTTCTGCAAATACTCTGTATTAAGAAGATATCCTTTATGTTTAACATTGCAGATCCAGAATGCTAATGATGTGCTAATAGCACCGCTGGAGAAGTTTCGAAAAGAGCAAATAGGAGCAGCAAAAGTAAGTGGCTGGAGTTGTTTTTAGTTTCGTGTTTATTTGAGTTTATCAATGTATTTTGAAGGCTGGACTAAAAACAAGCATTTTGTATTCAAACAGACTTGATACCATCCTCATTAATATGTTAGTAAATTATACTAATTCTTTGCTTCAGAGGAGAAGACGATTTAGAAATGGAGCTTAAAGACTGATAATATGCATAGAAGACAGCTCTTGCTACTGTTGCACATTCCTACCATCTGGCATTGTGTTCATCTTCTGATGTCTGCATTTACATTGTGCTGCATCTTGGGTTAACCCAGAACCACAGGGAGGATTCAAACAGCTGCTATGAGTCCCTCAAGCAGACATTGTATAAAGACAGAAGACAGTTTCAGCACGATCTCTGCCTCTGCTGTCCCGCTCCTCTTTACATGGCTTGTGCAGTGCAATGGTTCATGTTCATTTTGCCAGAGTATTCATCTTAATATTCTTCAGGGATTTTCCCATGGTGGAAGTGCTCCAGTTGGTAATTTCATCTGGTTCTTTGGTGTTAAATGTTGTATCTGTGTGAGAGAGACAATGCAGGTTGTCTATACCAGGGTTCATTAGTCAGCTCAGGAAATTAGCTATACTGGGGAAAAGTATGTTGGAATTAACTGTTGGTCTAGAAGAGCTGTTTCCAGTGTGACCCTGAATTTTTGAGTGGCTGTCAATGTCTGCTTTCATTACAGTCTCTGGGCTATGTGTGGAGGCTGTGGTAGTCAATTAGAGGTTATGGTGCTTCTGTCTCTATAAATACACTAGTTCTGAAGCATTTTGCATCTTATATTAGTGCTCATAAAAATTTCTGGGAAACGTTCCATTTGTAGGTTAAATGAGTACAAAAAAAAGCTCTCTGGTGTTGCAGGTGAGGTTGTGCTTGTGCTGTACTCAAAGAAACCCAGAAGAATAACAGAGCTATTGGAAAGAGACACCAAAGGTTTATACTTCTTGCACTGTTGTTGTGAATGTGTAGCAAACACGTGGGGCTGCTTCCGCACAGGAACTAAGTAGATGTTTGTGAAGAATGTGTACTGCGAACTTGAGGTCAGATTTGTCTGAAGTGGGTGTTCTTTACCCTTTCACTTGATATGTTTTTGTGTACAACTACATTCTTCTCTTGTCCCACCCCTATGCTGCTCTGAGATGCAGGACTGGGAGTTTATTTACCATGCTGCTTGAATCAGAATTTAATCCCAGCACAAAATTATTTTTAGTTTTCAGTAGGTTTTAGTAGTGTCATCCAGTTCTTTGTGTATGTTTCATTTCCTATTCCCATAGTTTAAGGGATATCTTTCTTCAGAGCACCCTATTTGAAAGCTCCACCCACCATACTACTGACTGTCTTGCTGCATGACAGAGACAATCCATAGGTGGTTCACAGGGCTCTCCGCAGAACTCTCTACAACACTCAGGTTTCCTTTGAATAAATATATCACTCAGTAGATGTCAACACATGCATAATGATCTAATTGAAGATGACTCCTTTGTTTTTTATATCATCAAGAATATTAAAGGCAGGGCACTACAGGACAGGTTGAGTTCTCTCTGTTTGGTGTATCACAATGGCTGGTTTCTTTTCCATATCTCTTCCATGTAAAATATGGGCATCTGCTCCTCTTAGAGTTGTTTTGACTTGTCTGTGGTCATACTACACTGTACAGAATGAGTTCAGGAAGGAGCCTGGCTCAGCTAACTCTTATTCCAGCATCTTATGCACTTTATTATGCAGTGCTGTGTGTTTTGGAGAGTCCAGGATACTTGGCTTGACACATAGATACCCTAAAGAGAGCTCTCCCAGGTCATTGTTTTATAAAATGTCAAACAAACATATTTTCTAGCACTGCACATGGTGTTCAACTGCCAAACTCAGAAATGAGAGATTCAGAAAGCCGTCATAACCAAGTGTGATACATTTGCCTTTGAATTGATTTTTATCAGTGGAAGCAATTACAGTTGGCCTTTAACTAAATGGTATCAACGCAAACAAGTCAGAGCTTAATTACATTCAGTATTGTTTTTCTAGTAATTACAAAATAGCAATGTATGATCTAGGAATAATGAGACCCATATGAAGCAGAGTAGAAATTTGGGCTTTGTGAAACCCATTATTGGTAAAGTGGAAAACATAGTCAGATTGCTTACCCTACTTCTGTTCACTGGGATCAGCACTTAAGCATTTATGAGATCTTATAAATATTGAATGAGTTGAACTTGCTGGTTGTTTATCTGCAGTTAAGAAAGGTTTGCACAGAGATTTGGCTCTTTGAGCTCCTCTGGGGTGATCTGTGCTGATAGTCAAACAGAAGATATAGATATTTCTTGTTGTTTGGATTTTAGCAGCAAGTTTTACAGAACACTGAGAATGTCACTTTTTATTTGTGGTGTTTTCTAGACACATCAGCTGAGTGGACCTTACCAGGTCCACAGCAGGTGTGAGCTGTTTTTTTCCCTGTAGCATTAGTCTAAAACAGTGTGTAGAACAGTATTCGTATCAAATCCAAACTTGCTTCTGTTTCTCCATCACCCCTCTCCTGCCCAAAACCCCAAAACATTTCTGTATACGAGTTGTTCTCTGACGAGAAACAGGAGATGTCCCAGCTGACTGGATGCTGGTGAAAGTTGTCCCAGTTTTCAAGAAGTGCAAGAAGGAGGACCCTAGAAAACACAGGCCTGTTAGTCTGACTTCAGTACCTAGTACAGTTATGGAGAAAATTATTCTGGGAGGTATTGAAAACACCTGAAAGGCTGTGCAGCATTAGTGACAGCCAGCATGGCTTCATGAGAGGAAAGCCCTGCTTGTCAAACCTGATTTCCTTTAATGACAACCTAACCTACCTAGCTGATCAAGGGAAGCCAGCTTATGTGATTTCCATGCTGTCACAGGATCCTTCTGGACAAAATGTCCAACATTCAGCTGAATAAATACATTATGCTGTGGGGTGAGAATTGGGTCAGCACAAAGGGTTTTAATGAGTGGGATGGCATCAGGCTGGTGACCTGTCACTAGTGGGGTTCCACAGGGTTCCATCCTCCACCCTGTGCTCGTCGAAATCTTTATAAATGACTTGAACACAGGGCTGGAGGGGATACTAGGCAAGTTTGCAGATGATGCAAAACTGGGAGCAGCTGTTGACTCCCTCAAAGACAGGGAGGCCCTCCAGACCAACCTTTACAGATTAGAGGACTGTGCAAACACCAAACAGATGAAATTCAACAGGGGAGAGTGCTGGATTCTGCACCTGGGATGGTTCAACCCTGGATGTATGGACAGACTGGGGAATGAGATGCTGCAGAGCAGTGCTGCAGAGAGGGACTTGGGGGTCTTGATAGAGGACAAGCTGAACATGAACCCAGTGCTGGGGGCAGTTCTGGGTGCCACAGGAAGCTATGAGAGAGCATCCAAAGAGGGGCTATGAATGTGGTGAAGGGTCTGGAAAGGAAGCCATACAAAGAGACACTGAAATTGCCTGCTCTGTTCAGCCTGGAGAAGAGGAAACAGGGAAAACTTCATCACAGTCTGCAGCTTCCTCATTAGGGCAAGCATAGGGGCAGGCAGTGATCTTTTCTCTGTAGTGACCAATGACAGGACCCAAGGGAATGGTCTGAAGGTGAATCAGGTGAGTGGCTTTTTAAAAAAGGTTTCACTAGAGGGTGGTTGAGCACTGGAACAGGCTCCCCAGGGAAATGGTCACAGCACCAGCCTGTCTGAGATCAAGAAGCATTTGGACAATGCCCTTGGGCACATGGTGTGACTCTTGGGGATGGTCTTGCACAGGGCCAGGAGTTAGACTTGATGATCCTTTTGGATCCCTTCCAGCATAGCATATTTTGTGATTTTGTGATTCTGTGGATGGTGCAAACTCCACAGCATATTCTGTGATTTTGTGATTCTTTGGATGGTGCAAACTCCGCAGGATAGCTGATAGTAATGTCACATTGTTAAGCTGTGTTTCCAAATTTTGTGGAAGAAAAATATTATTAGACAGTTGCGTTACCAATATACAAACCAGGAAATTATATTAGGTACTCCTGTCAGATTTTGCTGGGAGCAAAGATTATGTGAGAGAGCACTTAAAAGTGATTTCTGGGCTTTTTTTGCCTTTTTTTAAATAAAACAACAGTTAAAATTCAGTTGCAGGTAAATACAAGCAAATCCCACCCTCCCAAGGGAAAAAAAGGGAAAATGTTATAAATTATGAGAATCACCATGTTATTTTAGCAATAAACAAGTTCACAAGATTTTTTGCTACCATGATGAATATCATATAGATGTTTTTAATACAGAGAATGAGAATATTTAATTTTTTCTTCAAAAGTATAATGAGTTTAGGCAAAAATATGGTCACAGAAATCAAAAAGAATATGGAGGATAAAATATATCCTGTTGATGTTACAAATCTATATTTTAAATACAAGGACCGTATAAACCCAGAGTGCAAAGTTCAAGTGTTTTTGGAACATCACAAGAATAACATTAAAGACCAATTCTTAACATGCACTTCAAAAACCTGAAGGTACCCAACAAATTTGAGAAACATTCCCCATAAAACATTAGTGTTTGTAATATAACCAGCAATATACAAATCTACATCACTTGCTCTTCTTGATTTATACTACTTGCTCTTCTGTTTTTATTGCACATATTTCAGTTATTCCTTTTCTGTACACACTCAGCTTAAATAAAGCTGAGTTCTCTCCAGAGACTACACAAACCTAGCTTTGCATTGGACAGCCTGTTGATTTACTCCATCTGAGTTTAAAAAAAATGACCTCTCCAATTATTGTAGCAAATCGAGCAGAAGCCGGGTGAGGTAACTGGGAAAGGATTCCAGGCACGAAGCCTTTTGCCTTATTTGGTCAATGTGGTTTGTGAGGCCCCAGCTGGTAACTCTGGTGAGCTCATTGTGTGATGTGTTATGGACAATAAAGCCAAACCTTCCTCTTTCTTTGTATCCATTGAGTACAGTATTTAGCAATATTTGTTCCAATGTTCATTGACCTTTAATACAACTTAAATCAGATCAAAGACAACAGAAGCAATTTTGGTTTTAAGACTTAAAAGGAGAGTTTTATTTCCTCCTTACAATTCCATCTGTTTGTTTCATAAAATAATTTGTTTTGGCCAGGAGGATAAGTTTTTATCATTATTTAATTTCATTCATTTATTCAAAGCAGTGAATTCCTTTCTACTTGGGAAACAAATCCATATTCACTGCTGGGATTAATTTTCCTGCAACTTTGCTCACATCTATCTTCACATGTAGGCATGCAGGAGGTAGCACGTTCTCTCTGTGTTTAATTTGGATTGTCTGGAAATTGAGGAGCGTGAAACAAACAAAAACCCCCCATTTTTTAAGGTCTGTCAGAAATCTGTCAAAGCAGAGTTTTAGATAAGTATATAAGATGGTTAGAAATACCAGAATGCCCATTTGGTGAACCAGTTTCTTCAGTATCTGATCAAGTCATAGCACTTGTTGTCCATTAACTGAGAAAAATGGGTGACCTTGTTGTAGTAGGTACAGCAGGAGGTGTTTCATTACAAGTGGTGTGTGTCACTCAAGGTTTGGTATTTGCATCCACTAGATTTGGTGTGTTTTAATGTCAGTCTGAACCATGGAGGGAGGGGGCCAGGAGAAGGAAGCACAAAGAGAGGACAGGCAAGGAGAATTATTGATGACCAAATGTTTTCAGTTAAAATGCAGGTTTCTCAAGAATGGTTAGTACCAGTTACCTGATATCTTTTTTGGTAACTTATTCTGTAGGCAAGGAAATGCAGGGGATCAAACCTATTTGTATTTCAGCCAGGCTTTTATAACACTCTAGATGAGTCATTGTAATGTAGTTTAGATGGGGCTTAGTATGAGACACCCAGTCTGTCAGAGGAACTTAGCTCATGGGAAAAGGGCAGTGAGTTTTGTTTATGGGAGAATGTCTGGTTAGAGAGAAGTCACCAGTTAGAAGAATCTTTGGGGCGATTGAGATCAGTCTGTTGTTTTACTTTTGTTAATGACCAGGTGAAAAAAAAATCTGGTGTTATTCCCATAGGTTGCTGAGAGAGGAGGAGGACTGGAGGATTGGGAATAAGTGTAAGATGAAATAACTGAGCATGAGGAACTGAGGCTACTCATGACTGAGGTCATGAGACAGCTGCATACCAAAAAATCTGCTGTACTGGTAAATAACTCATGGCAATCTTTTTAGGTATTATAGGCTAATAGGCATCTGTCTCTGGTGGATAGAGCAGTACAAATTCTCTCTAACTTTTCATTTACTTACATAAATCCTCAAGTTTTGGTTAAAGTTTCTGAAGTGTGAAAGTTGTGAATTGCACTAGTAAATGCATTTCATTCCAAGGTTTTGGCTTTCACTTGAGAAATAATCCCATATATGTTGTCTAATCTGTTATTTTACTTAAACTAGCATTATCAAATGCAAGAAATGAGAAATCCGAACTTGCATTTAATGAGAATGTATAATATCAAATTATTTTTAAAATAGATCAAATGCATTTTCCCTTATTTATTCAAATAAATATAGGGAAATATCAAGTAGTGAAAAGCCTATTTTTGCCACAAACAAAATAATTGTAGTGCCAGTATGATTAGCCATTGCTTTGTCTACACTTGTGTGTGTGAAATATTTGGAAAGTTTCAGAAACAGTGACGAAGAGCACTCTATGCATGCATTTCATCTAAGAAAGTCTTACTTAATAGTGCAGAGCCAAACTATTAAACTGGAAGACAACACTGGCTGTGCGCTTGGACCCAGAGTCTTTTGAAGTGACTGGTCTTCTTGGGACAGCTCATGCAAATGAAACAAAATTATTTTCTCATTGCAGTTTGCTTCAATTCAATTACTGTTTCATTCAAAGTTGAA
The DNA here is from genome assembly GCF_014805655.1 of Passer montanus. Lineage (NCBI taxonomy): Eukaryota > Metazoa > Chordata > Aves > Passeriformes > Passeridae > Passer > Passer montanus. The sequence goes on along the minus strand of NW_024368818.1, from coordinate 9,435,762 downwards.
TGAAACTTTTGAAACTTTTAGGAAGTTAACAGAAAAACAAACAAAAGAAAGACAACAGTACTAAAAGCTTGTTTCACTTTTAGTGTATTCTTTTAAAAGATGAGAGTGAAAACTCAAGTCTCATAACTATAAGATTGTGGACACTGTGATTAAAAACTGTTGGTTCAGTGTGTTAATGAACTGCAGGTGTTTGGGAGGAAAACAGTTAATGTTATGTGCATAATTAGTTTTAATAAATTCTGTTAAATGCAGTCTCTCTGTTATAAGTGAGTGTGATTAACTGGCTCATTGACTAAAAATGGTTTCTGAAGCTTCTTTTTCTCTGCAGTTTAATAAGATTCTAATTTGCATCATAAAGAAAACAGATATAAATTAAGGATAAATAAATTAGTCCTCTGTAGTAAATTGGAAAATAATTTACTATTCTGCCATAACATTTAAGAATTAAGGCTTAGAATGAATTTGTAAATTGGTGGAATTGTTTAAGTGAGCATGCAGTATACCTTTCTTAGCAAAAAGAACCTTTTATTTTTTAAAAATGTACAGTTAGTAAAAGAAAAAAATTAAAAACATAGGTTTTATCAGCCTTTTTACTGAAAAAGGACAAAAGAATATAAAAATGCAAGAAAACTTGGACATTTTCTAATAAATAAAGGCTTTTTTTTCTTGCTAATCTGCTGCAGCCTATTATAGTATGTGTCACAGGAAGGACTCAGGAAGGTTGCATCCTGACCCTGCACAGCTGCTAGAATCCTACTGGACTCCTGAGCGTTGATCAAAAGTATGAACAAAGACATTGACCTTCAAACTTAATTTCCAGCTTACAGGGGAACTAAACTTCTTAGTGAGTGTTTGAGGGCATGGAGGATTTGGCAAACAGATCTCTACTGCTCTGTTAAGTTCTGGTAGCTCTACTCACCTGTTAAGTTCTTTCTAGCCTTGCTCTTGGCCACAGCGTGGACAGGATTATGTTCCCACACCTGAAAAGCAGTTCTCAAGGTTGTTGACAAGATTTTAAATGTATCAAGAAAGATTTAAGAGAAGTAGAGGAAGTGGCCAATTGCCCAGGCACAGGGCAGGACAGAACTTAAAGAAGCAGAGTTTGGTATGATGCTCCCTGCACAAGGTGTCAGTCTTTATTCACCAGCTCAAAGGCACCTAGTCCCCTGCTCTTCCTCCCCTTGTTCAAAATTAGACTCTGTCCTGAGTTTTAGCATCCTTTATCAAACCAAATTCATTATGTTTTGACAAAGGCAGTTATGTTCTCTTTCCTTACAGGGATTACTTCAGAATTGTTCTTGTGGGTGTTGTATAGTGCCACAGCTGTACTGAACATGCTTAAGTCATGAGGTACTGTACTGAAATGCTTAAGTCATGAGGTCTTATACGTGGGTATGAATTCATCTGTTAATCTTACTCTGTTACATGTTGGGGTTTTCTTTAGCAGTTTGGGGGAAAATTAAGATCTCTTTCTGCATTGCTTCCTTTTGTTTTGTGGTGTAGTTAAGTTAACAGCATAAAAATAATTACAGTTATAGTTACAATTTGGGGATTGTTTGGACATTTCTCAGATGTTGTGGGGTATATGGGTCTTTATTCCATATGTATGGTGGAGTTGCCTTTTTCCATTGTAAACAGAAAATCATTTGATCAGCTGTATCGCCATAGGTTTCTCTTCATCCAGTATATTGTTCTGTCTATGCAGCAGATTCTGTAGGGGCCTGGGAATATACAAATTTGAATCTCCTACTAATACACCAATTTTACTTTTGGTAAAGCAAACTCTGAAATAGCTCTATTCCAAAGTGAAGTGGATGATTGTACCTGGAAAATATCCTTTCTGTACTGTAACATAAATGGACATCATTGCTTCAAACTTTATTATGTCTCGGTAGATATGGGAGCATCAAGAGATCCATCCTTCCACCAAATAAAGCAGTTTTGTTATTTCAGGACCTGTCAGGTTATAGTAGCTACCACAGAACCATTTGTTCCTGTGGAGTTTGCCAAGAAGGGGTGGTCTCAGATTCTTGTCTCGATGAGAAGATTAAACACCCAGTCCCAAGAAGTAATATGAGAGCACTCGGTGAGCTTAACAACGCCACTAGGGAGGCTTAACTTTTCACCCCAAAGTGATAGTTTGTGTTCTTTTATCAGTGTTGTAAAAGGGACTCTGAAAATAGATGCTTTCAAAACAAAACAGAATCACTTCTGACATTGACCTCAGACTGTTTCCTTTTTTTTTTCTCCTAAAATATCTGTAAACAGCACAGTTTCCAGTTGTGTGTATTAATCTAAAAAATTTCTCATAGCACGCCTCAAGTTCTTCCTCAGGTCAGCACTGCAGTCCTGTTGAGATGACATCAGAGGTGCCCTGGGACCATGAGTGGTGCTGAATGTGCTGCTGGCACGCTGGGATCAGTGATGTTGGCTGATTGGTTGGCATAGATGGGAGATTCCCAAAGAGTGTTTAAAAAAAGAAATTGCTAGTTAAAAAGGAGATATTTTTATCTGCAGCTTTTAAAATAAAGCAGTGATTATGTGAAGTTTTAAGCTGGTCTGTTGGAATTGCTTTATTTGAATGACATTATGTTCTTTGCAGCTTTTTTCTTTATCTTTGCTCTCAGTGCACAAAGAAAAGATGTTGCTAACTGTGCAGATGAAGTGGCCTCTTCGTGAGCTCCTAAAGAGTGTAGCTAACTTTGTTTTTGAAATCATTTAAAGTCACAAGCTTTTGTACAGGAACAAAACTCTTCCTGTTATGATAAAATATTTTAAACTTCAGAAAGCTATCCTAAACCTGATGCAGAGAAAAGTAAGTCAGTTTCTGATGTTCTAGGGGGCTTCTCCATATTATTTAAGCAGTAACTTGATAATATCCTAAGTAAGCTATTCCAGCAAAAATACTTCATATTTAGTAGACAGTAAAGCAATAAAACTAGGTTACGTGTGTAGACTTACCAGTCCTGCTGTTTGGGCAGGGATTTAGCAGATTCCCAGACACAGAGCAGCTACTCCTGGAATCAGCAAATGCCAAATAAACTCAAGACAGCTCTGCAGTTGAATAACAGGGAGTCTGTCCTGCTTTGTGACCTGACAGTACTGGCAGGTTTGCTTGTCTTTTCACAGCAATGCTGGGAACTTCTAATATTTTTGTTTCCATTTCAAAAGGGAATTTTTTTTGAGAAAAACAAGTGACATCCTACAAGCACATGTTCTTATCTAATAGTATCTGCTTTTTAATTTGAAAACATCTGTGGAATTACATAGGGAATTATTAGGAAATGGATTCTCCTCTTCCAGGATACACTTTTGAAAGTACCTGATGCTTGGATCTCTAAAGGCATTACAGAGGGAAAAGAAAATTTTCTTCAGAAGTTTATGAACCTGAAAGTAAATTATCTCTTGGAAGGTTATTCTGTATTTTACACAGATGTGAATTCCAGTTAAACTTAAATTAGTTTTGGGTTGTTTCAAGTATATTTCAGTTTTATGTATTCCTTACCTGATTTTAATTGAGGTTATTTTTTAACTGCCAGTTTCTAATACCTGTCTTCATAGCTTTAATGCTGCTAAACAGTCTTGTATTCCCAGTTTATTGCCTTGTTATACTTCATAGTTGCAATATATTCTTTTTATTATAATTATTTCTGTTATACACTATATTGTTTTCTGGATCATCATGGTTTGCATATGGTTGTTCTTTTTTAGTAAAGAATTGGTTTTAAGATTTATAGTCATTTGGACATTTAATTTTCTACATGATGCATTCTGCTTCAATTTGGAATTGTTTTCACTAGCAGTTATGAGGAACATAAGACATAATTTATTACTGTATTAACCCTATTTTATGTCGATCAACAAGAATTTCTTTATGAACTATGGTACAAATTTGCTTCACTTTATATTATATGCTAACAATACATAAACCATGTCCTTTAACTTTTCTGTCTTAGTTATGGATTTAGGGAAACCCTATAGCCTGACAATACATTAAATTCTGTTTTGCGGAATAAGAGGAGGGAAGGACTTTTATATTACCTTTTCACTTTTTCTTCTGGAAAAAAAAGCTTGTGATGTCTTTCAACCTTATCTTGAACCCTTAGCATTCACCGAACAAATCAAAATTTCTACCACATAGAAATTTTTTCCATCCAGGCATCTATCAAAATGCACCCTCTGGTCTCAGATGCCAATGATAATTTTAATATTATTAAAACCAACCAAAACCCAGCAACTCACCAGCTATTTCCATGAGAATGCTCAACAAAACCTCAGGCAACATAAAATGGAAGGTGAATTTACTTTTTTTCTCCTCAAAGGAGGAGTTGTGAGACTGTGAGATTTTACATTTTCCAAGAAGTCTATAGGATCTTAGCTCAAATCAGTCTTTCCAAAACTAAATTTAATTTATTTTCTAGACTACAGTTCTACTTTTTTTTGTCCTGCTACTTAGTAAAACATGGTCCCCAAACTTACATCTCCAAACAAAATCCCACTAACTTTGTTGAAATACAATTTGGATTTTTGTCTGGGAGGTAACGAAAAAGATGGCTTCGAGAAAATATATTTGAAGTCTAACATTCTAGCAATAAACCATCTCCAATCTTTTGTTGCAAAAATCAACATTTTTGCAGTTGTTGTCAAAGGGAAAGAAAAGGGATGTGGCTTTATTGATCTCCACAGAGTTCACTGTCGCCTTCAGGTTCTTCAATTGACAAATGTGTCTGACTTGATCTATATTCAAGTCTTACTGTTGTATCTATGTGCCCGTTTCTACAGTTTCTAAACCTCAATTTGAGTTAGTGAAAAAAATATGTACTAATTCTGGTTTGAGAGGAAGAAACAAATAATCATGGCCATGTTTCACAATGTTCACTTGCTCTCTAATTAAGGTATTCTCCTCTTTTCAAGGTATTGACTTCTTTTTTCCAAATAGTTTCTTTGCAACGATTTCTGGTTTAATTTCCTGTATTGATAGTTTTAAAATAATTTATTGCAAAACATATTTATTTTATGGTTTCAACAAGACAATGTTTTGGTGGGACTTTTTAAGGATTACCTTCTTAAAGTGTTAAATATTAATTTTGGACCCAAAAAAAGAGCTAATAGATAAATAAAACACCAAAATTGTTGCAACAAAAAAAAAGGGGAGTGAATGAGAAGGACAGTAGAGGCTCTTTTCGAAAAAATAAAGAGAAATAATTTATGTAAGTATTCTGAAGATAAGTGTAACAGTTTTGACATTAAATACTGCACACAAAGTAGTGGTAGACCATTATAAAAACACCAGATTTCTTGATATTTCCTCTGGAAAAATAAATTCAACTTTAAAATATAATGACGATTTATGCTTTATATCTAAAAATACAGCTAGTTGGTAAAATTTGTAAGAATCATGCCAATGATTTGTAGCATGTGTATGATTAGTTACAGCATGCAATCAAAATCTTTCTGAACAGGAGAAAAACTATCTGACTAACTTGAGTCAGCTTTTTAATAAACTTCTCAGGAATTGATTTCTGGACTTCTCACAGCCATAAATATTTGTAAAACAAGAGGAATACGAGAACATCTTTGGAGTTAAACTTCTAACTGGCATGCCTATAATTAGAAGTATCTCAAGCAAAATTTATTTCTGAAAATATTTTTTTGAGGTTTTATAATCAGTTTTGAAATAAAACTATGCAGGAAATCTGAGCAGAGAGAATAAAACCAGGAATTAAACCTGGATCCAGTATTACATGACCTTAGTCTCTCAAGAGGGTACTGGCAGTTAGTAAGGCTCCATTAAATGCTGTCAGGCGAGTGTGTGGTTAAGCGCTTTCCTAATGGGGTTCCTAGAAATTTGAAGCATTTCAAACTGTAAATATTTTTGAACTGATATAAGGCTTGACACACCTGAGAATGGTTAAACAACTATACAGAGACATTTACAGTGTTTAGAATCTGCAGGACTTAGTCTAGACAAAAGGTGTTGATGACTTATATCGGTGTATGACTTATATGACTGACTTATATCAGTGTAAAACATGCCAAATATTAATATTACGTAATTTTTGTTTTTCTGTGCTTAGATTTTTTTTCCACCCTCCCAGTTATCTCACATGGATTTTGGGTGGGAGTTTTTATCATATGTTCTAGCTGATATTTTGAAACAAATGGTTGATACTTTTCCAGGGCAAAGAGAAAGGATGAAGTTTACTTGCAGGAAAGATGTGCAAGGATGAAAGCAAGCTGGAGTCTGAAGGGAGTAAGAGACAGTACAGAGGTCAGGAATTAGCATCTTCCTTATGGCCACATGCCTTAAGCTTTGTGTCATGCCTGGTGCAGTCTGTTCTGGTAACAGTACAGCACAAGCTTTCTTATCCAACCATCTCTTCTCCTTGGGGTTTGATCCAATATGGAATCTAGGCAAAAGCAATCATCTGTCTCCTAAACTTTGAGGAGATGTTTTTGCATAGAAACTTTCTTTGAAAACCTCCTAGTATGTGGCAAAGTAGATTTCTCAGTCTTGTGGGCACAGATTGCTGGGACCGGGATTCAGATAATTCATTTGGGCAGTGGTTGTGTGTAAAGTGTTTTGAGGGCTGCAGAAGAACAGGCTAAAGCAGGAATAAGCTGAGTCTGTGACTCCCCTTAGGATGCGCCTGTGTGCTGTGAGTCACCGACTGAGTGTGTGAGACAAGAGCTATTTTGGCATAAACTGTTTATTCTCATCCAGAACATGAATCACCTGCTTCTGAGTGTATCTTCTTTTTTGTTAATTTGTATTAAATAAACAGATTTCAGAGGCTTCAATACATCCAAATATGTGGGCTTAACTGGCACAGTGGAGGACCTTTCAAGCAAAGGAAACTCACTCACCTGTTGGGGCTGGTATTTTTTTATACTTTTCCCAGAAACATGTCTGAGTAATCAGAGCAATGCCAGAAACACTGTCCTGCTGCAAACTTATTCTCAGGAGTATCGCCAGGTAAAAACACTAACGCAGTCCAAATTGCCAAGAGATCTTTATTTGCATTTTACTTTTGTTAGTCTTTTTACTTTGTCAACTTCTACCTTTGGAGGAAGAAGGTCTTGTTAAGTTAAAATCTGGAAAAGGAGGAAGAAGTTGATCAGATGTGCTGTGTCTGGAAACACTGCACTTGGGCCAGAAGTTGTCCTGGTGACAGACAAGCTCCAGTTTGTAGTTTTCTCTTTAACATAGCTGGTATAAAAACTGTGGAGGCTGAGCAGATTTGTGGGAGTGTAGAGGTGCAGTCTGGATGAGAGCTGGCAGAAGACAATGAGAGCCTTCAAATTCCTTGTTTCCTTATGGATGGTGCCATGGATATCTTTATGAAGCTTCTTGTGAGATATAATATGTCTTAAAACCACAATTAGTTCATTTGAACTTCTTTCTTTCTTGTTCTTGGCAGGCTTGGGGGGGCTAATCTGTTTAGATGTGATCATTTAATTTTTTTGTTTTCCTTTTATACGTATAAAGAGAGGATGTGATATGTAATTCACCGGTTTTGATATAGATCATAGCAGAAAATAAAAGCAATGGGAGTCACATTTGGTGTATCAATAGTCCTCTTCTTGACATTGACATGTATTTGATGCACTGTATGCAGGTATTTCAGATGGTGAATTCCTGTTGTCACACCTTTTTCTTTGATTCTCACTGGGCATTTGAGACTTCAGACTCTTTTCCAGCTCTTGTTAGTAGAAGTTATGTTAGTGTCAACATGAGCTCAAGTGGCTAGCCAGATTTTGGCTAGCCAGACTTTGGCTATCAATCACCTTGGTTCTGAGACAAATAGTTCACAAGGCAAGACAAATACCTACGGTTTGTACCATAAATCTGTTAGGGAAGGAAAAAAAAGATGGAAGAGCTGGCTGGGCTGGGTGATCCCAGTCTGAAATCGGTAATCCTGTAGGAGCTTTTCCCATGGCTCCTTGGCTCATTCCATTGATCTGACATCTGAGACAGCAGAGGAAAAGACAGTATCAAGTCCAAATGTGCAGTATCAGCACCTGGGCCTCATTGTCAAAGGCTGTGTCAAGTTACCTTCTGAGGTAGGTGGTCTAGTGGACAGGGTATCCACCACTGAACTCCAGTAGCTTGTGACCAAAGGCTTAAATACTGCAATCAGGCAGACTCCTTTCCCACTTTACAATTAAATGGGGAAAAATCACCTAAAAAGTAATTTTCTTGACATTTTTCATTGCATCAAGTTTGGCCTTAACTTGAGTATTTCCTGAAGCTGATGACTTTGACACCTTTGTCACTTGGATTTTAAAATACTCTGATTCATATTTCTAGTCCAGCACATAACATCATTATCTCTGAAGAAAAGACAGTATGTAACTGACTGCACCTTTCATTCAGTGATCAACTGAACTGAATTTCTGTTTGTGACCAAAGGTGCTGTTGAGATACACAGCACCTTTGATCATGCTATTGAGATACACAGATTGCTCTTGCTTCATCATGAAGGCCTGGCACTTGAGTATTTTCCAATAAAACAGTGCCTGTGGAACTGACCTGTGATTTCAGTCCCACAGAAGTTGATTTCTTGACTTATTTGTCACAACTCTGTCCTTCTACCTCCTCTCTTTTAAGAATGTGTTTGGGAAAGATTCTGGAAGATAATTCTTATAGCTTCTTTTCATTTGCTAAACAAAATACAAACTTTTATTTGTCCTTTTTTGCCTTTTTGTCCTGATATCCACCTATCTGTATTTAAATATAGAAGGCATTAGTAGTTACTCTGTAGTGTTATTTAATCCTTTGTTGGGTCAAGTGCCTTTTTTTTCCTTCTGGTGTCTTTTGAAGATATCTTTGTTGTGAAGTAGTGAGAATATTAAATTGTGCATATTTTTCATACTAAATATATTTGAACTTTTTGCAGGATAGAAAGTATATGATGTGTTTTACAATCTAGTATAATTACTGTTGTAAGCTTTAGTAACTGGAACTAATCATTAAGTGGTTTGTTGTTGCAGCTGGTTGATAAGTTTTAATTCATGTCATTAAAATCTTCCTCCTATTTCTTATTTCTCTGACTGACCTGATTTTCCCATGATATGACTAAGGAAAACAGGGTGGTGCTACAATGCAAGCCAGTTATTTGTTTTTGTATAAAAAAAATTTCTAGAGAGAAAGAGGTCAGGGAGAGAATCACTACAGTTCTTAAAATGACCTGATGTTACTGCATGATGTCCAGTAATTAGTTTTTCTATCATTAATAGCTTTTGCACATGTGTAAGTAGGACTGTTTGTCTTGAAGCTTTTTTTTTGTTTTCTCAAAATATTCAAATTATTAATCATTAGGACTTAACTAAGATTATAAAAATCACTGGCAGAAAGTCGTCTATATTTAGGGAATAAATAATTTTAATTAACAGGTATAGATTTATCATTAATAATACTCTGATGGGATATCAACTTCAATCAGTTCTCCTATTTCCTGAAATTTGACACTCCTTGAAGGATGGAAAAGCTTCTGAGAAACCTATCTTTTTCTTAAATTTCAGATTTAAATTTCAGAACAGCAGGTTTTAAAAGATTTGAAGTATGAATTCTGAATTTGTTTGCAGAAAGTGAGATGTTTCTTAATTTACTCAAAGTAGTAGCTTTCTTTTGTATTATGTATCAAAATAGTTTTGCAGTAGAAATGTGAGGATTGGCTGCACATGATGGGAAAAACAAAGAGAAGTGGGAAAGGAAAAAGACAGGATAACTTTTAAATGAGACAAGCTTAAATATTCAGACACATAGAAGTATTATTGGAAACAGACTTTTGGACCAATTTCATTTTGCAACCACACATATGCTTTTCCATCATCCTCGTATTTTAGGAGAGTGGGTGGAAAATAAGCATATTAGTCTTAAATGCAAAGAATAGGACTATGTCTTTATCACATATTATACACTCATCTATGTCCCCCACAGTGAGGCGTTTTTTGGGGGTTTTTTGCTTGTTGGGTGAGGGTGAGGTGTTTGGGGTTTTTTGTTGTTTGTTTGTTTGGGGGTTTTTGTGATTTTGGTTGGGTTTTTTGTTTGTTTGTTTGTTGGAGTTTTTTTGTAAAAACAGTGTGGCAGTTAGGTAGATTTAAAAAAGGTAGACTTAAAAAACTTGGGGAAGATTATTTTGTATTAAGTGTCTGCTTTAAAAGATATCACTTACATAAAATCTCATGTATATTTACTGTGGAAAACCATGCAAGTCTGTTGTATGGGTTTCTTATTTATGGGAAAAATCCTGCTTACTATTGCTTTCAATAATTGAAGCACTTCTCCTACTATCTTAAGTTCCACTTAAGAATTCAACCCTAAAAATAATGGAATCAACAAAAGTGGTTTAATAGTGAGGCATATCTTGGCACCTGTTACTTCTTTTAATTTAAGTTAGCTGTGATATTTAGTCAAATATTTCACTTGGGAATGCTTTGTTTTTCAGGATGGGAAGAAGAAGTTTGACAAGGAAAGTGAGAAATACTACTCCATCTTAGAGAAGCACTTAAATTTGTCAGCCAAGAAAAAAGAATCTCATTTGCAAGATGTAAGAACTGAATACACTCTTACCTAATTTCACATTTGCATAGAAATCATGATAACAAACTGGTTCTCTTCAAGACATGCTGTATTTTATTTAATATGAAATTGTGATGGTTTCTTGTCATGCTTGTTGTGGGTATAAATTCTTGACTGGAATGAATATGAGCCAAATAGGAGTTAAATATCTGAACAAAGCAATATTCTGTGTTTGCAACTTTATGTATTTCAAGTACAGCTAATGTTTATTGCTTGCAACAATGGAATTACATTAGTACAATAAAAGTGTGAGTTTTATAAGCTATATGTGGAATACTGGAAAGCAAATTAATTAATTGCTTTAAGTTTGCTAGTTAATCTATTAACTGATGAAATTGCACTTCTATTTCACATAAATTCTAATCCAGAAGACTGGACTGAAATCACTTTAATGATGCTCTTTTCTCCTTCTTTTTTGCTCTTTTTCATCTTATTCTGAGATTGAGGCTCCTGAAATTTCCTTGAAATTGTATCTGTAACTTCAGCTTTGAAGCATCTGTATGGCTAATTGTTTTCTGTTAAAAAAAAAAAAAAGCCATGAAGACTTTTGGTTTAACAGGAGGATTCCAGGGCTTTTTAGTATCCTGATAGAAATTAATATAACTTGTCTTTGAAGCAAATTACACTAAACCCAGCAATATGATACCAATGACACTTTGGGAATTGTGCCAAAAGTAGTTAAAAATCATTTTGATGGGACTGCTGTTGTCATGGTGAATCTTAAATCATGGGAATTAGTTTGCACATGGAATTTTCACCAAAGGTGTGACCATCACTTAATCATATGTCGTAGGATTTCTTTTTTCATGTTTACCAATAATATTATAAGTCAAATAAAATAAGGTTTAGAAATTAAACATTTCTAGTAATGTCTATATGGCTGAATTGCTGTTGCTGTCTGTATAATAATCAGTCTAAATAAAAAATTAGTTATGTAGGATTGGTTTATTGTTCCACTTGTATGTCATGGCTTTCACTTTTCCCAAATATCTTATGTATTGATGAAGAAGCCATTCTATTAGAGGCTAAGGCCCAGCTTAAAAAAAAAAATTCTTACCAAATTGGGGAAAAGTGAACTTAAACACTAATTTGTTCTAGAATAGAAGCTAAATAAAATAAATAAAATATTTTACTCTTGAGACATGAGAATAGTTACAGTCTAAAAGCAGCAACTGAAGTGCAAAGTAACAACTATGAATCTAGTAAACTATGGTAGAATAACAGTGGATTTGGCTCACATCTATAAACTGATGGAAAACCGGAATAATTTTTTCCAGTGTGTCCTTAAGTGACATATCTGGATTTAAAATCTTGTAACTGAGGCTGAGGTTTTCTGATTTCTAGATGCCTCCCTTGTAAAGGATAAAGGGCACAGCTTGGCATTTCTGGCTTCCCCAGTTTTGTACCACTGTAGATGTGCTGAATCAGCAACATAGACCCACTGTAAGAGAAGACACAATAGCAGATCAGTACCAAAACTGTTAACCTGGGAGGCTTTTGGCCTGTGTCTGTATTAGAAGTAAAAGGAGACCGAGCTCCATTCCTGACCTGAAATCCAAGACAGCTGTTGGTTTGCATCCCAGTGGTTTGGGTGAGCCCCATTTATAGCCCATATATCCAGAGTGGAGTTGTTGGAGCAGCCCACAGCAGAGCAGGGCACGAGCAAAGAACCAAGCAGTGCTGGCAGCTCAGCTGGGGCTTTGGTACCCAGGGCAGGAGATGGGAAGTCCATGCCTCAAGCCAATGTGATGTATTCAGGGAGGTGAAAACACACTTTTTTGACTGCTACATGGGAAAAATACTGTTTCCTTGAATTGATGAGGTTTCTTGATACCTCATCACATTATGTAGGTTAAAGAGTACTGCAGTGAGCAATGATCTTGTACTCTGTTGGGTTCTTCTACATATCTCACTTGAGTGCAATTGAGACCACCTTAATTAGGTATCTGAAGTCTTATGGTTGAAACATATTCTGTAGAGAGTAGTTTGCATATATTCACCTAACTGAAATATGTTGGATATTTTAAGAGCCTTCAAGACTGCTGAAGCAGTTTGCACAAGTGACTGGCTTTTTTCCTTTTAGCATCAAAAGGAAACTTCATAGTAGCATCTTTTCACTGCCTACAGAAGCCTACAGTAAAGAAGAAAATGGGCAGAATTGAGTAATGTGAGAAATCTAATGAACTTCTGATTTTATTTCTCTGAATTCTGTTCCAGAAACAGACTCCAGGTTTATGTGAAGTTCTGGTATATGTATTGAGATGATAGCTTACATCAATGAAAATATTACTCACTATAACTATGTATCATACAGATAGAGACTCAAAGTCATATCCATCTGATCTCTTTATTTTTTACATGCAGTTTGATGTCACAGAAAAACATGAAAATACTTTTAGCTTTTGAAACATTAAGATCACTTTCGATGCAATTCTTACAAATCTGAATCCTTTGGTGTTAACACAAATTCATAAGCTTCTATAGAATATAAGCGTGGGGAATTCTGATTTAGTCCCTTTCAGTGATGGTTATTATGTCCCTAAAACATATTTGAGATGGCACTTGGTTGTTGTAAGTATCATTAGAACTGCAACCTGCTTAAATGCTGTTCAGAGTAGGGATGGATTTAATTAGGTGTTTAAATAGTTTTTCTGAGGCAAAGCCACAAAGAGACAATTTCTAAAACTATGTTTCATTGTTTACGTATAATTAAATGAGAGAGCTGAGATCTGTTTCAACTGCTTATTTATGGCATTTGTGTGAGCAAGGCATTGCTGAATCACATCCCAAAGTGGTGGCAACTGCTTCTCTTCAGCTATGTAGCACTGTCTTTGTGATAGATCATTATTGTGAAATAAAGCTATTAACAGACTATCAGGGAAAACACACTACATGAATGGCAAATGTCAGAGTTATTTTGAGGTAGAGCAGTTCATTATTTTGAGTGCTTGTTTTCAGCTTCATATTATTAGTTTACTGATTTTTTTTAATAGACATAGGAAGGAAATGCTGGTAGTGAATGATTTGAAACATATCCTTGAGGCCCATGTGTTGAAGTTGAGTTAGAACTCTGGGCTAGGGAGGTGGATCAATATTGTTAAAAGCCTGTATAGCCAAATCACAATAGTAGCTTGTCCTTGAGCAGAGAAGCAATCTTAATTATATATGGTGTTATTGATGGCCAAATCCTGCCTGAAGGAAAACACTGACTTTTTGCTTTTTTACTGTTAAAAGTACTAAATCTCTTTTATGTGTTTGCTGGTTTATAGTTTGTTGTCAAGGGAAGACAACATCAAGCTTTCCCAATTTCCCTGCATTTGTTAATTTTAATGCCAGAATTAAACTAGAGAACGTGTACAAATATCCTTCTGTATTTTAACTGGCAAGTATCAAAAAGAGGTGATCTTATTCATGTTATTAATCTGCTGTATTTTGACCAAAGAGCAAAGTCTAACTAATACAGCCCAAAAGGGATTTGCATGAGAAAATTATTTGTTATGAGGAAGAATGAATTAAATGGAATCTGCGCGTCTTCTTTAAACATTATCTACGTGCTACACTGCTTGTCTGTTAGTTCCCTCTCTTGTGGCTTGTTTAAATTGAGGATAAAAGCCTATTACTGTTTATCAGCTGATAAGAGTTAATTCATTAGCTGTTTAGGCAGAAGACACTGTTCTGATATTGGGTCTCCATGTTGGGTGGTATTAGGCCTTTCTGACAAGTATTGCCTTGTCGTTCTGTCACTTGGAAATTAAAACTTTAAATATATTTGATTTATGAGGTTAGGGATTTAAATATGTTTACATTCCAAGAAAGTATGACTCATACTATAAAATAATAAGTTGCAAGATGTCATTGTTAAAGACAGCCTATTTAAGAAAGAAAATATATTTTTGTGAAGGTATTTGAACCTGAGAAATAGATACAATTTCAGGGCATATGATACTTAAATATTTCAATAGAAATAATTGTCTTTTTGTCTGTCCTTGATTCCTACAGTGTTCATTTCTATTTCCTTTTCTAAACTTCCATATACCAAGTACCTGCTGCCACCTTTCTTTCCCTCCAGGCTCTCCTAAAAACTAGAATATTAAAGAGCAAAAAGAAAGAAGAAACCAAAAAAGAGCAAGTAAAAGGCATAGGCTGAAATGTGTAATGTTAGCTTCTTAAATGTGCATTTAGCTTTTTTAAGTAGGTGTTCTAATTTTCAGACAGAAAACTGAACTCTACGAAACTTATAAAATAATCTTATGGAAGATCTGTTTGTTAATGACATAACGTGTTTTTAAAGCAATAACAAGACTAAACTAATGTTTAGTCTCTATTTAATTTTGTCTTTTAGGCAGATACACAGATTGACAGAGAACATCAGAACTTTTATGAAGCATCATTGGAATATGTTTTTAAAATCCAAGAAGTACAAGAGAAAAAGAAATTTGAATTTGTAGAACCTGTAAGTTTTATCATTTATTTTCTTTAGAATGCATGCATTTAAAGCTGAAAATTGAATTTAAAATCTCAGGTTTTTTGCTCTCTTTTTAAGTTTTGAATGCAGGTTCTTTGTATATAGACAGACATTAAGATCTTGGCTTGGGCACTTTCCATGTTTATTGAAGGATTATGTAAGAGTTTAGTATCTACTGTGAAGTGAAATGTCTGATGACTTGAAGTGTGTGTAACATTTTAATGGGACATCATGTAATGTTGTGTCTGTGCAACACATAATCGATGTTTCCTAATACCATGATTTAATGGCTTAAATTTTAAGTCAGTTTTTTTAATTTAAAAAATATTCTGGGTAGGTAGTATACACCAACATTGTTCTGAGTTACACGTGAAGTAAAGTGAAAAATCAATTTTTCTGTAGGATAGGTAAGTTTATCTTTTTGTTGCTAGAGTCATTTGCCTTTAGTTTGCAGATAAAGGAATACATATGTTGACATGCCATTAAAGAGTAAGATAAAATTGTGTTTCAGTGTTCATATTTAAGTCTGGGATTTGCTTCTGGACTGTGTTTCCATCCCCCACTCCTAACTCTCTACTGTATCAGTCAGTTCCAAAAGCAGCTTCATGACATGCTGGTATATTTCTGACGCCTGGTAGCAGTGTTGCTACCGTTCATGTCATACAGACAGGCCTGGCTTGCCACTTGCCTGATGCAGTCAGTACCTCTAGCCCCTGACAGAGAACTTCCAGTGCCATGTGTCCCTTCCCATTAAGCACACTGAGCACAGCAGAGCGCTGCTTGTCAGAGAGGAACACGAGGAGCGTAACTTTCTCTCCACACCATCTCCCACCTTCCTTGTTACTACTGAAGCAGCACTCTTGACTGTGAAATGGGTTGAATTATATCTCTAACACCCTGTGTCACCAAGGAGAGCGTCTCAGATGCCTTCTTTCCATGAGATGAGAGTGTATTGTATACTGAATGTTTGACATTGATGCAAACTAATGAACCTGGATTCAGCAAGGAGTACTTTCAGAAATCCTATCTTTATGGCATACAGCTGCCAAATCTTAGAGACTAAAACTTTGCTCGGATTCCTAAATAAGAACATTTTTCTACCTGTCACAGATTAATCCAGAGTGTGTGTCTCTGTCTCCTTCTGCAAAAATCTCACATCCTGGAAAAATCTAGCAATCTTGACCTAGCTCTCACCCTAGTGTAGAAGACTTTATGCTCCTTTAACGTAATAGAAACTTTCTGTATTGAAAAGACCTTGTACACTGGAAAATATTGTACAACTGCACAATAGTTAAAATAGGTAACATTTACTTTTAAGTGCATCCATTTCCATACTGTCTCAGATCAGTAGGCATTCCAGCCCAGTATGGCATACTTGATTGTCCAGGGGAAGGTACAGGAAATACTCTGGTGACTGGGTAATGATAGGCCTTGAAGGTAATGTCTTCTGACTTTGGGTGTGAATTTAATTTATAATCAATATGGATATAGATGGAGATTAAATTATAACATCAGTTATAAAATTTTGAATCTTCAAAGGTCTTAATTTTTGTTTGTAGTCTGTTGCATACAACATGGTGAAATAAGAGCATTTGCTAAAGCCCATAAGGCAAAATATGCCTTATGTGAAAAAGTAAATTAAAATACAAATCAGCAATACCATGAGATTAAAAACAAAACCAATCTAAACAAAAATACCCAAAGACTTCAAAATAGACTTTCTAAAATTCATGTTTATGGAAGTGATGTTGGAAGTATGAACATGTGTTCCTAGATGAAAGGTCTACATAAGGACAAAGCCTAACACTTTAAAATCAGGTACCAAAAGAATTGTCATATTACTGATTTTCCTCTGTGTGCTCTATAAATGTGTGTATGGCAGAAGAAGCCTGGTGGTATGTCCATATGGACATTCCTCAGGAGCTCTGATGGTGGTGGGACATTCTAGTGTATGTGCTGCCTCTGCCTCTGATTCATCAGCACAGTGTCACATCTTCAAATAATTCTCAGTCTGACATCTTGCTAACGGACTCGCTGAAGGAAGTTTAACAAAATAAATCTGCTAGTGCAATGAAGGAGGAAACTGTGGTGCCCATGCAAAAGAAGGATAAGTTTGTGATGTCAGAATAGAACTTGAAAAGCAAATGGTCTGTTGAACACCCTTTCAAGACCTTTAATTTTTCTACACCAAAGGATAAAGACAGTCTGAGAGCCAGAGTGGGAGGAGAAGTGACCTAGCAAAAATTGCCAGGTGGGTTACAGGTAGGACAGTGGGAGTGTAAAAATGTAGTGTGTTCCCTCCTGGAGGAGACTTGGGAAAGATTTTAAGGTACAGATGCTAATGACTCATACAGTGAATAGAAGATTATAATATTTAGAGTAGACTTTTGCAGCTGCTTCTCAGGCCCTGGGTTTCTGTTTGTTCTCTGCATCTTGATCAAAGTGGTTGCTAATGTGTACTAGTGTGAGTAACTGGCATATTCCTATTTGCAAGCCTCCTAGATCTTGATTTTTCCAAGAAAAAAAGCCTCAGGTTTCCATACAGATAATGAATTTAAACTTTTTCTGAAGGACTTATTAGTGTTCAAATTTACATCTGGATAAACAATAAAGCAAATTAAGTGACAATCATCTGTCTTGCTAGCTTTTCTCTTGTGATCCCTAAGAAGCTAGTCCAAGCCAGCAGTGCTTTCTGAGGATGTTATGCTTGTAAAACAATGCAAACACCTTCCTAAAATTCTGCTTTGTCCTTTGGTGGTGCCAGGACTTCCTTGTCCTGTGGAAATCAGGGCACAAAGTTCATAAGCAGTAAACTATCTGAAATGTGAGGGGTGGTCAGTTAAATGTTTATTTAAAGAGAAGAAAAAAAAACCAGCCATGCACTTCCATGAGACTTCACAGTGGGCGTTAAATTTGAATTTCCCTTTCTTGCATTTTCAACATTATTAACTATGTTCACTTTAATCTGAAGAATAAGCGCTATCTTCTTATAAATAAAATGAAAACAGGGAGACAGGGACTTCTGGCTGATGTGCTGCAGGCCAAAGGTTAAATTCCTCCCCTATCCAAAACCTAAGTACAATCTTCTTCCTGTGAGAATGAAACGACCAGGCAGCCTTGAGGTCAGCAGCTCCACATAAAAATAAATAGAGTCTCAAGAAGTAGTTGGATTTTGTTTCGGGTTCTGTGTTGAAATCCTCATGGCTCTGGTGTGATGAGCAGCTTTGTATTGTGGAGTTCAGACCTCAGTCTTTACTGATGTGAATGATTAGGTACTCAGAATGAGATAACGATAAGACACTTAGTAAAATGTAAAATTATTGATATGAAAGCATCAGACATTGTTTGTGATATTTGATGAAATAAACTACCTCTTTATGTGTGAATACCACCTCAAAATACATTCTGAAAATTTTCTTTGAAAGAAAAAGAGGCTGATTTTCTATTCTTGTTTTTAATATTTTTTGTTCTATTTAATATTAATTTCTTTAAAGTTATGAGCCTGCCTTTAGCAGTGCTAATTCTAATGCCAGCAAAAAGAAAACCCCACTGTAAGTCTAAACCTAGGGCAAAAGACCTTGGCTTTTAAATCTCTTCCATACACTGCTATGCCTGTACCTGTTCTAAAGGAGGTGATTCTGAAGATGTCTCAGCAGCACAGGCCCATTGGGCAAAGGGCATATTCTGCATTCCTGTTTTTCCCTGCTAGTGACATGTACATTGAAGTGAATGCCATCCTCAGTGTCACAAATCAGCACAGAGCTTCAAAATGCTGATCTAGGACTTGCATAATACTTCTCTTTTTTTCTTATTTTTCTGAGTGCTCAGAGAGTGTTTAACCAGGAAAGCCTAAAGGCCAGATCCTCTGCAATGCACAACTGCCAGAATACCTGAGAAGTACGTTAACTAAAATTACTTCAGATTTTTGTCAGGGTTGGTTTTTTCGGTTGGACTTTTTTTTTTTTTTTTTTTTTCTGATGCTGTTGTTATTTTGCTTTCAGATAAATTCAGTTTTGCTGCCATCTTGTGTTAAATATTTTCCTTGGTATTTCTCAGTGTACTCTGTAAAATGATGTAAAACATTTTCGTTCAAGTATTGAAGCTGAAATTTGTACAGTTTATTCTCCTGAAATGTTCTTTGAACTGATCTCTAAAAGTCGGACATAAGCTGACATACTGAAACTTTGTTCCACAAAGTTTCTTTATTGTAATTTTGGTGTGCCTCAGTTTGGTGATTTGGCTGCAGTTTTGCAAAGATTGCTCCTGCACTAGGGGTTTGTTTAGCAGCAGGCTCCTGCTTGCAGGCTGTGTTAATCCATTAGTCCATTCTTAGTCTGTTCTTTTGACTTGACTAAGTCAAAGTAAGCACATGAGTAGTTGTGCTGTGACATCTGAAGGAGTTGTAGTTGGGGACACTGATGCGTAGTTGAATCTAGAGTGTGAGAACAAGCTTCACATAACAGGAGGCAAAGCAGAGCTTTAGTTATAATTTGCGTATTTTGTATTTTATTCATAAAAAAGATTAATTTTCTTTATTTTCTTTAAGTAGTTATTTCCAGAATGACAGAATTAGAATTAAAATCTATAATTACAGAAAATTATAGAGCTCTTTCTATCTGTTTGCACAATTGGCAGTTTTTAATATAAACTATTGTACTTGGACCTTCCTCAGAAACACTTGAATAATCAGTTTAATAATAATAATTTCAGGGCCTAGTCCTTAGCTGAGGTAATAATTTCGGCTGGACAGATGAATCATGTTAAGGTGAGATTGATTTACACAAGATGTGGAGCCCTTTATTTGAGATTGCATTGCCTTCATTGTTTGATGGTGGACTATGGTTCAGGAATTCGCATCCACTGTAGAGGCCTCCACAAAAACTTGCTTTTTGTGTCCAAAGATCTTCTCAGTTCTTCAGGCTCCGTGGCTGGCTTCCTGGGCAGCCGTGGGCTTGCACCATCTCTGCCTGAGGCCAGGTTTTCATCTGCTCCTGAAATACCAGTAGAAACCAAGGGCAGAGTCCTTCTCCCAGCCATACCTTGTATTTGTGCCTGCACGGATGCTCTGTTCACCTCCAACTGCTTTAACCTACTAATGCAGGAAAGGAGCAGGCAGGTAAACAGGCTCTCAGTAGTCTCATAGAGAATAATGGCAGAGAGGAGGCAGAACAATTTTGCTACAATTCTTCAAGTAGAGCTGAGAGTAAATTTAAAGAAAATATAAGCACAGTAAAAAGTACATCTTTATGCTATTCCACTTGCAGTAAGCTATGGCACTGATAACACAAAGCAAGCGCTTTAAATATGAACGATGGCATTTTTGTTGCCTGAGTCTAGACCACTTCAGTAGTCAATAAAGAGAGATAAATGTTTCCATTGGATCATTCATTCCATCCTGAGAGAGAAGTCTGAAAAAGGGAAAAGAATTATGCTCTGGAATACCTGTGGTTCTTTACTGAGTCAGAAGACAGCCTGGACAGCCAGTTAGTTAGCCCAGATGATAATGGTGTAATATACTAATGCAAATATTTTTTATTGTTAAAACTTTTGTTATTGTAAATCCAATTTTTTTTTTTTGCTGTTTTCTTTAGTTTTTTTCTTAAGCTAAATTACATAGACCAAGAAAGCAGTCCATGTTAAGAAATTAAATGCTTGTTATTTAACAGCGGATAGGGTGACTTGTAGCAATGTCAAAACGCTTTTAAAATTTAAAGCAGAATAAGTTAGAAGGTTTTTAAAACTAAGAGATGCAGGAATGCGTTAATTGAAGAGCTAAGATCTAGTGGCACTTTTTACTACTTGAACATTGTTTTAAAGCAAACTTTAGAAGAATTTTTCAGCTAGATATATGCAGAGTATGGTGGTTCTGTTGGAGTTAATCACAGACATACCAGATAGTGTTTGCTTTTTCTTCAGAGCTGGAAGAAATAGTCTGGGTTTCTTGTGTTGTGCTAACCTATCCAAAACATATTTTCTAGAGTCTCATTTGTGGAAAATAGGCTGGAGACCAAGCAATTGCTGTGAAGAAAGTGAGAGAATATTTTAAAGAAAAAACACTTGAACTCTGAAATTTTAGACTTGGAAAATGCACACCAGCAAAGACTCCAGCTGAAATACTAGATAAAATTACTAAGATAGTGAATTAAATTATTATGGAAATTACAACTTCATGACACAAAAGCATGTATAGCATTTCTCTTTCTTAAGGTCTCATCATGGATTCCTTCTCAGCAAAACTTTGCTTTTGCATGTAAAAGCATAGAGTGTTCCAGGAGTAAAAAATGTATAATGCTTCTCAATTTTACCTTTTCAGCTCTTGGCCTTTCTTCAAGGATTATTTACATTTTACCATGAAGGATATGAACTGGCTCAGGAGTTTGCACCATACAAGCAGCAACTGCAGTTCAATTTGCAGAATGTAAGAATGATTTGTATTTACATAATTTAACTTCTTAATTTGCTAATTTCACTTTAATATATTAGACATAGCACTTTATTGAAATTCATAATCTTGCAATGTTTTAGTAAGCTGAAATCAAATTCATAAACAGATACGTAAAATTATTTTCATAAGGTTAGTGTAGTTAAGATTCCTGACAACAAATTACTTTGGATAGTAAATTTGTGGTTTCCAGATCAAAACTTTGAGAGCAAGAACAAGAAAAACAGGACAGCAGCCAAGTTTCTATTAGAAAACACAGCGGTCCAGATAGATTTAAACTTATATAAATCTTTCTTGAGAATGAGGCCTGTCTTCTGGACTGAGTGGAAAAGTGCCAAAAATGCTCCAGCTGTATAGAATGATACAGTTTGTCCTGCTGTCTGCTAACTTCCCACTGTATATAAAGCAATCTTGGGAAGCTATTCTCTGTACCATTGCAGAATAGGTGGGACCCTCCTCCATGGTGAGCAGCTCTCATGAGCATTAGTTTTCACCAGAAGAAAGAATCTCTTTTTTGTGTAGAGAGTTACACTCAACTGAGCAGATGAATCTTTTCCTGTAAACTGGTCTGGATTTGGTAGTCAGAGCCATACAAGATCCCATTTTGGGCACAGACTGCCCAAAAAAATTCATAGCTATCAGAGATAACTAAAATGTATTTAAACAACATACTTTTCCACTCATCATAACTGCTTTATACAAGTGTATACTTGTTTCACTGTGTAATTCAGATATTACACTTCCAAGGATATACAAATAAGTAGGTACAAAATATACTTACAAATAAGTAAGTACACACTTTGCTTTTAAGCAAAGCTTAAACGCTCTGCTTTTAAGGCAAAAAGTGATGTCAGTACATGTCAGTACTGGACAAGCCCCACATATTTCCTGACAAGTAAAATCAAAGTCCAGAACATTGTTTTTTTTTAAAGTTAAGTCCACTTCATTCTTTCAAGAAAAGACACATACCACAAATTTTTGTAGCTCCATCTTCCCTTTTGTATCTCTTGTTCATATATATAGATCCCATTTTAAAGAACTTGAAGAAATAAGGCTAAACTTCCTAGATGACTAACCTTTTCCTTTTGGGTCAAAATGCCAGTGGTGTCTGTAAAGCATCCCAACTGCTTGTCCTTTCCAATTTTGTGTTTTCCACATTGTTTGCTACTAAGACACTTTCAGATAAAGACACGAGGGGTCAGTGTTGTTGCACAGCAGTTTTGCTGAAAGTGAAAAATGTGCTTCAGTCCAGAGATTTACTTCCTTTAATATGGCAAGTTCTGAGAGGAGCATGATCTCAGAGCACAGACCAATACTGGCATTTTAAGTAATCATACGTTTCTTGTACACGTCTCTACAGAAGCAAAATGATTAAAGGACTTTTTTCAATTTCAGTGTTATTAAGAGATAGTTATAGTTAATGTTTTCTAACTATATTGAAGGTGTAAATAGATTACAGAGGTAAAGGGAGATACGAAGTTAGACAGAAGGATCAATGTATTATATACTTTTTTAAATTATATATCAGAAAACATATACATGAAGATAGAGTGGAGATCAGAACATCACTCACTCCTGTTACACAGCAGTATAATTTCTGGCTCCAGATCTAGACCCACAGCTTCTTACAGCCAGCTGGGTTTTCTACTTGCCATTGAGAGTATCACCCAAAATCAGATGGAAGTGAAATAATTTATTCAGGTAAAGGCAAACTGAGGACAGGAAGAAGTGCATTCAGCCTGTCTGTAGCTGTTAAAAGTACTCCTCTCCATTGCATTGTGTGTTCAGGTCTTGAAGAACAGTTTACCTGAGCTACTGTTTCTATTCTTAAGAGTGTTCTACAGGTTAGAGCAGGAGCAGTAACAGCTGTAGAAGCGTAGGAGCAGACCAGCAGCTCTTAACAGGTCATCTTATTCTAACATGACCTGTTGTCACTTTAGCTGTCTCAGCTGGCCAGTGCTGTACTTGGTGTGTAGGTTTGGCTTTGGTTTCTGTGATTTGATTCAAAGACCTGGCTGCTTAAAAGTAGCAATTAAAAACTTTAATAGGTGGAGACAAGCTCTCAAAATGGAGACATTCCTTCAATGTCTTGTCCTTCTTGAAGGTCTCAAAATGACCTCTCTTAAATTTGGTCTGAACTGATACTTCTTCTGAAGGACATAATCTGAAACGTTCAGATTAGAATTTTACCTCCCTCTCTAATAATAATGTTTGTCTTCAAAACCAAGATTGAGCATGTATATTTTTATACTATTGTGCAACTAACTACACAAATGGCCCATGAAAAGGGGAAGTATTCACTGGGGTATAAAGTCCTGAGAGTATCTTTCTGACTTCTGAGGATTTGAGTCCATAGATGACTCTGTAGAAACATTACAAAAATCTTTATTGTTTTCTTTGACCTATATGAGCAGAGTGTTCAGTATCTGATATTTAATCAATCAAAACTCTGGCATCTCTCAATAGTTCTCTTCTGTTATCCCATACTAGGTGCATGGAGGGAAACCCTCACCTCAGTGATTTCACTAGGAACGAGTAGCCATTTATATGCATATAGATATAAGAAAATATGGAAACAACTCACCTTAATATCATAATTGTTTGCTTTGTTGCATGCCTGGTTACATACATGATATTTAGGACAGGCACACTTCTTCCATGCTTTTGGCATAGTTCTGCCACTCGTGAGTGTTTCTTACCTTCCTTATTTTTTTATTTTTTTTTTAATATTGAACTGTGGTGTTTGCCGAGTCAAAACTTGTTCACGGCAGTGCCAGTAACCTGACTGTTCTAAGCAGCAGCACCTGTGGTATCACTGCAGATATGGATACACAGAAAGTTTGTCTCTTCCATGTGTGTAGAAACTGCAGCTGTCTGGACTCATTAACCTGGCTTTAACCCAAACTAATGTTTTCTGCACTGAACTTAAAGTGTGTCAGTGGATCTTACTACTTCAGGTTTAGGGCTAAGCTGTTACCAGCTTCTAGTTTAGCCAAATATCTGTCTGAGAATCGTAGAGTCTACAAAGAGAAGGCCTGTATCTGTCTGCAAATTACTGTGTAAGCATACTTAAAGATATGAAATTACCTCCTGTCTGATGTTAGTGACCTGCAGAAAAAGGAATGGTGCTATTCTCAGCTATGTTTTCCTTACATTTGTGTGCCTAAGTTGAATTCTTCATTACTATGTTATTCCCAGGCTTCTAGCAGTGAAGAGTATTATTCTTTATTGCAGTTTTTTTTTTTCCTTTTACCCCTAAAGTTGAATTCTTCATTACTATGTTATTCCCAGGCTTCTAGCAGTGAAGAGTAGAAGAGTATTATTCTTTATTGCAGCTTTTTTTTTTCCTTTTACCCCCTTTTATGTCTCTGGCAAATGCTTTTGTTGGTCTCCAATACAGTCTCCTTGGCATTATTTCTAATTAGTTGTTTGTTGTTATTTTAGTACTTGCATGAGATAATGTGGCATTTTGTTTGTCTTCTTTTCTGGGTGTTAGACTCGGAATAACTTTGAAAGCACTAGGCAGGAAGTGGAGAGACTCATGCAGAGAATGAAATCAGCCAACCAAGATTACAGACCACCAAGCCAATGGACAATGGAAGGCTATCTCTATGTGCAGGAGAAACGTAAGTAAAACAAGGAAGGTCGTGCTGTTGCTTGCCCCAGTCGTTGACTGGTACCAAGCTCTGCTCTGGCTGGGTACCCTGCACCTTGCTGCAAACTCCCAGCATCCTGCTTTGGCTCCCTCTGCTTCCTGTACTTTCCCTGCCTAAACAGGACCTGTAGTTCAGCCATCAAGAGCACCTTGTACCAGAGACCGCCACTGACCCAGCCATCTTAAATGAACATGTGCTTAATGGAAATCAAAGATGTAAGAAAAGGTCATCTAAGTACCATCTTACCATAGTTAACCACAGCCAGTTTTATCCTCAGTAGCGCTGCAAGTTTTAAGAACACGGTCTATATTTTAATTGATTAATAATCATAAAAGAAATCTGTGTTAAGTGGAAATTACACTGAGCCGTGCTAATGGGGGAGGGAGAAAAGGAGTGAAGCACCAGGCACATGCTGTGCTTCATTAAATAGTGAGAGGCCAGCTTGACATCTTCTTACTGAAAAGAAATTTTTATTCTGAAGTAACAGGGTCTGTACTCACTGTGTAGCGGGAAAGGTACTAGTTGTATAATTCCTTGTCATGCAAGTTTACTTGCCTACAGCCCTTATCCTATAGGTTCTTGTCAAATTGTGAGCAACTGGGTTAAATGTTTGCTCTTCTTGAGAGTAAATTTTGTATATATTTATTACTGATATGCATCGTGGTAAATGTAGGGGTTTTTTTTAAATGGCACTAGGCCATAAATTGTTTTCTTTCAGATGGATGGACAAGAGTAGCAAGTTTAAACTTAGAACACAGGTGTCTGGCTACAATTTTGTAATGAAAATAAGTGACTTCTTAACTCATCTAAAACTGCATTGAGAGTGCTCATCCATCTTATAATGTGCTAAAAGAGATAATGAATTGCCATCAGAGGAAAAATTTATTCCGAATAATTACAGGTTTTGTTCTTCTAAGTAAAAACAACTTAAAATATAGGAGCAGAAGAGCTAATTTTTGAGGGTACATAACCACTTGGATTTTCGATTCATGACTTTACTTTCTTCCAGAACACAGGCAATAGGAAAGCTTTCTCAAAGTCAGTGTAACAGACTGTTTAAATTTACCCAGCTTGGATTCTGGATTGACAAACATCTGACTTACATAACTGATTCAGTCTCTCATATAACCACCACCTTGGTGGGTACATTGAGAAGGAAAAACCTGTGTATCTATAGTAAAACTACTAGGGTTTTTTCCCAGCATTTTTATTTAATGCTTCACATTAAAAAAAGGAAAAAAAAACAAAACACCACAACCAAACACAACTAATTTTTTTCTTTAAAAATTAAAGTACCATTTTTTAAAGTTAGAGTTGTTTTCTTTTGTCTTGGTTCTAGACAGGACAGGGTTAATTTTTGCAGTAGCCAGGAGTTGGGCATGACTAGGTCCTTACTCAACACCACCTCATCATTTTCTGCACATAGGGGAAGGGATCCTTTCTGGATCCTGAAGGTGGCAGAGAGAGTGCTCAGGTATTGTCAGGTGTCTCTGTGTGGTAAGCACTCACATGTGAATCATTTGCCTCTTGTACACTCTGGTATTAATATTGTTGAAAACTCCTCAGGTCTGTTCTTGCCTTTTTCCTGCCTTGTTACCATAATAGAATGCTGCTACCCATCCAGTTGCCAAAGAAAGTCAGTCTGCTGGAACTTTGTTGGGCAAGATTATCAAGATGCAGTATTTGAAATTTATACCAGAACAACATGTTCAGATTGAAAAATAAGGAGTAGGCTGCATGTGGATGCTACTATGTATCATTTTACTACACTAATTCCATCTACAACACTGGTAAAATGACAATTATTTTTGATACTATCTCTCTTTACTCTAGGACCTCTTGGATTTACATGGGTAAAACATTACTGCACTTATGACAAAGGAACAAAAACTTTTACAATGAGTATAGCTGAAACAAAATCTGGTGGAAAAGTGGTGAGTTACTGATACATGAACGCATATATGAGCTGTATATTCCTTCTTTTTTATTAAGCATTTAAGAACTGCTAAAAGAAAAAAATGCAAACAGATAAGGCTGATCTCATAGATGAAGCAGTGAATGTATCATATAGCATGGATAAATATTTAAGCAGTATTTCTTTTTAAAACATATTTAAATCACATTTTAAATAACTAATGTGGTTGTTATAAAGGTATATGAAATTTACCACATTTGCACAGAATCATAGAATGGATGAGGTTTGGAAGGGGGCTCTGGAGATCTCTAGTATAAATGCAATTCAGGGTCAACCAGATCAGGTTGGTGAAGTCTGTGTCCAGTCAGGTTTTAGATATCTCCAAGGTTGGAGCCTCTATGAGCAACCTGTTCCAGTGTTCAATCACCACAAAAAACTTTTTCTAAAGTTCAATTACTTTTTCTAAGTTCAAATACAAATTACTTGTGTTTGTGCCCGTCACCTCTCTCCATTCTTCTGGACACCCCTGAGAAGAATCTGACTCAGTCTGCTTTCCTTCCCATGTGGTATTTGTAGATCAGTCACTGATGTGATCCCTCTTCCCCAGACCAAACAGTCCCAGCTCTCTCATATGACAAATCACAGGATTTTCAAGGTTGGAGGAGACCTTCAAGGTCATCTAGTCCAACCATCAGTGTAGCACCACCACAATCACCCCTAAACCATATCCCCATGTGCCACATCCATGTTCTTCTTGTACACTTTCAGAGATGGTGACTCTACTTGGTTAACTTATTTCAATGCCTAACCACTCTTCCAGTGAAAATTTTAGTTTTAATATCTAATCTGAACCTCCCCTTGCACAGCTTAAGGCTTCTCCCTCATATTCTTTCACTGCAAACATGGCAGAAGAGACTGACCCCCAACTCACAAAGCCTCCTTTCACATAGTTGTGCTCCAAGTCCGTAATCACCTTGGTAGCCATTAGCTGGACTTATTCTAGCACATCACTACCTCTCTTGTACGAGGAAGCCCAGCACTGGGCATAGCATTCCAGGTATCCCTCAGTAGTGCTGGATGGAGGGTGAGGATCTCTTTCCTCCACTTGCAGGCAGTACCCTGCCTGATGCATCCCAGGAGGCTGGTGGCCTTCTTTGCAGCAACATCACATTGCTGGCTCACGGTCACCTTGTTGCCCACCAGAACCTGAAATTCCTTTTCTGCCAAGCTGCTCTCTATCCTGTCAGCTTCATCCTGTCCTGGTACCTGCTATTCATGCTGAGCAGAATTGACCCCATGGGCATACCACTAGTGCCTGGCTGCAGCTGGACTTCTGTCGTGAGCTCAGCAGTTCAGGCAGTGTTCAGTCCACCTCATCATCTCACCCATATTTCAACTGTACTTGTCCATGAGGGTGTAGTGGGATGTAGTGTCAAAAGCATGGCTAAAGTTGAGATAAACATTAATTGTTCTTCCATCATACACTGAGCCATCCAACACATTGTAGAAGGCTATCCGGTTGATCTTGTGTGATTTTTCCTTTATTAAATTCATGCTGACTGCTTCCAGTCACTTTTCTGTCCTTAATATGTTTGGAAGTGCTTTCCGTGATTATTCATTTCATCACCTTCCCAGGGATAAGGTGATGCAGACTGCCCTATAGTTCATGTAAAATGATGCTTCAGGTTGCATCAGGGGAGGTAGGCATTACAGAAAATTTCTTCACCAAAAGGGTCGTCAAGCATTGAAACAGTCTGCCAGGGAAGTAATGGAGTCACCAACTCTGGAAGTATTTAAAAGATGTGTGTAGATGGTTTAGTTGTGACCTTTTCCAGCCTGAATGGTTCTATGATTCTATAACTTTCTCCTTGCTCATTGTAAAGACCAGAGTGACATTTGCTTCCTGCCATTCCTCAGAATCCCCAGTTGTGTCAGCTTTGCCAAAATTATAGTGAGGTCTCATAATCATGGTGGCCAGAATTGGGAGTTAGTTAGCTTTATTCTTCAGAAATCTTATATCTGCATGTAAGAGTTGGCAAAACTATATGACTTTCATCCTAACATGCATGCAATCAAGTTATATATGCAGGTGTTCGTAAGATTTCAATTTAGGGAATTTTCTGAAATGTAATGATTAAATAACAAATATAAGACAGAAAGCTATTAAATGTAGTCTTAATATACAGAAAAAATGTAAATATTCCTAAATAATTTTAATCCCTATGTTAAGACATGCTCTTTGGACTGATCATGAAGTTAAATTTAACATGAAGCCAAGGTGTATAAGCATACTGCCTGTGCTAATTCCATTGTGTTGTTTTGTAGAATGGCCTTGTCACAAGCTCACCAGAAATGTTCAAGCTAAAATCTTGCATCAGGAGAAAGACAGATTCAATTGACAAACGTTTCTGTTTCGATATCGAAGTATTTGAAAGGTTTGTTTACGTTGGGTTAACAATTTGAAAATAATTGCAACTGATAAAAAATTATTACTCCTGTAATAGGAACATATTTGCCAATATATTTGTATACAGACAAACTAGGCTTTCAAGACTTAGTACTTCTTTGTTCTAACCTGGTTTTCTGGTTAAATTCACTACACAGAATATATGTTGTCTTTACTACATGATGCTTGCATGCAGATACAGCATGGATTCTTATGGAACTTGTAGCAAAACTGACTGTCCTCTTTTAGAAACAGCTCATAAATATTCTTATAAATATTTTATAAATACTTGTTAATAAGTATACTCTTTACAAATATCTATTACGTTCAGAAATGTGTGGTAGTACTTTTTTTTTTCTTGAAAATTATGTCCACAATTTTTTTTCCACTTACTCCTGGATATTATGTCAGATACATGAGAATAGATTTCCTGTATTTAAGATACAGGCATGCAATATTTGTAGAAGTATTTTTTCCTCTTGGGAATAAAGACAGATATTGAATTAATTTTTGTGTTAAAATATGATCAATAGACTGACTTTTATAGTTATTCTCCTAAAAATTGTTTTATGACTGTTAGCAAGCATTTAAAAAAACAGATGTGTTTTATACGTAGCTCAAAATTATTCTGTTATATCAGAAGCTCTGAGATAACTTTCTCTAACTTCTGTCTGTCTTTTTTGTATTCACGTCACTATGCATGTGGATTCTGATTTTGGATGCTGTTTAAGAAAAACAGTAACTTCAGTGAATGTATGTGTTTTTGACAGACCTGGAATCATCACACTACAAGCTTTTTCAGAATCCAATCGAAAACTTTGGCTAGAAGCTATGGATGGAAAGGAACCAGTAAGGATATTTTTTAATTTTCATTTTACAGTTTTCTGGATCACATATTTCAGAAAGAAGCTAATATACATTTCAGATACTCTGTCACAATACCAACAAATAGAGTTATTTTCTTTGTGAGACACTAATGCAAGTATATAGTGAGGATAACTACAAAGTAGAAAAGTAGATCTATTAGTTTAAGCCTACACTTATATATGTAATTATCCTATGTTAGGATATTTAAAGTAATACTATTTTAAGTAACACGATAACACATTGTCTAATTCATGGTTCAAGTAGCATATGTGAAGTGGTTGTTATTACAGTGGTAAAGAACAGCCATCTTTTGGGCACTTTCATGGAATAAGCAATTAGTACCATCTCAAAAGGCATTGCAGAGAGCAGAAATACATGTTGAAAGCTACTGAGAGACAGGCTTGTCTGAGTTTTCTTCCCACTATTTTTATGCTCTTAAAATAGTCACTGAATGAGGCTGATGTCAGATCTGTATCTGATAGGAAAAGAATGGCTGATCCGTTTTATGAACTCGATGAGTGTTTTTACATGCTTCTTCTTTGCCTGGACCAGTACAGGAATTATAATCACAACCTGGTTTGAAATTTAACTCATCTGGACTCAGTAAATATGATTTCTGATGCATTAGTTACATTATGGTAGCACAGAGCTGTTAACCCAGCTGTGTGCTGGAGCAGTAAATATCAAGAGATCGTGAAAGGCAAGGTTGGGATTTCCCTAGCAGCAATCTAGTACATAGCATGTTGCAACTCCTCACAAACCTGGCAATAAAGGACTTAAAGCACAAACATTGTTCTGATGAATTGTTGTTGTTTGACTGGTTTTTGTTTTGGCTTTTTTTACAGATCTACACACTACCAGCCATTATTAGCAAGAAGGAAGAAAGTAAGTTCTTTATGTTGAGTTGCCATATCTTTCTAGATTCTTGTAATGTTGCAGTTTGTTGGTAAAGCGTGGGAGAAAGAGATTATTTTATATTTTAGTTATATTGCTGTGGAATAACTTTGGTGTGTTATCTAAACTTTCTCTGGCACAACTGGAGGCCATTTCCTCTTATCCTATTGCTTGTTACTTAAGAGAAGAGGCTGACCCCCCTGGATACACCCTCCTTTCAGGCAGCTGCAGAGAGTGATGAGGTCCCCCTGAGCCTCCTTTTCTCCAGGCTGAACACCCCCAGCTCCCTCAGCTGCTCCTCACAGCACTTGTGCTCCAGACCCTTCTCCAGCTCCGTTGCCCTTCCCTGGACACGCTCCAGCCCCTCCATGTCTTTCCTGCAGTGAGGGGCCCAGAGCTGAGCACAGGATTGGAGCTGTGGCCTCAGCAGTGCTGGGTACAGGGGGACGGTCACTGCCTGCTCCTGCTGCCACACCAGGGCTGACCCAGGCCAGGATGCCATCGGCCTTCTTGGCCACCTGGGCACACCCTGGATCATCTTCAGCTGCTGTTGACCAGCACTCCCAGGTCCTTATCTTTTAGACATCTTTCCAGCCACAGCTGCCTGGGGTTGTTGTGACCCCAGTGCAGGACCGGGCACTTGGCCTTGTTGGACCTTATACAACTCACTTTGTCTATTACATCTTTTTAGTTTAAGGTGTATATGCACCTGTTAGACATACACTGAGTAACAAAATTAGTGTATTTAAAGGTACTATGAGTTTTATGTGTATAATTGTATTAACACTGTATTAACACATTGGTTATTATCATATTATATTACACAAATATGTAAAAATAATTTAAATAATATATCTCAGAGAAAGAGATTTGTAAAATTTGGACATACATCTTCATTGGAGGTATATCTGATACTCTGAAAATCTAAAATTTAAGCCATTATCTGTTCTTTTATATGGTGTTTATTTTAATGGTGACAAATATGCTGTTTTAAGATTTTTATTTAGATAGTTAGAGCAGTGGGTATTGAAGATGCAACATTAATGAGAAGTACAATCACTTGAAATAAGGTGATTAATTAAACTCAGTAACAAGGATTGTTCTCCTACATTACCATTCTATGAGTGATTATGTGCATATGCAGGGAACGAAGAATATTGTTGTGTTAAAAACAATGAATGTATCCTGTTCATAATGTAGGTCCTGGACTCTTGAAAGCATTTTGCTCAGCAGCTTTCAACTGTGTCTTTAGAGAGGCTACTGATTGCTGAGAAAAGCAGTAGAATATTGAGCTTCTAATAGTACAGAATGACTACAAAGTTGGGTTGTGAATGCTATGATGTATCTAAAAAGAACCTATTACAGAACAAGTATTATAATGTAATGGATAACTGTGTATTAGCCCTCCTTTGGCTAGTGCATGAGTATAGCTAAACAGAATATTTTGTATACTTATGTTGGAGAGTAATTATCCTTTTTTTTTTATAGTGTTCTTAAATGAAGCGGGTTTCAACTTCGTGAGGAAATGTATTCATGCTGTAGAAACAAGAGGTATATATTAAACCACAAATAAGGTCTTAGATTGTTGTGACTTTTTCTAAAATCTGGCTTTTTTTAATTCTACATGTTTTACATCTGTGCTTTAAAGTATATCCATTATTTGGGTTGGACTTTTCATAGTTTATCTGGGTGCTTTGCACTCCAAATTGTTGTCTTCAGTTCCAACAACAATTCTTAACATATTTGAGATTTTTTAACTTTTTCTGTAATTTCTTGTTGATTAGACAGCTTAATAGACAATTGCACACATCTTTAGTCCTTCCTTTATGTGCTCTGACTTGACTTGTGTTTTGATACAACTGTAGGGAGTGTCAGCTCCCAGCTTTGGTTTCAGGTGTGAAATCAGAAGACCTAAAAGTGATGTTAACATTCGCTGCTAGTACATCTGGTTTTTATAGAGTATAACCCCTATAATTTTATTCAGTAATGTTGTACATTGTTTTGGTTTGTTGTTTTGGGGTGTTTTTATGTTCAGCAGCATTTAATGTTTAGCAACACTTTTCGTTAGTGGGAATGTAAAAAATTGAAGTAATAATCACTTCACCGATGAGGTGGTATCTAACAACTCACAGTAAGTTTTAAATAGAGACTGTATCATCACCTGTAAAATGAGATAGCCTTTCCTTGAGTTGTCAGTGTGCAGATCTCTTCTAATCCAAATGTGGTCTCTCTGTGCAACTCTAAGCTCAACTTGAATTCAGTTTCTCAGCCAGCAATGTTATCATTGTTGAGTCACTGCTGACTCAGAGCTTGCATTATTTTCTAGGGCAGTGAGGGTAAAAGAGGGTTTCAAAACAAAACACCTAAGTTATCTAAGATCAGATTTAGAAATGTTGTTTTCAAAGGAAAAGTAGACAATTTTTAAATGCTAAGGCTTGAAGTAGGGAGAATGGAAGACATTTAAACCCTGCTGATTTTAGAAGGCAGTTAAAAAATAATAAAATAAGAGATAATCAAATAAGTGTTCAGCTGTGCCAAGGGTAATATAGGTTGGATATTAGGAAAAAGTTTTTTACAGAAAAATTGATAAAGTGTTGGAATGGTCTGCCTGGGGAAATGGTGGAGTCACCATCCCTGGATGTGTTTAAAAGAAGACTGGATGTAGCACTCAGTACCATGGTTTAGTTGAGGTGTTAGGGCATGGGTTGGACTCAATGATCTTTAAGGTGTCTTCCAGCCTAGTGTTTCTATATTCTAAATACTGTATTCTGAATGTCACTCTTTAATATTATTTGTTATTATTATCTGTGCTATTAAAAAAGGCCTGGCAATTTTTACTGCAACATAAATTGCCAATTGATGTGTTAGAACAGTATACAGTATATATTTTTGTTTTTGTGATTCATAAATGTCAATCACGTCTAATTTGAAAGGGAGGATGGTCTAAGCAAACACAGTAATTGCACAGTAATTCCACTGACATCTAGGTAATATAAACTTGTTCATGTGTAATGTGTTTTAAGACAGTTTTTGGGTCTTATTTTTCACTTTTCCTAGCCATCACCTTGTTGTTTGTTAATATGGGTAATTTCTGTGCAGAAGGGTTCTGTTAATGTAAAATTATGCTTAGTGTATAGTATGGTGTGGACTCAGTGGAATGAATTTGTTAATATCCCACAAGAGGTTACAGTAGGGTAAAGCAGTACTAAAGAATGTAATGGTACAGTTTTCCATAAATACATTTAGATGTTTTGAAAATGTACTCCAAGAATGCATCATATATTGAAATCACCATATTTTCATTATTTTAATTTTTTTCATCTACTTGTTTTCCCAATGTAGGTATTACAATCCTTGGGCTGTACAGAATAGGTGGTGTAAATTCCAAGGTGCAAAAACTGATGAATACCATATTTTGTAAGTATCTGAAGTGAACTTGTGTCATTGTGCAGTGTGTATGCTGTGATCCCTTTTGCCTCAGCTGCTATGCTCAGAAGAGTGTGTTGCAATATTCACAATTTTGTATGTGCACTGGCTGCCACTGAACTAAGTTTGCACTCTTAAAATGAGTGATTCATCTTCAGTTTCTTGTGTGCATTAGTATTCACTTCTGCATGTAACACATGAGAAAATTACTAATAAAAATGCTTTTCTTCTTCTAACTTTAAAGTTCTATTTATTGATATATATTTGTCTTGTTCCACAAATTCTCCAAAGTTTAGTTCCATAACACATCATGGAATGATGTGTTATGGATGTGTCACCTTAAATAGACACTTGTTCCAGTCTTTCACTTTTCTTCCTAATTGATCTCTCTGATGCTTGTGTTTGCATGTTTGAGACAACTGAATTAGTAATTCTCTGTGGACTTGGGCTTACTTAACACTTTGATACAGTGCATAGTTAATTTTTATGGTTACTAACTATGAGCACTGAATTTATTTTCATTTATAATTTGACAGAGATGAAACAATTTAAATTTATCCGATTGGTGGTTAGTCTAGCTAATAATTAGTTGAGCTAAATGGCTGATCTAGTAGCTTCTGTTTACTACCTTCCTAGTTAATGTGTAAGTCAAACTGTAACAAAATCCTAATTCAAATTTCTAACAGCCCCTAAATCACCTCCTGATATGGATATTGATATGGAAATTTGGGACAATAAGACAATAACAAGTGGACTAAAAAACTACCTCAGGTAAGTATGATGCCACACAGTTTTGGTATTCCTTTTCTGGTCCATTAATCTTTGGCTTGTTAGTATTTCTTGGATACATTTCTTGTATCCATTGCCGTAGTCATAAATGAGTATTTTATTGTCCTGCTTAATATGCCTGTGATTATGTATAATAATGCACACCTTCAGCCTTTTAAAGATAATCCTGCCTTATATAGCCCTAAATTCAATCAATTGCATATTTTTATTTAAATTTTTTATGTTAACCACAAAGCATGTTGTGCTCAGTCTTTTCTTTGTGAATCCCTTAAGTTGTGTGCCATAAAATTTCATGACATTATGGTTGAATGAAAATCCCAGCAAAAGCATAGTTTTTTTATCTAATGTTCTTAATATCTTCACAAATAAAATACCCCTCCTGTCATTTCTACTGATAAGAGACATAATATTCAAAAATTATGGTAATTCTGAGATAACCCATTTGGATGTCAATATATAATGTCCAAAAAGAGACATAATAAAAAGTATGCAACCAGATGGTGGGTGTACTATGCCTTTTACAAATCCAGATTTCCTATACAAGTCACCTAACAAAGAGCAGCATCAGAAATCCCTATTAACCTGGAAAACATGCCTAGGATTTATAGCAAAATGCTCTTGTACATTTCATTGAAAAGACTGGCTTTGGTTGAAGAAATTTATAATACATCTTCAGAAGCCCAAGTAATTGTTGCTGCTGTGTTTGTGAAATTTGGACATGAGTGAGCAATGTGTGTTTGTGACATGAGCACAGTAGCTGTGTGTTTGTGTCTGTAAGGCAGCTCACAGTCTGCCTTTCAAAGGATGTCTCTTTTCAGATCTCTCAGATCAGAATTTCAGTCCAAATTTCATCATATTTTTGCCTTTTCTTGGGCAAAGTTTGCTTCTGCAGCCCATTATACTGTGTTTGCAGCTGTATTTATTCCTCTCCTACAATATGGAAGACAGGAAACATTGAGGCTCTGTGATGAAGTGACATTTTCCTTATTAACTTACATGGTGACACCAGATTCAATTCAAATTGATTTTCAGTGTACATTACAAAGTTTTATACTACTTGTAATCAGTCATCACTGAATTGGATTTCCTAGGACCAATAGAGAATTGTGCAGATGTTGAGGGCTATCATAATCACATTCATAGAAGTTAGATTTTGAGTCTGTTTTAAATTTAAAATTTGTTTTTTTCACAACCAGGTGTCTTTCAGAACCACTGATGACTTTCAAGCTGCACAAAGATTTCATTGTTGCTGTTAGTAAGTAAAAAGTAAAATGATAAATACACTTTCATGAAAGTAGTATTTTTTCTAACCCCTAATCTCCTCAGTCACTATCTTTACTTTTCTTCTTGCTCTAATATGCAGCGATCCAGCCCTCAAAACAGAGAAGTCACACTAGATGAAGCTGTTGAGTGGTTTGTTCTGATCTTTTTAGTGGTTCTGTGTGACTGCCTTCTGCATGAAGTTTTGAACTCTCATTTAGATGTTTGTTTGTTTGTTTATTTTATATAGGCTGATAATTCTTTTGTAACATTCATCCCTCTCATCTAGGGACCTTTATTTTCCTGGCTTGCCTTCAGAAATC
Organism: Passer montanus; assembly: GCF_014805655.1. Taxonomy (NCBI): domain Eukaryota; kingdom Metazoa; phylum Chordata; class Aves; order Passeriformes; family Passeridae; genus Passer; species Passer montanus. Next base: position 9,398,694 of record NW_024368818.1, on the reverse strand, counting down.
AGAAAGGGCAAAAGTGAACTCCTTTTCACAAATGAAGTAATTGGATCCCGATATAATAGAGATCATTTTTCTAATGGCTTCAGTTTAGAATTTGAAGATATTTCTCCATTTTCTCCTTTCCTTTATAAGAATAAAAGACACAAAATAATTTTGTCTATTTTAATCTGTATTTCTTAGATTAAATTTTAGGCCTCACTGAAATGGCACATCAGGTCAATACTGCCATTAATTTGTTGGTTCCAGTATTGATAGTAATTGCTTTAGGCGAGTTCCTTGAAATACAGATTTCACAGTGTAATAAGTATAATCAAATTTTCCTCACGATTTGAAAGCTAATTTTGTTTGGCTCCTCTTAATGCATGTTTGTGTTAGCATACAGGCACTGATGCCATTTGTAGTCACTTCTTAGCACATGTTCTGATTTATCAACAATTTGTTTTCTGTTTAATAGAGTCAGATGATCAGAACTACAGAGTTGAGGCAGTGCATGCACTTGTGCATAAATTACCAGAGAAGAACAGAGAGATGCTGGACATCCTTATTAAGCACTTGGTCAAGTAATTATTTTTTATTTTTCTCTTTGGTATTATTGTAAGATGTTATCATTACTGCTTTAAATTTGTCAGTGTTGCTTAATCTGTTCTCTGTGCTGAAACAATCACACTCGAAATTACATTTGATTTCTAAAATGCTGTTCTCAAGTTAACTGGAATAATACTCCCTATAGAAACAGAATAAAAACATTAAGTGTTACCAAGATGGCAAACTATGTTTATAAAATAAACGTAGTCAATGTTTTCATTCATGCTTTTAGTACAGGACTTGTAACCAATTAAATAGAAGAAACATCTAACACTATGCCAAGGATAATGGAAAACTGGTTTGAATCTGTCTCAAAGTCCCAGAGTGTTTCAGGAATGAGACAGATTAGAAAGAGATAGAATGAGATAGATGATATGATAATTCCTGTTCTTTGTGTTTGATCTTATTTTTCTCTTTAGCAAGTCTGAAGTGTAGTGTCACTTGAAAGCACTAATTTGTATTATTATTTATATTTTTGATATCTACATAGATGTCCAACTTTTGAATCTCCATTAATATTCCCTTGATTTTTAATTGTCAGATGGAAAACATTTTGCATTTCTTGAAATTGGTGACCTTTTGTCTTCACAGAATTACACTTGGCATGTGCTGTGAAATAAAAAAAAGACGGGTATTTATTCTCTTAAGTGTCTGTACATCTTTGGTTAGTTTTTGCTGGTATTAGCTCAGTACTATTGAGTATGTATTATTCTTTCTGATTTAGGATGCTGTATAGTACATTTATCAGTCATCTAGAAATGTGAATAATGAAACAGTAGTTGTTCAGATAAGGCTCACACGACTCAGGCATTTAGAGGACATGAGAAGAGTCCATGTTGTGTTCATTCAGTTCACTACATCGCAGATGTTTTGCTTTCTTGATCACACCTTGAGCTACAGGCTGCAGTAAGCTGTCTAAAGTGGAACCTAATGTAGTTTTTCTTCCTGCTATAGAAATGAGTACTTTGAATATTTCTTTGACAAGAAATCATTTAGCCCTAAAAAATGGTTTTAGCCCATTATGTCATTAGCTCCTGGAGAACCAGCATTATAGCAAGCTGCTGTAAATGCATTCATTGAAAAACCTGTTTAGGCAGACCTTGCCTCTCGTTATACTTGGGCTGACACAGAGAGCCAGATGGAAAAAAAGTTTCATAAGTTTCTTTACTCACAGAATTGTTTAATTAACTAAAAAATACAATACCTACTCCCTCAGAACCCTCAAAAATGCAAAAGTATTTAATGAAGGATTAACAATTTTGTAAAAGCTTCTGGTCTGGAAGTTTCAAAATTAGAGGAATGTATAAGCATATGAACTGACTTATTTTTTGGTGCAATTACTGTTAGGCAAGGATTACTTTCTTATTTTCATTTCTTTTCTCTTTATTCTCAATGTGATCTCAGATGCAATTCCAAAGAAAAGCATACCTGTAGTATTCCCTTATTTCATTGTTCTCTTTAACTTTTACTTTTCTCATCTTTGTTGTGATTCTCATTTCATATAGGTGTGATCTTAATTTTACACTGAATGCCTTCAGTACTTTTCTTTTCAACATAAAATTCACCCCTTCTAATTTCCATGTAATTTGCCAGCTGTTGTTTATGCTAGCAATTCTAATGAGACCAAATTTAAAATTAGTCTCTTGAGTGCATTAGCCATCTTCCTCCCTCATCTTTTTCCTACCACTGTGTGGAGATTTTTCAAAGAACAGATAAATGGCAGGTAAAGTGCCTAATTTTATGGAAATGGGAAAATTTGGGGGAAAAAAAATCCAGCCTACTTTTTTCATCATTCTTTTGTTGAAGATCTAATTTCAAAGTGCATAATTCCTTCCCTACATTTCTTTTAGGTGTTCAGTTCCTTTATAAATGCTTTTGCAGCAAAGTGAAAATACTGTATCTCTGGGTTATAAAATAAGGATAATGTTATTTTTTTTCTTGGTTTAATTCTTTACATCTTTGCCTAGCTTGACTTTTGTGTTACCATACAAATTTAAATAGGATCAGATGTTGGATGTAGATCATACTAAAAACAAACAAACAAAAAAGCAAAAAAGCACTTAAGCATCCTCAAAAGCCTGCTGGAGAGAGGTGATACTGCATGGATACATAGTCAGTAGCTAGGCAAACTTGGCAAGTCTGGTGTTACTTTCACATGAGTAGCTCGTTTTTTGGTTTTTAAACCTATCTAGACAAATTATGTCTACTCTAAAGAATGAATCATTCTTTGGTATGATTTAACAATACAGTGCTTTTCTGTGGTAGGCAGTTGGGAATCTGCAGTCTGGCAGTATCACAAATTTACTGGTGATACATCAAATGAAGAGATTCAGAGGAGAAAGCAATGGTATTTCCATGAATGCCCTACAGATATCTGAAATGCATGATTACCTCAGCTTGTGTCTGTGCTGTAGCTCAGCGCCAGTAGGAGTAGGTCAGGGGAAAGTGGCTATCAAAGTGATCCATTTACAGCCCTGGGTTCTTTTTCTTTTGCAAGAAGTCGAGCCTTTGAAATGCATTGTAGAAAGCTCTTTCCTGCTGCAATGTTATTGAATTTGCCATTTCTTTTATTAACCAAGCTCCCAAATTTGTAACCAAGGAAACCCAAACACCAGAGAAACACTACCTTCTCTCTTATGCTATAAGATTGTAGTATTTGTGTAACAGACTTCTACAGTTACTGTGCAGCACACAGCAGAGTAACATTGCAAAGGGAGGGTTTTTTTAAGTTTTTTTATAGCATATCTAGAGCTGAGTTATTCAACATTCTAGTTTCATTAAAATACTAGTGGACTTCCCAAAAGACCCTTAGTCATCTAAGATAAACTTAAGATCTGTTTCAGAGAAAGTTAGATTAAGCTAAAAATGTGCTTTAACAGTGGAGTAATTTTCATGATATGGCTTCCAAATAATGATCTCTGCCAGTGTGTCTGTCTGAGGTAATATTTTGGAAAATTTTGAGATAACTTACTGAAGCAATATAAGAAATATGTAAGAAGATAGGCATTTGTTTTCCTGCAGTTTATAAATGTGCAGCCTCCTATATGAAACCCTTTTCCATATTTCTCCTACTGCTTGATGTAAATGGGGTGCTAAAATCTTCCTGTCCCAAATATTAAGGGAATGTTTTATAGATTTTACTATTTCTTAATTTTAAAAGTTGCAAGCGTTATTAATTGCGTAGGAAATGGCTAAAAATGCTCAGCTTGACCATAGTAGCAGATGGCTGTGAGAAGGAAGAGGAAAATGGGAACCAGTGCCTCATTAATAAGTTAATTTGGTAACAGTTTCTGTACGATTAGGCATTAAGGTGATTTTAAAATCCTGACTTGGCATAATATTATTCAGACATGAGGAAATAGGACAGGTATGACTGGGGAATCACTGGCAGATGTTTCAAAAGATCTATGATGATACAGTTTGGCAAAACTTAGTAGTAAGAAGATAAATGGATCATTGAGTATTACTGATTGAAATTTAACTATCTGATAAGTTATTGCGAAAACTAAGCTTTTAAATTCTACATTAAAAAGAAAAGCAGAAAAGCTAAAGTATGTGATAACAGAATATACAGAAATAAAAGCTTAATATATTTTAAGCCAGATGTCATTATGATCATCTAATGTTATCTATCACACAGAAACAATAATTTCACTTAATCTCTTAATCCTGTGTTTTCATCAAATTGATAAAGAGATCCTATTGCAAATTAAGTGTTTTCAGTAACTAAGCTTCATTCCTTTACATGAACACTAAGGTATATGGTAGATCTCTGTTACCACACAGCACCAGTCAGATGTATGTAAGAACCTGTATAATCATTTGAGAGAGACAGTGCTTGCCCTAAGACTTCTAAACTGAGGTGTTCTCAATCTCTCTGTGTAGAACTCCAAATACAGCCTTTCCCTGTCAGGCATATCAGGAACTGAAATACTACTCTAGGAAGACATACTGATTATTCATTAAGTTATTGCATGATAGGAGCCTTAATGGAAACATAGTTGTTGTACTACATTGTATTTTGATTCTAATATAAGTGGAAGCTTTAAAAATGTATTTTAAAGAGAGGCATGAACTTGAGATCTTGTAAAAGTAGTAGTCTTAGCAAGTTTTTGCCTGTTAAAATTATAGTTTAGCACAGCAATTAAATCACATATTGTTTGTGTTCATTTAAAGGGTATCATTGCACAGTCAACAAAATCTAATGACTGTATCCAACCTTGGTGTTATCTTTGGACCAACTCTGATGAGAGCACAAGAAGAAACCGTGGCTGCTATGATGAACATTAAGTTTCAGAATATCGTCGTTGAAATTCTGATAGAGCATTATGAAAAGGTAGAAAGAAATTATGCTTTGTTATGAAGTGGAACTAAGATCTCATTTTCATTACCATCATTAGGTCTTTAAGAATAAAGAGTCCAAAATGTGTAGAAGGTCATTAATAGAAATAATAGCTTCTTCCCACTCCATGCTGTGGATCTCTATTCCTAGCAATTTTTCATGGCTGTGCAAGGTACAGATCCAAGACGTAATTTTCTATGTTTTGAAGGCATTGCTCTGAATCTTCAGTTGCTTTCTAAATGTTGCTTCCTGAATCTAGAAGCAGAAAGAGAAGGTCATAACTTTGCTCCTGGCTGCTCCAGCTCTTTCTTGCTACTATTGTATGAAAGTTCACCCTGGGTGAATGCACAGATTCTCATCTGAGTGCATCAGGTCAGAATGTTTCTGGCCATTGCTGTCCTTAGGGGACAATGTCAGCTGCATAGTAGAGATAGTCACTAGAAGGGTTGAGAAGGACTTGAGCAGGAAATTTTACACACTTGATTTCAGTCACTACCATTGCTGGTATCAGCTTCACTGAAAGACCTCCTCATATTTTTTGTTTTAATTTTAAACTATTTGATTTCAGAATTCAGCCAAACATTCAACACCTCCTTTACTTAGTAGTCAAAAGCAATTTTATTCTAGGGATCTTAGTTGAGCTATGTCATCTCCTCTGATGACTGACGAAACAAAGTGAAAAAACTTGGAGTTTCTTTCTTTACATACTACTCAGCTAAGGGGCAGTTCCCAGTCAATACCAGGATCCCCTGCACTGGTTGATCAGTAGGTGCTTACAGTACAGCTTGGTATCATCAGTTATGATATCATCACAGGGACTCCTCAGAATGGCTGTGAGCCTGATAGACTTCTTGGCTCTGATTGCAAAACATATATATTGCATTTTCCCAATACTGAATTTCTTTACCAGAAAATCAGAGCTCATTCAGGACAAAGACTCTGACTGCATAATCAAAGTCACTCTTGCTCTATTTCTCTGTCTACAGATATGTTTTTATATTGATATGCTACTCACTAGTGCTTAATACAGTTTTAATGTACTGCGAGAGCATCTCAAAATGTCCACCCAAGTATTTCCTACTGTGGAAGTACATTTGCTTTCTTCCACTTCTATGGGTGGCACACAGGTGTTCTTTTCATGGTTTGCTTCATCTTCTTTTGGGAATGCCCTATGGCTAGAGGGCCCAGAAATCCTTAAAGAGATGCCTTCTGGCAAAGCATGGTAAAAAACTTGATTTTTTTTCTCAGCGATGAAGTGCAAAATTGACCAGTGGTAGCAGTGGTATGTAAAAGAAGAACCAGAAGATGCCCTAAACATAAAGTTGTTCCTCATTAAACTTGCCTTGTTTGTTCAAATAAAGCTTTCTGAAATCTAAATTAGATTGTAATAAGTTACAACTGTGACATATTTCTGTGATATAGAAAAACTTCCTCTGGAACACAGAGCAAAAAAAAAATCAACTTTGTCATAATATTTAAAAAAATATGCTACTTCTTGGAGAAGAATCATTAGTAGGCACCTATTTTGTTTTACAATTTCAACTGTTAAGCCCTTCTTAACAAGAGCTAGAAAATAAATCTACTTCAACAAATTAGTACAGATATTAAGTACAGCTCAGTATTGTGGTTCTTGAGTTGTAAAATGAGATAAAGCAAAACTTATATTCTGTGCCTTTACTCTTTTGTAATATATGAGACTATGATAGTGTTCATTTTAAGCACAGGGGGGAAGAAAACAAATGGATTAATAATGAAAGTGTAAGAGTACCCCGTCGTTTAATGTAATTTTTTCCCTTTTTTTAATCATTCAGATATTTCACACTGCACCAGACCCCAATATTCCTCTTCCCCAGCCTCAGTCCCGATCGAGTTCAAGAAGAACAAGAGCAATTTGTCTCTCCACAGGCTCACGTAAACCCAGAGGAAGGTACACACCATGTCTAGCAGACCCTGACAGTAAGTTTGTCATTGCATATGGTTATCTTGCTTTTTATGTCATCTTTTAATTTTGCTTGAATAATATCCTACAGATACTATATTCCAATGATCATAAGAATCAGCTTTTTAATCTCTGTGTGTCACAGCAGCACTGTTGACTGACTGCATTCCTCACTTCTCAGATGAGGAGGGATGTTTGGTTAGGGTGTTGGATGGTTGGATGTTGGTAGGCAAGTCTTGTGTTGCATACAGTGTTCAACATCATTTAAACATTGTATCCACCTATAAAAAATGTAATTCAATAAAGGATAGGAGATCAAAACCATCACTTAGCTTTTTTCACATGCATGAAACTGTGGTCATTGCTTCAAAGTCAGCCACTGCCTCAGCTGCCAAAACCACTGAAACTTTCTTAGGTTTTCTGGAATGGAAACAAACTCTGCTATTCCTGGGAGAAGCAGTGCACTCATCATATGGCTTGCTGTTTAACAGCAGGGAGTTTTATCTATAATTAACTGCTTGTTTAGAATGCTTACTTAATTTTATATAGATGTAATTAAAACGTTTTACTTCATTCATTCTCATCCATTTGGGTCACCACTTTTTTACTTACTGGATGGACCTGTAAAGAGTATTGAAACTTTATAAAAGCTTATGTCGTTAACAATTCTACTACTGCAACAGACTTCCTAAAGAATTTCTGTGTCCCTTGGTTCCTCAGAAAGATTTATATGAGAGTGGATCAGTAAGTTAATCCACAGTTAAAGTACATCTGTTCTGGAGGATCTGTAGTAATTCTGAAGTCTATAATGTTAAGAAATCTGTCCTCAGTATATTCTTGCACAGCTGCTGCGCTTTCCATAGGCCTGTGTTACTTGTTTCCTGCCAGGGAGAGTTTAAATACTAAATAACAATAGCTCCCTTCACATGGATTGTCAGTGTGAATGACATGGAGTCCCACGTAAGAAGTTACAAAGAAACAGTCAGTTACACTCACACTGGATAAACTGGCAAGTTTCAGGTGTTTTTCACTGTGTAATTGCAATGAATGAATACCAGTATAAAAAAGGGGTATTTCTGTGCAAGTATTTCACAGAGTGTATGTAAGCTTCTTCAGGTTATGCCGGGAGAGCTTCAAGTTGGACATCAGGAAGAATTTCCTCACTGAAAAGCTTGTCAAACATTGAAACAGACTTACCAGGGAAGTGGTGGAGTCTCCACCCCTCAAAGTGTTCAAGAAATGATGCAACATTTAGTGCCATGCTTCAGTTGACATGGTGGTGTTCAGTGAAAGGTTGGATTCTACGATCTTGGGGGTCTTTTGCAACCCGAATGATTGTATGACTTCTGTGATGCTGCGTTTGGTGGCAGTTTGATGGCCACTCAGTCTGATCCAACAGCTCTCCATTTGTGTTTTGCTTATTAGCTGAAACTCAGCACATGTATAAGCAAGTTCCAGTTAGTATCTCGCTTGTGCCATGAAACACTGAGGCAGAAGCAGAAGTATTCTTCTTTCCAAATATCTCTAGGTGTGGCAGGTAAGAGGGAGCCAAGGCTTCTGGCAATAACATTTTCAGAGTAGAAGATGGTTTTAAGTCATCATTTAAATGAAGCATAGACACAGTTATATTGCGGGAAATAAAGGAAATCTGTGTGGGGTAAGAAAAGAGATACAGGTTTCATATGGTAGGGAATGCTAAAAAATTATAGAAAGTGTATCTGACAGAAAATGCATCAGCCAGTCTTACAACTTTCAAGGGACTGATGCTCTGTAAACAGGCAACATGCGTCTTCAAGTTGTAAATAAAAAGAAAGAGTTGTGTTCTTTGTGCAGAAAACCACAGATTAATTAATTTGATAACAAGTAAGGTACAAAGAGCTAAAAGTGGCAGGATAGAAATGTACATGATTAGAAAATGCAGATTATGTTTTTCACTCTCTCTCCCTTCCCCTGCCTCCTCCCCAGGTGACTCGTACAGCAGTAGCCCCGACAGCACTCCCATGGGCAGCATCGAATCTCTGTCTTCTCACTCCTCCGAGCAGAACAGCACCACCAAGTGCACGCCCTCACAGCCAAGGGAGAAATCAGGAGGGATTCCATGGATTGCCTCTCCCGCTTCTTCTAATGGCCAGAAAAGTTCAGGCCTGTGGACTACAAGTCCAGAATCCTCATCAAAGGAGGATGCAACCAAAACAGATGTGGAATCAGATTGCCAAAGTGTAGCTTCTGTCACTGGACCAGAAAATGCCTCTCCACCGACAGACCTGACCAAAAAGAGTTCCTACAGTCTGTCTGGCTTGAAAAGGTCTTCAGCATCTTCCCTTAGATCAATTCCATCAGCTGAAGGTAATTTCCAAGGTCTTTTATCACATCAGTTTTAACTTATGCATCAGAAAACAAGAGCTGGGTCTGAAAGCTAATGGTACTCATTAGTCTTATTTGTTTGCTTGTTTTTAATTTTTTTGGTATGTTGTTTCAGTTTTTAAGCTGCTTCTGACATATTTCTATTGCTTATAACCTGCACAGTTCACACAGCTTAATAAAAAAGTTTCTCAAATTTAGATCACTCAATATCCTCTTATGATTCATCTATAATCTATGATACAGAATAATACTATCGATTAGAAATATTAGTAACAGAGGTATTGTGCTTCTATTTTGGAACCTCTGTATTATGACAGCTTTTAAAGCATTATTAAGCATTGGTTGGTCTTTGGCATAAGGAGAGAAGCAGATGCAGTTTTCGTCTTGCAGAACATCCATGGAAACGGGGCAGCAATCTACTGATAATTCACCTGAAAGACACATGTGGACATGGCTTACATTCATTAAAAGGATTTCTTCTGTGTGCTATACAGGCTATACACATACAGATTTGCTTTATCAAGTTGCAGTGGCAATTGTTTAAGGCAAATCATGGTCATTAGTTCCTCGATATATTTTTTAAACTGCATGAAGCTTTTGTGGATATTGAAATGTTAATTCATACAAATTATTGTCGTCTGATTTCACACTATTTTGACTTCCTGAGAACCATTTTCCTGTCAATTTTTTTCAATTTTATTCAAAGTGCTGTTTTATAAATGTTTTTGTTGTCACTTTTTAGTGATTGTACTGTCTAGCCATGTAATTGCAATGTAATTTATTAGCCTTCTCAGCTTTAGTGTCATTTCCACATTCTTTCTGTTGATTCTTTTCTCCTGGCTTTTTATCTGAAAGATGGTTTCTTCTTGCACTTAGTAAGTAGTTTCTCTGCCTGTTTTGACTCCTAAAAAAAACCAAAACCTTAACAACAACAGCACAACCTTTGCTTTGCACAGTTGTACATGTTTTGTCACAACTTCAAATCAGCTTTAATGTTCCCTATAATTTGATATTTTCTTTAGGTAACAAAAGCTGCAGTGGATCTATACAGAGCTTATCTTCAACAGATACCAAAGATACACTAAAGGCTCCACCAAACCCTGACTTGCCTCCCAAAATGTGCAGGAGATTAAGATTAGATACGGCATCCAGTAATGGCTATCAAAGACCAGGATCTGTGTAAGTCATTAAGGCCCTTTGGAGATTTGTGTTGTTACAGTATTGTGTATTATAAAGTGATTCCAGAAACATTCATAAGTAATTAAAAAGTAAGCATGAATACTTGATTTTCATATTTCTGTATTTGTCAATTATTTATCTAGTTTTGTTAAAAATGTAAACAAAGGAGATGGCACGAAGTCTGTTTAAGTCAGTTGAAAGACTACCATTGACTTTATTAGACTGGAGATAAGATAGAAATGTTTCCTAGGAAAATTATTAGTATTACTATCTCTGGTTCTTCTGGAATTTAATATTTCAAGGAGCAGTAATGCTGTTTACTATGATTACATAGACATAGACAGCTATGTCTATGCTGTTATCTTGGAAAAATCATCAGATTTTATTTGTGGAAGTCCAAAATTGGAGAAAGGAAAAAGAAAACAAAACCAACCTTCAGCTCTGAAGTGTCTTCAGTTGCTGCATGATAAATAGTTGATTTTTAACAGCTGGGGTTTGGTTTGGTTTTTGTTTAGTTTTATTTCTTTAATGCTAAAAGGAAGATAGTTCTAAGCAATAGAGACTGTGATTTAGCCTATTGAGGTTTGGGTTAATAATGTTTCTCAGTGCTTTCAGAAGACTGGAAAGTCAGGAGATCTCTCCTGATCTGACTGTGACTCAGAGTATCCTTGTCCCCATGAACAAGTATTTCCAGATCTGCAGAGCATCAAGAAGTTTTTCAAATACTGCAGGATATCATTCAGCCTCTCCACTTTGTATCTGGAAGGGATCACTGTAGTCATTTCACAGACTCATGTGTCTTACTTAAACAGAGAATTCTGCACAGCTCAGAGTTCCAGCATGATAGTGATATTTTCAGTAAAAGCATTTCCAATATATCTATTGGCCATCCATGAATACAGTTTTAGCACAAGATGTTGAGTTTTCCATTGGTAACTCAGCATAGCACTGGAGCATGTGGAAGTCTGTTGCCCTGGTTGGGTTACGCCCTTTAAAAGTCTGGTAAATAGAGATGTAAGTGAATAATTATTAAAAAAAATTCAAATGTGTCCATGTCTTTAGATGATTAGAAGTGAAACTAGTGTGTGTAGTATAAAGCAAGGCTTTGCATTTATTTTCAGAGTGGCTGCAAGAGCGCAGTTGTTCGAAAGTGCTGGTTCACTTAAACAAATTTCTTCAGGACGGTAAGTGCTATAAACTGTTTGACATTCTGTAAAATCCTTTCTGTTTTGCTGGCTTCAGATACTGAAAAGAAGAGTTGGCGCTTTGTTCTATGTCTTTTGGACAGCATCATGTGGCATGTGAATTTTTTTTTATTTACTAAGCTCATCCTTTCTTCAAAAGAAAGGTAAATTTCACAGGGAATAGCAGCCAGTCTGGTTATTCTCTCACACGGGGAAATAGTTAGAGAGATTCAGGACAGCTGTCTGCTTAAGGACACAGATGCAAGAGAAAATTACCAGTATTTAAATTATGATGAGGGTGCTGTATTTTCTCTATATAGCTTTTGTAAGCCGGATGGAATGGCTTCAGCAGAGTAGCAAACCTGCTGGTTTATGGTAAATCGCTCATATAGGCAGGTCTGGACTTACATCTACTTCAGAAAGTTCAAGATTTACTTGATCAAGATATCTGTCTCTACCATCACACCTTCCATGCCTCGGTGTCTGTCTGGAGAAACTGTTGACCTTTCTTCTTGGTAGAGTGCAGCAGAAAGTATTGGCATTTTCTTTACAATTGTTTGCATTTATTTCATTAATTTGATTCGTTTTTATATTAAATGAATTTAGAATGTTCCAGTAAGTGTTTGTCTAGGAAGCAGTATCTTCTATACATTACTACTTCCCTTACAATTAATGGACAAAGCAGATAAGTAAATAAATGTGTGAAAACATCTGTCTCTATTCTCACTGTCCCAACCTTTAAAATTCTTTGGGACAGAACAGATATTTAGAGCAGATCACTGCTTTACTCACTGATAAGCCCACAACTTACCAGAACTGTTGAGCAATGAAAAAAATGTGTCAATCCATGAATCCAGAAGTAGTAGCCTAAAGTAGCACGGATGTAAAGGAAGATGCCAACATGCTGAAATGTGTGGCCATGGAATGTGTCTGTCCTCTCTGGCAGATCTAGCAGGGGAAGGAAAGAAAAAGCTCTCCTGCAAAGGCCTACTGATTTTTTGAGAGAAGGAGCTTTCAGGAATCAAGGCTCTTGTTTTGTGTAGTGCCATGAACTATGAAATGAACAAAAAGGATGGTGGCAGGGGAGGAAAGGGGTGTGAAAGGATCAGAGCGATAATTTAAGGAAGAAAAGTATAAATGAAGGGTCTGGAATATTCTTAAGCCAGTGCCCTAAGTTGAAAGCAATGACTTCTTCACCAGTCCTGAATCATCTTTCATCTTCAACACTGTTCCTTTTCTTCTTCTGTATTACTTCCTTCTTTCAGACTCTCCCCTGTTGTTCCTTCAGAGCCTGTGCCACCTGTATCTGTATATAAAAAGCATGTAAGAAGCAAAAATCTGACAAAGGAAAAAGTAGCAGTTTGGTAATGGATGTGGAGAGGGGATAACAAAGCTGAAAACACTGAAAGGCTGAATAGCTCCTCTACTTCAGGCTTCATAAGAAGGCAGAAGAGCAACAGGAGCAAGGAGAATGGAAAATGAGAGGTTAGGAGGCAGAATGAAGGAGAAATCAGAAGTAGCTCAGCTGTTCTTATAGTGCTGCTTAAGTCTGAGTATGATTTTGCAATTCAGAGCCAGCCATTATTTAGCTGCATTTTATGAACACGATGGCTGATTTAAAACTGTAGAATAGCCTTTGTTGTTTTGGGGGTTTTTTGGCTCTGAAGTATGTAGAAATCATGGTAACTACAACTTGATCATGCAGTAGAAAGGCCTCCCGTGTTCATAACTCCTAACCAATGAATATATGCAAGGCCAGGTGTAAGGCAGAAAAACTATTTTTAAACTGCCTGATTTGGTGCCAGAAGTACTCAAGTCAAGAGAGTGTTGGACTCTCTGCATGGGTAATTTATCCTGCTAAGATAAACTTTAAGCTACTGCTTACCTATGCAATATAGAATGTAAGTAAGTTCATCCCTGCTTGAAGCTCCTGTTGCCTGCTGTGGTCTTTTGCACAGATGGTGATCAAAAGTACCTGTATGGTTTTGCAGTCTCACATTGTTTTCTGTATTACAGCAGATAATGCTCCACTTGATATTTTACTGCCACAGTGGTCTGCTCCTACTTAGTTCCTTCTTATATGCAGTGTTTGCAACCCTGCTTTCTGACTTTGTATGATGCAACAGGTCTCTAATGAGTTGTGTGTCCTCTTTTTAATGCATTATTTCACCTGTTTTCTCTCCTTGTATACATGAGTATATGCTCCTGTAACACTAAAGGGTTTTTCTAGTCAGAAAGACAACAAGAGACCACAGTACATGTGTTAGGATTGGACAAGGAAGAACAAAATTTGATGCCCTGTCCAGCCTGTGCTCTCTTTTTCCAGTTACAGAGTTACTTTGACTTCACTCTTCTTATTTCCTGATTTGAAGTTAATTATTCATCAGTCTCCCTTACTGTGGTACTGATCTACTGTGTACAGTGAAATCAGTCTCTGTCACTAATCTAGTATGCACTGGAAAGAGGTGAAGGAGTTTTCTTCCTGTTTTCACAAGTACTGCGTTAGATAAGTCAGTCAGGCCTGAGGTCTGTTTATTTCAGCTTCTGTACAGAAATGCACCGACATAAAATCCCTGACTCTACGTATTCTTGAGTTTGATTTAGAGGCACACAGAAAGTCGAGTCTCCTGAAGTGAGAAATTGCATTAGAAGAAGAATTGTCACTAGAAAAATGGGAAGGAGTAGGTGACAGCAAAAGGCTCAACCTTTCAGCAGGATCTCTGTGTGTCAGGCTGGGACTTCAGTAGGAGCAGACTGATGTTTTGATGCCCTCTAGACCCATGCTCCCTTCCCAAACATATGATTAAATATTCTTTTCCAGTCATTCTTCTGTTCTTATTTTCATGCTAAATTTTCATTTGCAACCTAAACCACCTGAAATGCTTTGCTCAGACCAGACCAGTGTGTTTTACTCAAGCTTGGTTTTGAGTCTTCCATCTCCAGGGCTCTATAAACCTTTCTTTTTCCTGTAGGATAATATTAACTGGTGAGTCATCTGAGAGAGATTCATAAGTTTTTCCTCATTCATTCCTGTTCTGGCTTTGTCTCGCTATACTGAAAAGTCATTAGGACAGGAGCATAGTTTTAAAGCTTGTTTATCTTTCTACACAGTTATTATTACTATTATTATTATTATTAGCGCCTCAGGTATTGTTGACTGTGCGTAGTCAAGCAAAAGAATTTATGATCTGATGAGTACTGATCCTTTGACTGATAGTATATTTATCATTATGGGCTCAAAACAACCGTAATAGGAAGTAAGGAAATGGAAAATGCATTTTTCTCATCTGGAATCTACCCAATAAGGTCATGGAAAGAAGGAACTTCTAGGAAATGTGGGTAACATTTTCTGAATTTGCTTTTTTTTTCCTCTGCTCTAAACAATATGAATCACACTCCTCTCAGGTTATTAGCATCATCTTGCAAGAACTCTAATAGATGATGGTGATGTTGTCACGTGCTTTTTAACAGCCTTGTTTCTAGGGACAGCAGCATTAACACCATCAGTAACAATGTCCATTTTTGTAATCACAAACAAAATGCCCAAGAACCTGCAAGCTTAGTGCCTCCAGATGGATAGGATTGAAGTGAGTAATAACAAATATGAAAACCTAAATAATCAAATCAAGTGTGGAAGCAATAACCAGGTGCTTGAACATTGCTCCAGAATTATGAATAAATATTCTTGAATCTGTCACTCATTATACCATCACAGATGATTTGTAGATAACTTTCGGGTGTAATTGCACTGCCTCAGGAGCATGGCAGTGTGATGAATCCTATCATTCATTAGCTTTTGAGAAACTGACTTCTTGTGTTTCTCTATCTGTATAAATGTCAAGTGCTGAAAACCTTTCTCTTGCCATCGGAGATGATTTTAGAGGTATTTTCCAACCTTAGAAATCCTGTGATTATCTAATTCTAATATACAGTCTATGTTTTCTTTTCTTTTTTTATTTTTAAGGTAAACATCCTTGGATCAGATAAAATTGGAGGTTGAAAACAGAATAGCTTATTAGACATTAGAGAATAGAGGAGAAAATTGCATTAATTTAACTTTTTCTAAGGGCAATAAAAACATGTCATATTTCAAGAATGACTTAAGAAATTCTGCCTCACATTTAAATATTGCCTTAAATGTCTTTTGTCACAGTATTACTCAGGTGTCCCATTATTAAGATGGGCACCTGGCTTGATAATCAAATTATTCAGATTTGAAATAATCCTTGTGATTTAGTAAATTCATTTCCTACTACTTCGTGTTCATTACAACTACAGCAATCATTAACAGTTACTCTACTGTTTTATATGTGTAAAATCCATGATTATGCCACACAGATGCATTGGGTTTGCATAACAAGGAGTCATGCCATGGTCAGCCCATTTTGTCATAGTGTTACTTCATAGTGTTACTGATTTGGGTCAGGATAATTTGAACATTTGTAGTGCTCTCTGTAGGCTTTGAAGAAAAAGAAGATTAAAAATTTTAGTTTATGTGTAACCTTTGCTAAAGTTATCTCAACTTCCTCTGTATATACATTATGTAAATTGTTATGTATAAACTTCTACAGATTATGTAGAGTAATGAATCAAGACACCTCTCTTGTCAAGTGTAGATGGCAAACTCTTCACAACAGGAGGCACCAAGGAGTTCTTTTGGGAAAATTCTACTCAGAGCAGTCTACACCAGCCAGAGAACAAGCTAACATTTAAGCAAAGTGAGCAAACCTGGATCCAGTGCTCATCTTGTTTTAGTTAGCTGATGGGATGTAACCAGGATGACAGTACTAAAAATCAGAAATATTTCCCTGAAAATAAACTGCCCCTTGGATATTGTACAATTCAAAATTCCTGATCTCCTCTGAAAATCTCATCCTGAGAATGTAACCCTTGAGGAACTATTAGTTCTCTTAAGATGAAGGCAAAACATGCCATTTAGTCTAGTCATAAGTCAGAGAATCAACAGCAAAGTGTTTTATTCAAAGGGATAAATCATCTCTGGAAAGCTCTCACACAAAAACTTCAGAATATGTCTATCCACTCTCATACACTTTTAAAGGTTCAAGTGAATGATGATAATGCTTATGATGTGGCACTGTTAATTAATCTATCTTGCAACTCTTTTATCTCACTATTTTGGGAGAAAGACATGATAGATTGCATGCACTTGCATATACACACTCTATGTGTATGCAGAAAGTATGCAGAAAATTTTAAACTTTGCCACAGGTCACATATTGGGTCATTGAGATAAATCCTGGCTAGAAGGAAACCTCAATTGGCAATTCCCCATCATATCACACAAAGGTGAAATAATCAACAAGTTCATCTTCACTTAGTGTAGTGTGGGTTTAAAGAAATTCAGAAAAATTGGTGGCTCATGTAAAATTATTCTGACTGTGTGAGTTAAAGCCAAGGTGTTAGGTGAAGTGCAGGAATCTAAAGAGAACTCCTAAGTTCAATCTTCATGTTCAAACACTCATTTTGTACTTTGCAGAACCATAGTGCCAGACCCCAGAGGTGACTTTCCTGTCCTCCTTCTCTGGGGCAGAATCATTACTCCTTTTCGTCTCAAGTTTACTTTCTAAGTATTATCCTCTGTAGACCTATTAACAATAGTTTCTCACAGGTCAAGTTTTTAGACCTTTAATGGCTTGATGGTCACTTTTGAATTTGTCTCCAGGCAATCAATGGCTTGCTTAAAATAGTATGCTCATTTCAGTACTTATTTGAATGACAATTTCATTTTAAAAGTTCCAAATTATATTCCTGTTTAAATATCTAAGTGGGATAGATAGCTCTTTTCTGCAATAACATGCTTGTTAACTCCAGCAAGCTTGAAGTTATTATCTACTATAATTCTACTCCTCTGAACTGCTGCGTGACCAGTCATTATCATATAGCATTTGTACATCTGCTTATTCCTACACTTCCCAGGTTTTAATTTCCTTTATACATTTTCCTTGTTATCTCATTTATTGCAAACCTGTATTTTTTTCTTTCAGACAAGCAAAAGCCATGTATTCCTGTAAGGCTGAGCATAGTCATGAGCTGTCTTTCCCACAGGGGGCAATATTTTCCAATGGTAAGATTTGTTCTACATTGCCTTATATATTAAAAAAGAACCTATAAAAAACTGAACCATATCACAAAATGGGGGCGTAATTTCCTTTTTAGCTCTCAAGTTCTGCCCTGATTTTTCAATTGCTCTTGAATAAATGCCATCTCAATAAATATATGTATCATGTATGGGATTTTCAACAGTGTTAAAAGTTATGTACATGTTTTTTTGCAGTGTATCCATCAGTGGAACCAGGCTGGTTAAAGGCAACTTATGAAGGCAAAACAGGACTAGTTCCTGAGAATTATGTTGTCTTCCTCTAGTACTCTTTAGTGGACAGCAATATCTTCATGGTATCCATGGTAACAAATAATAAGCACTATGATTTTTATCTGACACAGATATGGGATCAGCCCCTTAGCTGAGTGGTAGATTTCCTTCAGATGCTGCAGCTGCAGGTTACAGAGCTCCCTGCCAACGGAACAGAATGTGATGAAACAGTTAACAGTTTCTGTGCTGAGGATGGTACTCTGTTTAAATAACTTCCATTGTTTGCAAAAGGTTGTTCTGTTCTTCTTTTATGAGTAAGGAACTAGAGCAATAAAATAATAAAAAAATTGCTATTTAGCTGCAGACTTTCAGGTCCAAGGATGTTGTTCACAGAAATGTGAAATTTAGAGGCAGTGCACTCTATGACATTTCTTGTAATCTATGATTTTTAATATGGAAAATTGTGGACTTTTTCGTAATGTAAGTACTCCTTCTATTGTGATCTGAATTCTCCCTTAGAAAACTTGATTCTAAAATTGATCCTCATCATTTCACATAAGAAATTACTTTGCTGTAAATCAGAAGTTGGGACTTCTGTTAGTCATTGAGTTACAATATGGTATAGAATTTGTACAGCTGATATCAGTTTATACACTGCCTGCACAGTGAATGCTCATTCAAAATGTGATATGTTTAATGAATGTTTCATTCAAATACTTAGTAGATTTCTTTCCTGCTTTCTGTATTAGCAGAGATAATATTAACAACTTTGATTTCTATGATAACCATCATCTGGAAGATATTCTCTCTGTGTCCCAGAACATCTGTAGAAAACAAGGAGATTCTGAATCTGGACTGATTGGTAGTCATGTGAAGTGAGCAGTGAAAAACAGCAGTGTGTTTTGAAACCTGAGATAAATCATAACTCATTCTTTTTCCATTGCAAGTAAGACAAATAACCTGTGAACTAGCCAATTTTATAAGCTATGAATGCTAAAAGCTCCATGTAGCAATAAAACTACTTAGTGTTATTTCTCCTGACTTCTGCTAAAATATTTGACAAAGATTCTCTCCTTACTTTTCAAAGGTGTTGAAAAGACCTATTGATTGCTCCTGGTAGGACTGAAAAGGAAAAATAAATAAATATATAAAACCAAGTCAAAGAAAACCCCAGAAACCATAAGTAGCTTTCTCAATCTGAGCAGTTTTCTTACACACCTTGAGGGAAAACATGCACTGCTTACTTGGCTACTTACCATTCCTGACTGAAAACTGAGACATCTAACCTCCATCTTAGTATTTCTTCAACACCAGTGCTTCCAAAAGAATTCACTGGCTCATAGAACTATATAGGCTTAGTTTCATAGATCTCTCAAAGCTCAGTTCTTTCTTCAGTAGCAGAAATCAACATATAAATCATCTGTTGATTTCTAACTTGTACACTGCTTGAAGGAAGAGCTGCTGTTGGGGCTAAAAACATCAGTAATTTTTTACCTGCTGCTTTTTTCTTTCCATAGCCTTTTTCTAAATTGAAAAGTAAGATTGATTGCCAACACAAAGTAGCACATCAGAACTTTCTTTACTTATATATAGTGCATGAATTCTTCAGAGCAATTGCTGGATTTCAGGCTGGTGTCAGAATCCTGCAGGATCTTTCTCCTCACTAATTCAATTATTGAGTGATGATCTGAGAAAAAGAGAGGCTCAAAGAACATCCTTCCAAATATTTTTTTTTCATAGGGGAGGTCTGAGCAAGACTGGCTGCAGGCAGCTGAGGACAGAACTTATGCATTAGTGACTGAGTGACCTGGGTTCTTTCTTCACCCTAAACAGTTTTATTAATCCCAAATTGTGATGAAGGGTTGTTCCAGATGGCACTGGCAGTGAAGACAGACATGTGTGTGCTCATCTAATTTGCTCAGGGCAGATGTGAAAGGAAGTGAAGGTCTTTCCTCAGCCAGTTGAATCTTTCTTCATTTTAAGGCAAGCCAAGTTTTCTTAGTCTAAGCTATGCCTGAGACTGCCATTGCTCTGAGAAGACCAACATGGTTTTGGTTGTGTTTTTGCTGTATTTCACAATCAAAAAACTGTAGGCTGCCAAAAGGATTGCCTCTAGTGACCTTCCTTCCCAGGAAAAGTGCTGCTGCAGGCCAAAAGGAGCAGAAAGCAGAGGCTGGGAGCCCAGCACATCTCACACAGGCAGAAAAATGCAGTGGTCAGGGGAAAAAAATCCTAGCTTGTGTCTCTTGCATGGGGGTCAGTAGCAAACCTGTATTGCACATCCTTTGATGACTCCTCATACTTCTTAAGGGCAATTTAATTGTTGTGGAATTCTTGAGGAATTGTGAAAGAGAAAATGTAAAAAATGTTTGCTCTTACTTGCTTTGTTCTAGCCTGATTTAAAAATAAGTGGGAAAAAAACCCCTAAGCTTAGGTAATTTCACATCCCCTGTATGTGTCTCACAATTCTGCAGTACTGTGTTTTGAAAGCAGCTGATCTGAGTGCAAGCTAGAGAAGTCAAAGATGCCAAGTTCATTAAAAATTTTGTAAAACTGCCAAGTTCAGTTACAGATTAAGCAAGTAGAGCCTGTGAGGGCTGAGGGGAAGGTTGTAGAAAAATCTGGAGGCATCTCTGTGGAGGAGAGGTGTTTCATGTGTTCCCACGCATTTGTCTCACATTAGACCGAAATTAGGATTGGAGAAGACCATAAGAAACTGGATTCCATTCATGCTGCTCACAAAACAAATCTGTGTTTTCCTCTCTAATGCTCTGCAGCTTTGTCAGGCCCTTCTCCTGAACTAGCCATAAATAATCTTTAAGTTATTTAGCTTTAAAATGGCATTTCAATCTGAAAAAGGTTATGCCCATTCTTACTTACATGTAGCCACTCACTCTTCAGGAGCAGGGGTTTTCATTTTTGGAACTCTATGGTTTTTCCTGTACTCTCCTCTGCAGCAGGTAGTAGCACTTTCTGTATGATCTCACTGCTGGGTTGTGGGTGCCCCAGCCCATCCCTGCCTTTAAGGAGGGAGTTTGTCTCTACAAGAAGCTGAACAGTGAACCAGAAAGCTGAGTAAGCAGGGATGCAAAGACTGAAGTGGGGTAGGGGGCAGCACCAAAGCTTGTCTAATGATGATACTCTCAGGCCTGACCAAAAATCTTTTCTGACAATAGCAAAGAATCAGAAATCCATATAACATTTAATGGAGATAGAGTATTTTGATAATGCCTTACTGAAAAATTAGGCAATCTGAATTAAATTAGCTCATAATAGTGATTTACTATTCTTCATGGAAATCAGACTCACTCTATAAGCAAAGGTTAAACACTTTTTAAAATTATTATTATTATTATTATTATTTTTATTATTACTATCCTTCCTAAAAGGATGCAGCAGGTTTGTTCCAAATATCACTGTAGAACTCAAGGTAGATGATACATTGTTGTTGTTGTTGTTTGTCTTGTAGAAATAATGTCTATACCCACAACATATAATTAGCCATGTTTTTCTTTGTTAAACTTTTTGATACATGTTGCAGCACAACATGAATCAAATTAATAGTGTGAAGGATATATTGTATGATAGATATGTAAAGTATATTAATATTCTATATTCACACCTTTTGTTAATGATGATAAAGATTACATTTTTTGTGTGTAATTTCTTTGAGTTCAGTATTAAAATGTCCTTGCCATATTTTGGCATTTAGAGTTATATGTAACAAAACTGTTAAATTAAACCATCTTTATCACTTATGTCCCTAACTAATCTATAATGTTCATTGTACAATTATTTCTGGAAAAGAAAGATGCACAGATTTGCTGACCAGCATTATTCTATGATAGTAATAGTAACTTATTTTCCTTTTATATATTTTCTGGTGCTAATCTCTATTCTTTGCCTGTAATTGGATTGAATTGTAATGTGCCTTTAGTAACGACATGTTAGGAGAGGAAGAGCTGTAAAACTCTGCAGTTCAGAACAGTAATTACAAAAAAAAAAAAGGCACTGAATGGTAGTAATTGGATTTTTTTGTTGTTGTTGTTAACTTTTCTCCCCTGGACTATTTTCTACTTAATAAGATTGCATCAGAATAAATAATGAAACTAAAAAGCACATTGTTCTTGCTATTTCTTTTCTTAAGGCAGAAGGCTGTGCAATTTTGGCTTGGGCGGCAAGAAGAGAAATCCCAGTTGGGGAACATGTCCTCCAGACTGGGATGGATCTTCTCCACTGATGGAAACTCTCAAAGTTCTAGTGAAGTCAAAGACAGACCTTTGGCAATTTATACTGAAGGTTTGCTGGCCAGAAGCCTCTAGAAATATTCTGCTAACGTGGTAATCTATGATCCAGTTTGGTGTTGTCCTTTCCTTCAGCAGAGAGGCCTGGATGAATTGTTCAGTGGTCAGAGATCAAAGCCCTAGGCAACCTTAGTCCCTCTCTGCCTGGTCACAGGGCCCTGAAGATGGTGCTGCTGCTGCAGCCCGTGCAGCTCCTGCTCCTGATTAAGTCCATTGTCAGTCAGGCTGTGTCTGTACCCATTGGGAGCTCTCTTCTTTTTTTTGTTTAAGATTTTGCATAGGCTTTGGGAGTTCGCTTTGGTTTATTTTAGTAACGTGCTTGGTATCCTAATTCAGTCACTGAGGATCATATCTGTTCTTTAATTGTCCTCTGTGTGGCAGTGTTTAATAAGCCATCAGATTATTCTTGTTGTTTTAAGTGTAGAGCACAGTGCTCCAACCCTTGAACATCTCAGCTGAAAGCTGCTTGGCCTCTGAGCTTTCTGCAAGTGTTTTATTGGGAATTGTCATCAAAGCTCTGGCACTAAAGACAGCACCATTATCTCTGCAAGAGTTCCTGTTGGAGCAGAGGGCAGAACAGCTGAACAGGGCACATGGATAGTTTCCATTTTCAATCATATTTATGGCAATTTTGGAGGTATTAGAGTTTATAGGGGTTACTTTAGATACTATATGGTATTTTAATAGGAAAATATATACAATCAATAACTATATATATTTAATAAAGTCCTACTAAATTATCTTATTGAACTCTCTGTTTATTTTGTAGTGTGGTTTCAATAATTATCTGCACTCTGTATATATCTACATGTAAATAACTAGCATGACATGCATAAGCTGACTTTGCAGACATAATTCTATATTGTAGTTTGAAATACACTGTATTTCAAAAATTTGAAAAAATGTTTTTTCAAAATAAAAATCCTTTATACACAAACTGGTTTTTTATTTGTTTTAAATTTGGGCTCTGGTTCAGCTTTTTCTTTTTTCCAAATAAGAACACTTTGGTTCTACTTCTATCCATACCCGTATTTTAGGGTAACATTTCAGCCCTGAGGATGCTTTACGTAGATGGGCATGTGAATACCAGACAATAGTCTGTCATGCACTGTCCTGATCATGTGGAAGTCTCCAAAGATGTGGCTTTTGAGGAAAAGAAAATTACAGCTTTGGATGTTAGGTAGCAAGAAGCGGAGCCATGGCTTGGCAGAATCTCGCTGATGAGGTCTTTGCCTCTGGAATTCAGCAGGTGGATGGCCTCAAGGGAGGGCCTTCCATGGCTCCATTCCATCATCATCATGGCTCCATCAAACCAGCCAGCTGATAAACTCTTCCCTGTTCACTGTGCTTGGGCTTGGTCAGTGCAGAAAACTGCAGCAGACCAAGGAGGATGGATACTGCTCCTGCATCCATGGCTGCCAGCTGCCAGCTCCTGCCCTGGCACGCTCAGGCTGCCGTGCCTCCTGCCTGCCAGCCTCCTTCTGTGTGGGCACTGTGCCCACAGCTGTGCCCAGAGACAGACAGGAACAAACACCAGTGCCGTGGCTGTAAGAAAAATGAGACTTTTGAGAAGCCAAGCAGCATGGACCAGATGGAAAAAGAGTCTTTCCCTTCCGATGCTTTCTAACAACTGCTCCGAGGTGAAGCCTGTAATTCATAGCTCTCCCTGCTTGAGGTTTGAGAGATGTGGACTCTGCTTTCAGGAATCAAAACATCACCTGCAGCCTGCAGTCACCAAACCGTTGCACCTTGCTGAGATCCTGGTATCCCTGGCACGATGGGGCCAGGGAGAAGGCAAGGTTCCCCTTGTGACCAAGGGATGCAGTTGAGCTGGCAAAGCCCCTTTTGGCTGTATTAGTTCAGCTGGAAAAGCCTGAGAAGTAGAGGGGCTGCAGCAAGGGGTTAGAGCTGAGCTGAGGCTTTGTGCCCTGACTTCAGGTGTAGAGAACTGCCCCTGAGGTGTGGTGTGGAACAATAGCAATGGAAGCTATCACCCTGCAACACTCCTGGGTGCCAGGGGGCTTTTGGGAAGAAAGGAAGAGCAAGGACAGATGGCCTGAGGCATCTGCCCTTCCCTGCTGCTCTTTGTGCCTGGTGAGCTGTGCTGTGCCTATGCCTGTATCAGCACTTGGGACCAGCACTTGGATTCTCCTCCACTCCTGCTGGGGCCCATGAAAGCAGGAGTGTTAGGCGCTGGAAATGCCACAGGTGCCCAGCTCTTCACTGTGTAGGCACAAGAGGAAATGGAGAGTATCTGCATTTTGATAGTTCGTCAAAAATGACAGTTCATTACTGATTTTATGTTAAAAATCTGAAAAAAAAGGGCTGTGTTTCCTGTTAGAGTTTTCTGCTCTTTTCCACAGGAATGAAAGCTTCTTGGCTTTACAGCCCCTGATCTGCAGCAGTGAGTGAATGAACACTACTTTGGAGTATAGACTAAGCTCTAAAGTAGTTCTCATACTCATTTTCACAATGTCCCATTTTACTTGGCATCAGGGAATAACTACAATTTTAATTATTTCTGGGAAACCTGTGTTCTGTCTGGCATGTTATATTTTGACATTTCATTGAACATTTAAATGTAAAAAGACTTAAATTGCTGTTTAATCAACAGAACTGTGTTGAATTACCACATTAACACCCAATTTAAAACTCTCAAGGGGTGAGACATCTCTGCTTCTTACCAGAAAGGATGAAGACATCTCATTACTTGGTTGCATTAAAGCACCTTACAGGGAATGATCCTCATGTGTTTGGAAAAATTAGTATTTTTGGCTTTATTATTGATTAGGTTTCACTGTCAGCTATGGAGAAAGTGATGTGTGGAATTGCTTTGGCCACAGCTGGGCACAGCTTCCTGCCTCAAGAGGAGAAACCTCAGTGATCCAAGGAAACAGCACAGGTGTAAACTGAGCAGATGGCAAAGTCAGTTCAGGTCCTGGTTCGGAACATTTTCTCATTAGTTTGGCATGATGCATTCCTTCAAAACCAACCTTTCTAACACAAACACTGCTTATTAAACATGGTAAATAAGGTATCTGCACTTTCATCTTTTAAAATTTTATTTCATGTTTGTAAAACTTTTCCCGTGTCATTTGGATTAATTGCTGATACAGAAACAAAGTACTGAAAGATATTCTTGGCTTCTTTTGCAATGCTTGGCTTCTTTTCTATTGTATTTATGGCAACAAGCTCAAAAGCTGAACTAACCTGGAGCAAGTGCCTTTGCCAAAGATCATGGTGTGCTTTTTTAATGTAAACATGCAGGGATTCATGGGAACATTGAGTGACCTCCACAGCCGGTACAGAAAGGAGTCTTAATTCACTTGAAAGTACTTTGGTAATTGGAATACATCTTTCTGCCAGTATAATTGAGGAACTGATTAGTTAGACCCAGCAAGGGTGTATTTCATTTAAAATTACTGTTAATGGCTCTTGGGTGCCCTTAGAAGGGATCAGAGTCCCATCTGAATGAAAAACATCCACGATTTAGTTTTGTTGGTGGTCATTGCTTTTGTATTCCTACGAAAAACCCCACACATGCAAAGGGAAACATGTAGCACATCTGGGTTTGGGGTGTTTTCAAAACAAGGTTTGCAGTGCTGTGCTTCGGCTACGGCAGCAGGTGGGAGGGCTGAGAGGGTGGGGGCTCAGCCCTGGGTGGGCTTGGGACAGGGTGGGGTGTGGAAGGTGCCCAACTTGTCACAGCACAGCAGAGCTCGGGGCAGAAGCAATGGGCTCCAGCCAAGCTCGTTTGGGGTCTCCATGTTACAGAGATGACCAAACACTCAGGGCAGCCCTGGGGAAACATCGGCACAGTGCACCAGCAGCTGAGACAGCTGCACACTGGGAAGCCTCGTGAGAAGCCTTTCAGAGGACAATTCCCAAACCCAGGCAGAAGGGGGATAAGAAACCTGAGCTTGATCATTTTTGTGGAGTGTTCCTCCAAATAAATTACCTGGTATACAGGATACAACTGGTTCCTAGAACAGAGCACGTGCTGTTTGCAGGAGCCTCACAAGAAGGTAACAAGGGTTAGGGTTTCAGTGCACCTGAGCTGGGAGGCTGAGCACAAAGTGCTGGAAGCAGAGACTGTGTAAGCAGTGACAACTGTGAACCCTGAATTACCACAAAACAAGCAGGATGCCTCTCAGCAGGAAAAATGCACTAGAAGAAAAGACAAAAACCATACTGGGGGTCCCTGGTGCACCCTCCAGGGACATCTAAAGGAATCAGGTAGATAGTAGAGACCTCAGAGATATTTAGGTGCAAACAAATTCTGCTGGGCAGCTGTGATGCAAATATATCCTTAAATAAAACCTCATCTTAAATTGTCTTTTAAGTTTGTTATTTCCTGCTGTTGCTGTTGCTGAGGGATGCTTTTTTTTGGTCCTGTGAAGGGCTGTTTCTTTTCTGTAATTAGGACAAATTCCCTGCCTTTGATGGGAAAAATGGCCATTCTGCACAATGTCCTTTTCCCCAGACCTTCCCTGAGAAACCTGCAGTGAATGCCACAGGAGTGTGTCACTGTCTTCCAGCTGTGATTTGTAACATTTCCAGATGGGCCCTTCTCCCTACCCTCCCCATCCCCCTGAAGTTCAGACAATACAAAACAAACCAGCACAATTATTTTTATCCTCAGAGCAACACAGAATCATCTGCCCCTGCCAAACCCTTGCCTTAATATTTTTTCCTCATCTTTGTTCAAATGATGCCTTGAAATATTTCCTAAATTAACTGGGAAACCAAATGTAAGCATGATCATAATATCTGTAAGCACATTAGCATGAGAAACTCAGGTGAATATTGTGGCTTTTTAGCTAATTAGCTTGGCTGGATAGTTTATATCCTGAGGGGAAGTCAAGACAGAGTGCTTATCATGATGTTAGTGTGAATCTCTCACAAAGAGCTCCTCACCTGAAAGCAGAAGAAATAAGCACGGCTCTTTCCCTTGCGTTTAGGTCAGCCTTCCCTGCAGGAACATCTGAGTGAAACAGTGGTAACACCAAACCCAGTGCAGCTCACAGGGGGTGATTTAGGACACTGGACCTCCTCAGAGCATCACCTCAGCCTTGGCTCAGCTTGGTGCCTTCTCCAGTGCTGCAGCACCTTCATTACTGACACACAGGAAAGCAAATGATGGTTTCATCTGAATTCCCGCACGGAAGCATCTCTGACACCACTTATTTCTTTCATTTAGATAATCACAAAATGCCAGCACTGCCTTCCCTATGAGCAGGCAGTGATTATTGCTTTACTCGTTAGTATGTTTAAGAGGAAGCTCACTGTGCTGGGCAGAAATGAGTCAGGCTCGAGAGCATCTGCATCATTATGGAGTCTGAGATGTCACAATAAAAATCCCATCTTATTTAGGGGGACTGTTATCTGCTAAAGGTTAAAGCAAAACCTTCTACCTCATAGGGTTTAGACATCCTATGTCAAATAATGAGTAATCTTATTTTATTCTTTATAACCTTCTATTACCATGTCTACTAAAAAGAATACAACCCCAAACTATCCTTGAGCAAAAGAAGTGTGCATTGAGGCTGAATTGGGACACAGCAGATATAGATAGATAGATAGATAGATAGATAGATAGATAGATATAGAGATGTATAGAGATACATACATTCATATAGATATATATATGTACACACAAAGCCATTCCACTCAATCCTGAGAAACATCATTGTGTATATAAATAATTGGGGCCAAAATAAAGGTACTAATGGAGTGGAGCAGATGTGCTCCACCAAAGCCATTCCACTCAATCCTGAGAAACATCATTGTGTATATAAATAATTTGGGCCTAAATAAAGGTACTAATGCAGATGTGCTCCAATGAATGCATATTTAAGTAGGACCACATTCTTTCACTTTGACACCTTGAAGTTGAAGTGTATCAAAGGCTTTACGATTATGTTCTGTGTGCTATCTGCTAATAGAACTAAAAGAAATTAATGTATTTTTGTACTGACTAAATGCCTTCCCCACTTGTTTTAAACATGGAATGCTTAAAACTAAATTAATTTGAAAATGAATCATCTGTGTGGTAAGTTCCAGTGCAGTCAAACTGTTTGTGATGTGTACACGGAGCACTGGTAACATCCAGCATATCAATTGACAAGAATGAGGACATTCAGAAATGAAACTGCAACATCACTTTCAAGATGTTCTGTATTATGTGGAAATGATGTCCATGAGTATTGGCATTGTTGGCATGACTAATCTTTCTCTGAGGGCACACTAACACTGCAGCACATCCTTAGAAAGGGGTGACATCTAAACCAGCAGTCCAGTTTTTTTCCAGTATTTCCTTGGACAGGAAAGGAGGGGGGTGGTCTCTCCTGTTGATGGAGGACACCCGGCATTTCCCTGCCATTCTGCCTGTGCCCCTCACCAGGCTGCAGGTCCCACTCCTTGCCTGTTGCACACCACATCACAAGGCAGTGGGGTGGGAAGTGGAACACGTTAAGGATGAAGGAAGGATCACCTGAGCACTGGAGTCAGTTCCTTAAAAGCCAGGGGTGATGTGCCCGGTTGGTGCAGCCAAGGAAAGGTTGCACCAGTCCAGGTCAATGACCAGGAACAAGAAAAGCTCTTCTCCCCATGAATGAGGATCCCAGGGTGGATGGACGGATGGTGGATGGACGCATGGAGCACTGTGCTGCAGCTTGCACCTCAGAGGGCAGACCTGGCACTGACCATTCTGGCAGCAGAAAGCTCCAGCTTTAGGTGTGGACCACCTCTGTAAAGTCTGGGGACAATTTATTCTGAATCCCTGGCTTTTAAATAGTTACAAATTAATGATTACCCAATGTGTAGATTGCTGTGCTAATGGTGCCTCTACTCAGGTGCATTCTTGCTGATCTGGACCAGCAGCACCGTGCCAGCACCTCTTCCACAGTGCCACAGCCTCTGCTTCCACATTAGCACCTCTTCCACAGTGCCACGGCTTCTGCTTCCACATCAGCACCTCTTGCTAGTGCTGCTGTGCTTGGATCTTCTGCACTGCAGGGAAGGATTTTTAACAAACTTTCCCTTTGTATGTGTTTATGCCAGGAGATCAGGAATGCTTTGTAACTTATTTTGATGCCTCTATAGGCTGGCAGTTTGACTGCTTCAGTTTTGATTAAAGTCACAACCTTCCATGTAAGAATAAATAAAGATATAAATAAATAATTAAATAAGGTTTTATTGTGTCCTGTCTTGTGGAGGGTTTGAATGGCAAAAAATATGGAAGACAATTCTGCCCCCCACCCTACCCTTTCCCAGCCATACAGGTTTCAACTCAGTGACTTATCAATGTGTATTATCTCTAAGCTGGAGCTGCCAAAGTATTCTCCCCAAAATCTGCCTCCCAGCAGGTGCTCTGTAGGACTGCAGCACAATTGACTCCACCAGCCTGGTTCTGGCAGCTGCAGCCCCATGTCCAGTGACAGCAGTGTCATTCTGCAGCTTTAGCTTCTACTCAGTCTAATGGATTTTTGTACATCTACTGAAGAGTTAAACACTTCTCATACTACTACAAAGCACGCACATCCCCAGTTTATTGGACATGACACAATGGAGCTAGACAACACCTTTGCAAAAATATTTGAAGCTATTATTTCAGTTGTACAAATATAGAGATGAAAGCTCCTCAAGAGGAAAATACAGAAATCTTATACAAGTCTTTTTTTCCAAAAATAAAAACAATAGCAGCAAAGCATAAATTTTATCTATCAGGATCCTGAATGTTAAATACAGAGAAATATGAACATCAGTCCAAAGATGTCTCAAAGTTAATGATTATTTTTCTTTCTACAGATTTTTTTCCATTAAGGATTACAAAGACTCTACAAAGTGTTAATGTATTACACATCCAAGAAACCCATAGGGAAAATTAGGTGTGTTGAAGGCACAGGAAGGAGGGGAGAATAAATGTTTCACAAATATGGGAACTGGGATTTAGAGGCCATAAGAAATTCAGAAACTTCAACAGATCATGCATTCCAGGAGTGCCCAGCTTTTCTCTGTGCTTTTCTCTGTCATGTAGTTTTTCTTAAAATTAATGTCTGTCTTCAGGGAATGCTTTAAGGATACGTTAAGTGGAAAACCTCATTAAGTAGTATTTCCAAAATGTCAGATGTTTGGAGTTCTTTTTGGGTTTTTGTTTGGTTTTTTTTCTAATGTCAGATTTGTGCAACCTCTTGGCTGTGGGCAGCCAAATTGACACATGACCTGTATTTTGAAGCTTGAGAAAGGGAAGCAGTTTCTGTCTCCCAGTAAAACCTAAGCTGGCTGTAGCCATCACTAGAACCTGCTTGTAACAGCAATTGGGGATTTGAGTGTGTAAAATTATGTGAATGTGTAAGAAATGTACTGTAAGCTGAGCTTTAGGATACAAAGCATCTAAATTTTCAAATGAAAAGCCTTGACATCCTCAGCTGACCAATGCCTGATGTGTGGTGATGACAGCCCCAAAAGATGATATTCCCATCCGTTGTGTGCACTGCCCCATAGGCGAGCTGAGAGCCTGTCCTGACAGCATCATGTCATAGTTTTTTCTATTTAATAGTGGTAAATTTTTGTCAAGTGTCTTGTCCTTTGTCTACAACAGAATATGCCTACATGGCCATCAAAATCCATGTTTTACTCTTAGGAATGTTGCTGAAATCTAGGGAAATGGTTGGGAACATATTAATTGCAGGTGGCCGGGTGTTTCTTTTTCAAATACTCTCAGTAAGATCACATTCACACCTTTGTGGATTCATACTGCCATGCACGTGTTGGTTTGGTGCTTCCCCTATTCATGCTCCATATAGCCAAGACAGGCCTGCCAGAATAAATCAGATTCTTTGGGCAGCACCATGGTGAGAGCATTGTTCTCAGTTGGAGATACCACCGATTAGAGTCCCACACTGGACATCACCCAACAATACAGGGTATAAAGTGTAAGAGCATTGCTATATTCCCATCCACCATAGCAAAATAGGCCTCTGAGAGAACTGTACATCCCTGGAATGAGCAATTTATGGTGATGCTCCTAAAAATCTCACCTGTATAACACAAAGGTCTCTGTACTTCTCTGCCCAGTTATTTCTGATGCGATGTCAAAGGTCATTGTTATGCTCCCTACCTGCTTTTCATTTAGTCTAGCTCCTTGTTTGAAGCTCAGTGATGCAGTGTTCTGATTTCCTGACAATGATTTATTCTTTTTCTCCACAAAGGAAAAGGAGATTTTAGTCATGAACTGGCTGGGTAGGTATTTGAATTGAGTGTGGGAAAATGCAATAGAGTGAGACTATTTAAATGACACTGTGAGAACTTCCTCACTGATATGTCTGAACGTTAAATTGGTGAAACTATTGTACCCATAGAGTTGAAAAGGTAACATGGTTTTCATGGTCAGAAAAACATGGTCTATGACTAAAAGGCTTGTGATGGTATTTTTATAATAAGCCCACTCCACACCAGCAAGAAATTGATATGTTGCCAGTTTTAAAGGATATACTAGAATTAAATGAAAGCTCACCACTCTCTGATGTCCTCTATATATGCTTCAATGCCCCATACAGAGCACTGTTGGCTCAACCCAGGGAAAACAATTCCTGAATGTAAGCAAGAAAAATCATCAAGGGAGCAGCACTGCTCATGTATTTGAAGTTACTCAATTACTGCATATTTCCAACAGCACTTAAAGACTATTTTCTGTGGTTTATTTATATTCTCTTTAAGGTAAACAGACAGATAAATTTTAACTTAGTTATTAATATCTGTGCAGTCACTTTTACTGCATGTTCCTGTCCAAGCATCTGAGAAGCTACAGTACCATTCTGCATGCAAATAATGTCAATCTAATAAATTAATAACATTTGTTGAAAAAAAAAAAAGTAAATTTTAAACCAAAAAAAACCCCAAAAATATTAGAGCTCTTTTTTCCTTTTCATCTTCCAAGGGAAAAAGAGAACTAAACTGAAAGCAAATCTCTGTTCGAGTCAGGTCACCATGACACAAAGCAGTACAAACCAATAAATCCAGCAATGCTGACAGTCCAGCCTGGCAGTATGTTCACAGGCTTCCGAGCCCTGGAAAGTTGGGAGGGCTTTGGATATTAGCTCTGTGGCTGCAAACTGACTTCTCGGAAGGAAAGAAAGGTCAGCCTGCCACAAACAGCATGTAAGGCAAGAAATGTGTGCTTGGAATTGCACTGCATGGGTGGAGTGCAGCCCCATCCTCTCCTGCTCTGCAGATAAACCAACCTTAAATTTGGGCAGGGAGGAAAGGAGGTAAAGGAAAGATTCCTGTAGGATCCCTGCTGTTCCTGCTACTGACACATCACTGGTAACTGAGATGAATATTTGGGTGTAGGCAAGAACGCAGGAAAGCAGCTCACCTTCCCAACAAAGGTAATGGATAGAGACCTACTTGAAAAGAAAGGAAAAAACCCAGCTAGGGTACAAACAAGGCACTGGCTGTCAGAAAATACAAATTTAAGTCTCACTTTCAGTGTTACACATATAGCGCAAGAAAGCTTAACTGCAGTGCAGCTGAAGAAACAGCTGCAGATCAGAAATTATGTTTGTTTATTATGCATACAAATAACCAGGCCATTTCAAAGTGCCATGAAATCAACTGAAAGCTTCTCAGACCACATTTACCTCTGTCCATGGACTAGGTTTTAAGGAATTCACATCCCTCCACCCCTAAAGGCTGGTCCCAAATGTAGATGCAGCTGAGATCTTTCAAAACATGAGCCAAGTGCTTGATCTTTAATGTTTCTTGGACCACAGCAAGCACAACTGCGGAGCAGCTCATAGACAAGGAGAACAGCTTGCAGGGACTGGAGGTCTCAGCTTTCCAAACACAGGTGAGCTGCCATGGCCAGGCACCTCGACCTCCAAAACACTATTTAAAAACTGTAAATAATACCTGTAATATCTGTACAGAGCTGAATCACAGCAGCAGAGCTCAAAGGATAACATAATGGGTTGGCTTGTTTGCTTCATTCAAGCACCAACAGAAGGTAATGCTGAAGGGCTTTGGTCAAAAAAACCTCAACTGTACAGAGGAAGAGAGACTTCGCTTCAGGCACAGCCTGCATTATTCAGTGCGTGAAGAACTTTTAGTCTTAGCTTGAAACAAAAGCCTATAGAAAATGGCTGGCAAGCTTTATAATTAATACAACAGCTTTCATAGCTTTAAAATGTAATCAGGCACATCCTAAATGTCAGAAAAGAAAAAAAATCCATCTGCTGAAACCTCTTATTCCTAGTATATAAACACACCATAAGTTCCAGCATTCTGCCTTACTCAATATATTGAGAAGCACTAAAAGATGTCTATTTAGACCTATCTGTAAAGCTCAGGTCCAAAATGCTTTGCTCTTTAAAAAACTATTAAAGGACATAATCATATACAAAAATAAAATCTTGTACTCAGTAAAAAAATCAAGCAATGGCTCTCTGAACATTGCTGCAGGGTTGGAAAGTCATAGTACACAAAATTTCTGTAGGGAAGGAAGAAATCAGGTGAGTTGATTGATGTTCACAGAATCAGAGTAATTTAGTTTAGAAAAGACCTGCCAAGATCATTGAGTCCAAGCTTTGACTGATCTCCACCTTGTCAACTAAACCATACAAGTAAGTCCAGTCATTTCTTGAAGGGCATGGTGACTTCATCACTTCATTTCTTGAAGTAAGTCCAGTCATTTCACTTCCAGGGATGGTGACTTCATCACTTCCCTGGGCAGCCCCTTCCAATGCTTAACTACCCTTCAATGAAGAAATTCTTCCTGATATCCAACCTGAATTTCCTCAAGAACAGCTTGAGGTCATGTCCTCGCCTGCTGTCAGTTGTTACCCAGGAGAAGAGGTCAACCCCGGACCCCACGTGGCTGCACCCTCCTGTCAGGCAGCTGCAGAGAGTGATGAGGTCCCCCTGAGCCTCCTTTTCTCCAGGCTGAACACCCCCAGCTCCCTCAGCTGCTCCTCACAGCACTTGTGCTCCAGACCCTTCCCCAGCTCCGTTGCCCTTCCCTGGACACGCTCCAGCCCCTCCATGTCTTTCCTGCAGTGAGGGGCCCAGAGCTGAGCACAGGATTGGAGCTGTGGCCTCAGCAGTGCTGGGTACAGGGGGACGGTCACTGCCCTGCTCCTGCTGCCACACCAGGGCTGACCTAGGCCAGGATGCCATCGGCCTTCTTGGCCACCTGGGCACGCCCTGGATCGTGTTCAGCTGCTGTCAACCAGCACCCCCAAGTCCTTTTCCACTGATCACGGTCTCTATGTAAACCAGAGCAAATGACAATATCAAAATGGACACTAAAGGCCATTTTATAATCTGGGTTTATAACTAGAATATTTTTCAAACTTCAGACAATTACAAAATTATCACAGGACTTCTAGACTTACAGCAGACACAACTACCCAATCATTCTATTTTGTGTACTGAATTCATTATGGCCACAAACTTTTGGGAATTTTTTTCTGTGAGTTAGAGGTCTTTTAGAAATACAGTTTGGGAATGTTTTTAAGCTTTGTTAACTATTCCCAAAAGGTATATTTTCTTGCTTTTTGATTATGCCTTTGAGGGAAATATAGTGCATTTCAGACTAATCTGCCATGTTTATGGGACACGGTGACATGTCAGCCACTTAGGGATTGAGTAAAATGCAGATGCAGCCAGATTCATGCATTCCTAAGGCAAACATGCTGCCTGATCTGACATCTAATTTCAAAATTAGGGTGATGAGGAGTAATTTTTAGTGTGGGAAGTTTCTGTTATCAGTTTCATCTAAACAGTAACATAGATGGTCTGCTTACTCGGTGGTAAATCATGGCAATACTTCAATTCCATGAGAATGCATGGAAATACTGTTGTTACATGAAAGTGGAATGATTGAAATGGATTTTTTACTGAAAATCACAGTTACTGAATGCAAACACAAAATAAAGAAAAAAAAAACTTCAGGATGTAGAAATAAAGAATTTTGTGCTATTTATTAAAACATAATTGCTTTAAGGATCACAGTTAAAAGTCAGACTCTATGGAATATCAAAGACATTGCTTTTCTGGGCAGTTAGAAATGACAAACCTAGTCAACTAATACAAAAATCTGTCTATACCACTTTATCTAGGGTCACACATTTGCATCAGCTCTAGTGGGTTTTGTACTGCTTTGTGGGGATCTCAAAAATGCTCTTATTCCCAGCTGTAATGTAGATTCTTCTTTGTTTGCTTTAGGAAATCATGACCAGTAAGGACACCTTGAGACATTCCTATACTTGTCAGTTGTCCACAGTTTTTTCAAGAACCAAGATGTAATTTTTACCAACAAGCAACATCACTTATACTTTTAATGAGGGGCACCCTGATTTAGCCGGGGATACTGAACTAACATCCCAGGGGCCTTTGTTCATGTGACAAGGATATGTCTGTACAGACCAAGCTACACATCACCAGCAGGACACAGCCACACAATGAGGACAGCTAAAAGCCATGGGCAAAAGCAAAAGCATAAGGCCAGAAGTATCCAGGCAAGACTCGCCATTTCCTATGTTTATGTATCATTTGTAGTGACTGGCAAAATTTGTTGTGTTTTAATAGACTCATAAATTCTTCTTCAGGTTTATCTGTTTCTCTGTTGTTTGAATATATCTACAATTTACTGCCTTAAATGCATGAGTTGCTTCATAACCATATCAAAGGAACAAACAACACCACATTATAATTTTTCAGTTGAATATTCATTTCTATGGTAAAATATGTAATTCTCCTTGAATGCATAAAGCTAATTGAGTCCAATTCCTTTTTTACAGTTACCCCATTTATAATGGTGTGCTTTTAAAATAGAAAATATGTAGCTTCACCAAATCATACTGAAATTAGTCTGATGTGTATCAAAATGTTTGCAGTCATATTTTCCATTTCTTTTTGCATCTGATCTCACTATAATTTGATGCTAATGGCTGATTGAGTGTTCAGCATTGGAATTCAAAACACTAAGACTATTAAGAGTTGTAGTCAGTGAAAACATCTCTATTTAAAGCTTCTGAAATACAGAATGTAAGAGTTGATGAATTTAGGATTACAGCTAAGTGATTTAGCTTTAGTAAGTGCTGAACTTTTAAGGAAAAATAACACAAACCAAAGCTTAGTGGGTTTGCAAACACATTACTTCTGGTGTAATACACACTGGAATTTTCCTAAACTCTCTGATTTTTGAAGAAGAGCTCCACTGAATGATGCAGAAAACAGTATGCTCGATTAAGAGTTTCAATGCAACATGACCACAGATGAGAGTATGAAAGTATACTGTGTATACTTTCAGAAATAAATGCCATCAGAAATAAATAATGTGCTATACTGTAATGATGCAGAAAACAGTATGCTGGATTAAGAGTTTCAATGCAACATGACCACAGATGAGAGTATGAAAGTATACTGTGTGCCTAGCACATTATTTATTTCTGATGGCATTGCAGTAATAAAAAGTAAAATATCCATAAGAAAATGTGGGCAATATTTATTTTAATTCCTCCAAAATCTTACATTATTCATGTGCCCACATATACCCATGCACACAATGTGCTAAAGTAAAAATTTTGCACCATGTCATACCAGAAATTCAAGAGTGTGCAATGTGTAAGAAAAATGTGTAACTGTTGCTAGAAATCTGGAAAGTCTATTCACTTTCATTCATATGCATATCTAAAAAGCAGCTTAGACAAGTTTACAAAACATTTCTTATGACTGTTGTGATTTTTGCAGTTAAGGAATCAGGAACTCACAATATGTACATCAAGCTTGAATGGCTTGTGTATGTTACAAGTATAAAGCAGTCGGCAGGGTAAGTATGTCAAATATGCTGAAGTCCTAACATTTCAAAATCTTGACCAAAATAAACAAACAAAAAATGACCCAGGTATCATCTCTGTGATAAGAGAAAAGACATTTCACTTCTTGTGAAAGAGAAGAGGTTTCACCATCCCTGCTAGAATCTTGGGTAGCTGTGCAGCAATCACCTCTGACATCATCTCAGGGAATTCAACGCTCAGTGCACGGGACTGGAGAAATGTGTTCAAACAGAAGAGATGGAGCTGTTTCACCAGCTGGATTTGATAAAATACAAACATGATCAATCAGGCTAGCAGTAATGCAGCCACATAAACATGCTGTCAATCACTTATACATTCATCAGCCCACATAATTCTATACCTTACCCTGTCCTTTCTTGAATCAGTAATGAGGGTACTTCTCAGATCCTATTAATGACAAAAACCATACATATAGCTATGGCAAGTCATATAAAACCACTGCTTCACTAATATTACAAAGTATTATCACCCTCATTCAAGACACATGTGATGAACAATGGCAACTACTTAACAAGCTTTCAACCTTTCATCTTATTCTCACACTCATGTGTGTGCTTGGGTCACTACCTGCTATTTAAACACTGCTCTCAGAGGTAGCTTTACTACTTACCTGTGAGCTTTGTCATGGTTTTCACTATGATCATATCTGTGTATGCTGCAAACCTGAACTTCACAGACTCCCATCCCTTGAAAGCAACTGCTCAACATGTGATTATTACATCTCATCTAGCCTCTCTGAGAGGTTCCAATTTTTATTTCAGACCAGTGACTAATATGTTGTTAAACATCAGACTATTTCTGCTACCTTAGCTTTAACATTACACAAATCTCTCCAGTGTGATGATTTTTCTTTTCATTGCATCTCCCATCACTTTATCAGCCTGAGCTGAAACAGGACTTGAATGAAGATACTCCACGGATCAAACATCACTTTGTTATTTTGCAGCAAGCCTCCCTCCCTCTTTCTCTTCCTCACAGGTTATTTCAATGTGTGCATTTAAAAGGAAGAGACTGAATTAAAATAAAATGCAGATTTGCTGAGTTCTGAAGAACACAAAGATGCAAAGATCCTGTCCACCTTGAACTCCTTAGGAATTCCTCACAACCAATATTGAGTTCAAAAGTGTCTAGGGCATGGTATCTAGAATTATCAAAGATTACTCAATTTTCAAACCCTGCCAGATACTGAAAAAGTGGTATAGAATATCTACATAAAACCAGTTGAACTAAGGTTGCAAAGCCAGTTTTGGTTGCCCTTCACTAATTCTTAGTAATCTGACTTTGCAACTTGAATTGCCTCTTCCTCACACTATTTTCCTGAACAAGTATACATGTGCTCACACACACATATACACCACCCCTACCAAAGCCCACAATTGTATGGTTATGTTACCAAAACCTAAAAAAAATCCATAGCACTCCAGTGCATGTTTCAAAAATAATTCAATATTGTATACCATAAAATATGTGCACAATACATATACTGATGTATATAGCTATCTATTCACATAAATATACACAATAAAGGATTTTTTTTGTGTTCTTCTGCTGTTTAGCAATGGTGACAACTCCCTTCCATAGAATTACTGTTAAGAAATTCCTTCTTACATAAAGAGCAGAAAGCATTAACAAATAAACTTACATCATGCATGGAATCCATCAGTTTTGTAAGTTGATAGAAACGCTGTGAGTTGGCCACAACGCCTTTCTGGCGCAAACCAATTGCCTTCACCAGTTCTCTGATGTAACTTGTTCTCATCTCATCAAATTGGCTTTGACTTCTTAGACCTTCCAAAGGAACTAAAAAAAACCCCAAAAACAAACCAGATAGGCTACAATTTACTCTGAAGGCAATGAAATTTCAAGTCCAGGAAAAATTTACAGCATTTCATGCTGTACAGTGCAATTCATTATTATGTGCCAGGTATGTCTTCCCATTCAAAAGTTACTCCAAAACCAGTGATACAATTAATTAAAAGGGTATACCAGGATCAATCATTCAGCAAAGTTCATTTTGCTAATTGCCTTATGTCGAAAAATATCCCTAAGCTTCAGTTACATGTATTTGCTGGGGAAAAAAAAATGGCTTAAAGAACCACTCCTGCCTTTGAGGAAACATGTTTTGGACTGATCCATGTTTACTGCTGAGGGTCTGCCCTCTTCACAGCGAATTTTTGGTAGAGAGATCTAGCTGGAGTGCTTCAAAATGGAGTCAAGGAATGAACTAACAGCTCTAAAGTAGTGCAGACAGTAAAGCTGTCAGGGCTCAGACCTCCTGTTTGAACTGCTTCCTCTTAACAGAACCGATCAGAGACTTAAAGGTGAACAGCTTTTTAGAAAAATGAGCAAGGAGGAGAAATTGGTTGAACTCCCTCTTCTCTTAAAGGTCAGGTGTGAGAATCAAAATGAGGACATGGAGAGAACACTGAGAAAAGAACCTGTTAGTGGCTGCTAGTGATGTGTCATGGAAAAAGAATACCTTAATTTTCAAAGCCTGGATGATTCTGGACATTTCTTAACAGCAGTTCTATAGACAACTAAGGAATGCTTTCATATAAGATGACTGTGATGGAGTTCAGGGTTAGATGGAAGCTATCCTTGACTTACATCTCTAAACCAGCAATTAAGTCTTTATACTTCCCCTGCAAATTAATTTTGAAGGTATCTTCCATCAATGAACAGCCTTTTTCCTCTGAATTCTGAAAAAAATAGTCACATTCCTGCTTAACAACAAAAAGTTTCTTGTAGCTATCTATTTGAGCTGCTCCATTCCCCTGAACATATGTCAAGAATGAGTATGCTTTTATTCAGTGGCATGAACTGAGCCAAAATCTTATGTAACAAGATTTAGAAATTCCTTTAAATCAGAAGTCTGTAAAGCATTATATTTAAGCCTCAGCCAACTCAACTGCAAGTCAAATATAATATTAAAATTTAGGCTGGGAGTCCATTCAAAATTAGAAATTTATCCAGACTGACACCCAGTTTATTTCAAATTATGTTTCTTTGGAATTATCTAAAAATGTCAAAAACAGTTCATCTAAAGAATAAATTGAACAGAAGACACAATGAGAGACTAAAGGATTAGACTTGATTTACTGTTAGTACACAAAAGACTGAAATGGCTGTACTTTCACAACTGAAGTGGATTAAGATGAACATCATGACTAAAATAAAAGTAGTCTTAAAACACCTTAGAACAACAACAACAAGGTTATATAGTTTTTTGAAAATGCTTTTATGGAATTATATTTATACAGTACCAAATGGTTACTAAATGTCTCAGCAACAACTGTTAGGTGTGTTCCTTTTCCCAAACATCTGACAAATTGTTTTTTCCTATAAGACAATAAATGCAGGAGAGAACAAAAAGCAAAACTCATCAGAACAGGTAGAAATACTTTTTTTTAAAGTAATTTCTTGCATATACATATCATCTTAAAAGATAGCTTCTGAGTGCAATGCAGTGGATAAAGAAAGGTAACCAGATGAATTCTGTTACACTGATGCACCCAGAAAGGAGAGGGATTGGACCAACCACTGTAATGCTTCTTTGAATTTGGTATTAACTTTCTGGAAGAGAGATAGCTGAATTGTCACAAATTTATCTAAATTTAAGTGAAATTTCAGAAGATAGACAAGAGAGTTTATCTGGGATGAAAACACAATGGAAAACATTTAAAATAGGAATAAATTCATATTCTAACAAAGCAACTGGAGTTATATCAGGATTTTTATCCACATTATCTTTACTGCTTTAGCAGAGAGTATGGCATTTTGCTATTCTTTTAGCAATTTCCATGTTCATATGCACTAAATTTAATCTTTTTAAACTTACTTTCTGTTGAGATCAGGTTTTTTTTTTAAGAATGGGTTTATGCAAATATCAGCCATGTACAGATTAAGATGGACTAAATTTTAATTCCTTATCAGTTACTTTTTGTAAAAAAGCAATTTTAAAAAAAATATTATTTACTTTT
Source organism: Passer montanus (assembly GCF_014805655.1). NCBI lineage: Eukaryota > Metazoa > Chordata > Aves > Passeriformes > Passeridae > Passer > Passer montanus. The sequence goes on along the minus strand of NW_024368818.1, from coordinate 9,357,628 downwards.
ATTATTTACTTTGTAAAATCAAGAAGCAGGTCATGCAGGATTTGCACATCTCCCTTCTGACTCCATTGTGTGTTGAGAACCAAACTTTTATATTCTTTCAAGTATATTTTTCAAAAATGCTAATTCTCATTTCTAACAGCACCTGTACTACTTTAAAACTTTCTATTTGGGAATTCATAACTAACAAGTATGGCCTCAGCAGATGTAACTTTTAGTATTTCAGAAAAGATTTTGGAAGAAAAGTTCGTCAGCAACCACATTTCCTATGCAAAGGGGAATGCAGCTGTATGCTGCATTCTTTAAAAGATGAGTATAATTAAGTGACCACGGATTTTGTTTCCAGAGAAACAAACCAAAGAAAAACATTTCCATTTGTTTATATCTGTGCTAAACTTCACTTATTTATAACTACAAAAAGTTGAATAAATGCAAGTATTGTTTGTCATGGCCACTTCCCTAATTCTTTTGAGCAAACCTGCTTTAAGATCTTGGTCAAGATAAAGCCCTCAGTCCTGATAATTTATTAAATATTTTTAAATATATTCTAATACTTTTAAGTTTGGTTTGGTTTGGTTGGGGTTTTTTAAATCTGTGTAGAGTCACTCGAACCGATGTTTCCAGGCAGAAATACTGCACAGTTGTTTTGAAAATTTTTAACACAGTATAGTCATATGTCAAAAGAGATTCAACATTTCCCCAGTATCTTTATACACAATAAAACCAATAATGAATCACAAATTCTTTGTTCGTTATAAACACTAGAAAAAAAAATTTTTAGTCTTAGAATACTAACATGCCATCTAGGACATTTCCATTTGTTAAGCCAGAGAGCTTAGTGACTGTCAAGTTAACATGGTTCAACACTCTTTTAGTAGTGATGTGTTACAAAGAAATAAAAGAACCTACTTGTGTTGAGAAGTAACAGTGCTTTCATACACAGGAACTCTTCTTGGCTAACTTGAAGTCTGACAAATTCCTGTGGGAGTTGCCACATGGATAGACACAGGGAATAGAACGATGATTCTTTCATCCTCTGTCTTACACCCAGAAAAGTTAAAAAAATAAATTAAAAACTATTAAAACAAAGATGAAGAATGGCTCCAGTACTAACTGCTTGAAAGAAAGGTCTTGTTAGCAATTTATCACATTACAAAAATTAAAGATGAGGTTATACACATAAACAATTTTCTGATTATTTATGTTCCTATGCTTGTTTTTTACTGTAATGAATGTGCTATCGTTTTGAATGTTAAATCTGCTACTATTGTCCAGAAAAGAAACAAAAAAACTATCAAAGCTGAATGCTAACCACCAAAAATAAGGGGAGTTTACTAATTAAAAATACCCTAGTGAATAATGTGAAGTACTATCTTATTTTAGAAGTTGATAGATTCTTGTATATCCATAAAGAGTTCAAAGCACAGAACTGAAGACTAAACTGAAAGTCTATAGAAAACTTGTTGTTAGGTTTTGTAAAACGTCTGTACCAAAATACTTTGTAGCAACTCCAGCCTGGTAGTTTTAGCAGCAATGGCATTGCTTTGTAGCATGCTACGCCATTAAAGAAACAGTTAAAAATGTTACATGCTAAGGAAACAGATACATTAAATACAACCTTTCCTAAACTCTCACAGAAGTAACAAATCACACAAGAAATAGATAAAACTGTGGGGTTTTTGCAGCACTTTGGCACCACTTTTCTCTTTGTGGTTTTGGTATATTGAGTATATATTATAGCATATATTTAGCAGAGAATAATTTTCAACTGTAATGACTGCAATGGTAGCATTACAAAGTTTCTAATCTAGACTGAATTCATCGCATGATGATCCAGTATCTTGGACTGATTTTAAAAGGTTGCACCCCAATCCAGACAAATTAGGTACAAAACCAGGAAGATTAAAGTTTGCTCACTCGCCTGCTAGGGGGTTCAGATCAGCATTCCAACCTGACTGCAAGTAGTGACCTCAGCAATCAAAACAGAAGCTATTTTCCATTTAAAAAAGACTTTTTCAATGCACTGAATTTTTTCTTATTATTTAAAGTGTTACTGTCAGCTTGAATGAAAATTATTTCAGTGTTGTTCAACATCTGATATCTTGTACCAGCTCTTAAATTACATAATCATAGAAATTTAATCTTTTAAACCTGAATAGACTTGTTTCTAGATCTACTTTAAATCTCCTTTTCTATTATTTTTTGGTAGCATCTCTTCCTAATTATTTTCTATGAAAAGCAATAGCAGCTTAAATGTTGTTCTTACTCAAATTTTGAGACACTGCAAAACACAAGTAACAGTAAATCCTGGTAGGGTATTAATACATAGAAATCTTGGTCAAACTAGCACTACTGGCTTTCTTGGTCTGAAATTGATGCTACCAAACATGTCCTTCCTCAGAAGCACAACAACTCAGTTCACCTAAATGATAAGACTGGCTGTAACACAAGCTTTGGATTGTGGTTTCATGGCTAACAACTATGAACATGAAACAACTGTCAACATGAAACAACTATAGTGTGCATTGCCCCCTCAGAAGGACTTTGCATTATCTCTTTCTACCTCTAGGCACACAATCCTGTGATTCTGGCATTAGTGCCTGCACTCCTACATGATGAGTCGTGTCAGGGATCACCTCTACCTGCTAATGAATGGCTTTTTCTGGGACACCTCTCAGGCATATAAACTCCTTATCTGTTTGACAGTGCAGCCAGAGAGTGTTTGATCCATCTCAGCTAAAATCATAGGGATGCATGACCAAGACAGTTAACTTTTTTTGGCAGTGTTCAGCAGTTACCCTTGCTTAAGGTGAACATGAAGGTACAAGCTTAGACATCATCATAGATAGCAAAGCTGTTTACATTTTACTGACCTAAAAGCTAACTTATTTCTAATAAATAGTTGCAGCTGTGATTCAGTGCATCAGTTACTTTTTATATCTCTTTGTTTATAACATCTCTAGTATGACCCTGATGAGATGTTCTACATCCAAGAGAGGAATATATTGTCAGCACCCAGCGTAAATGATCTTGAGTTGACAATAAGAAACTGTCTCTGGTGGATTAAAATCAGGGTTCATAAATCTCAACACCATTCCCAAAGAAAGTACTTAAAGTCTTCTTCACAAGCTCAGCAGTGGGGTGATACTCCAAGACATGACACTATTGCTTAAAGCCATCTCACTGTGCTTCTTCTGAATGTAACCATAAGATGCATCAGACTATGCTGGGACAACAATACAGCCAGAAACTCGGTCAATCTCATCACTTCTAAGTATTTCAATTTGTACCGCACAATTAATAAAAATGGGAGAGGAAAGAATTCATTACCCAACAACCTCACAGTGATTTACAGTGATTTGAAAGAGAAAAGGCCAGGAGCTATGGGGTCGGCTCTGCTGAATATCTTCTATAAAGAACTTCACTGGGAGGATCTTGCACACTTACAGATTTTAAAATCAGGTGTCTGGATCTTCTGCAAATCCACCCCTTAATCCTTAAACAATATGTCTTACAAAACACCTGTTTTTCTTTCAGCTTGCTTCATAGCAGTTCTTTTAGTATTTTAAGAAAAAGAAAAAAAAATACTGAGAAAAGTTTATTAAGGAAATATGGGGATTAAATTATGTTTTACTGTTCCTGGCAACCTCCCATGTACTATAACCAAAGAATATAAAGTTACAAGTCTGACAATATTCATTTGCAGAGCTGGAAAACTGACAGAGACTGACATGATGATTATCTAAATTAAACAGAACAGTGAAGAAAAATACAAGCCAAAAAGCCCCTACCATCCCCCAGCAGAAAAGAGCAGTCTCATATAATTTTTCCTTGATATTAAAATTACTACTTGATAAGTAGTTTTTTTACTGAGCATTTAGATTTTAGGCAAACTATTTGCAAAAACCACCCAAACAAAAACAACTAAAAAAAACCCCATACTCAATTCAATTTAGTAAACATTAACGCATGACTTATTCAGATTAATGGAAGTAAATCTTCTGACAGCATGATTTTTTTTTGTTAGATAATTAAAATTCTATTTGAACTGCTTTTGCTTGACCATGTACACAGAACAGTTGAGGTTCCCACAAAACCCCTTCCAAAGTTACTAAACTTTGAAATGGTCAGAGGACTTGGCCACTAATTTCAAAACAGAACAAGTAATGAATGAAATCTTGGCTTCAAGGGAGTCACATTCCCATTGGCACATAAAAGTTCAAGATGTTATTCATGGGAGCATTCTACTTACTCATTTAGAATCAGATCTGGTGCAAAATACAACATCTGACCACTGACGTGTTTGTATGATCTCCATCCCATTGCAAAAACCATTAGACTCATCCAGGAATACTGGATGAGGGTTATCTGATCGTCGATATGCAAATTCCGAAAACCTGGAAATTAAATTAAAGATAAAATATTTCATAATTCTTATCTAGACAGCAGCTAAGTAGATGTTTTGAGCTTACAAATATGAGCTATCAAACTGAGGACACCTAGAAAGACAAGCAGTTTTGGGGATGTAGATCTCCAATGCCCGAGTAATAGCTGCCTATCTTATTTTGACAGTTAACCTCTTGGCTTTTTGCTCTCATCCAATATTTTGAAATGTTCACACCAAAATTTATTTTAGCAAAAATGACTGTTTCAGAGGATAGGAATGCATCCCTTTTTCTTTTGGTAAAAAATATGACAGTTTGTAACATGATCACTGTAACCAACTCTCACTGAATGTCAATAGCTTGAACATCAGTGTTCTTACCATAAGATGTAGCTGTCATACAAAAATGTCCATATATGAGTATCTTTCTTCCATTCAGCTTAACAGAACCATACTCAGTTGTGCGCTTGTGTTTGATATGTTTGATCATTTTTGCTGTTTGATAAATTTAAAGACTGCCACGAATTATCTGAGTGAAACTAACAGCTTCCTGCCACCAAAAGCAGCATTCCTCACTGCATGGTCCTGTTACCTCCTTCAAGCAAGCTTTGGCACTCATGCTCCTCCTCAGTGAAGTGGTTCAGTTCATGAAGACATGAGGAAACACAGAGGGCTAAAAAAAAGGTTTACTTTCTTCTCATTTAGTGAGATGAATCAATTCACTCAAGAGGTGTGTTAAGTGTCAACTGCAATGGGAAGAGCAGTGACTGAGACTACTGCTTCCTGCAGCAGCAAAGTGTCAAACTGAGCTCAAATGAAACTGTATTTTCCAGGCTTTCTGCTCAATATATTGATTTCTACATATCCCAGGATGGCCATGATGATCCCTATCACCATACAGCACATATACATACATAACAGGGATCTTTTTTTTTTTAAATCCATTTATGGATCTTCATAAATTCAGTTAATAAATTGAGTTACTTCTCATTACCAGTCTGTTTGTGAGCTGCTTAGTTCTAATTGGTATTATTTATAAAAATTTTACATTGTTGCTTTCAAAAATTCATTTCAGTAATAAGAAGAATAAAGAATAAGTAGATATACAACCTTTTTATAAAATGAATAAATAATAGAGTAAGAAGGGCTGGGGTAGAAAGGCTGTAATAACAATCACATACAGGAACTGTCTGAGCTCCTGTGCTTTCTTGGAATGAAACTAAATATTTAGATGGATTCTTTCAAATGTGCTTCCCTACGAAAATACATTTGATTAGTTAAATTATCTGATAAGTGAAAGCTTAATCATTTTGGAATTTGTAAAGAATAAACAGGCAGTCAATACTATTGTCTTTAGACTGCTCCTCTCATGAAACATTTGCTTAAATACAATTCATTATATATAAGAAATTATATTACCTGGTAGTAATTTAGACCACTTGACTACACAAAGAAGTTGCCTCTCACAAAGATGATTCAGACTGGTCAGCAAGGAACTTGGTGTTTCAGGTTTTGTATTGTCATAACCAGCATAGACAACTTCTGGCTCAATGCCTCGTAAAACACTTATCATTGGGGGAACAAACTGTATTTCTTGATTTGGAGAGAAGGACAGCCTTTGGGTTAGAGATTGGCTTTCATCTTGAAGGGCTGCTGGCTGCTGGAGTGCAACATCTAAGGTTCTCACAACCTTAATTTTGTTAAACTTTTTCAATTTTCGACCTGAAAAAGAAAACTGTTGATTGTTAGAAAGAGTTAACCAAGAACATGAGTATTTTCCACTAGTGCTGGATTACACTTTTAATCTATACAAGGAAACCAGAACTGTCTTCAAAATAAGTTTTCTATTTTTTTACTATTTATGTAATTGAAAAATGATAATGGAAAATTCTTTAGAGCTTCTCCCACTGTATCCTGCTCCCTTCACTAAGGGATGAACAGCACCCACCCATTAAAATTATTGCCATGAATTCTAGGTTACAGTAACCTCATAAAGTGTTTTCTGGTTCAATTCCCACTGTTCTGTCATATGCCAACAGCTGAGCCAGCTGGCTCTACAATTCAGTTTCTATTTAATGTCAATTAAAGATACTGCTTCTTTTACTCCCTAATATTCAAACCCAAAAATGTTAGTAATTAATTACTACACAAAGAAACTCCTTTCCTCCAGCTTACTAAGAGCATTTCAGTCTCATGGCTGAATCCTATTTTGGTGCCCAGGGGGATGAGTGAAAGACCAAAAAATACTGTAAACACTTAGAAGATATTTCACTTCCTAAAGCATAATTTCCCTTTCTCAGAATTTTTAATTGTTATTTCCATACTGCAGTGGTATGAACAACACTAACTGAAACAAATTAATAGCTGAACTGCCTTCCCAAAATATGCACAGATACATGTGGTATGCCTATGGAAATACACAGGTTTAGGTACAATTCTTCAAATTTCTTTCATGGAAACAGTCTGGCAGTGCACCCAACAGACACAGAAAATCAAACATTCAGAGGCTCAAAGACAATAACCCTCAGTGACATATTACCAGTTTCAGTAAAAAAAGCAAATCCATGCAGAAGTGACTACATGGAACACACTTGCTTTAAACAGATCCTCAAAGACAATGAAAACCCTGATAGATTTTTAGTTCTTCCAAATAAGTTTGTCTTAGGGAAAAAAGGGTCAAAAAATGCAACAAAGATACTGACACTGATGGTCTGATTTACATGACAGGGGGACAGAAACAGACATAAGGGTGACATCAAAACCAGTAACACTCATCATGCAATGACATTCAGCGGTCATATTCCCACTAACTTAACTGCCCGTTTAATTAGTTTAGTATCAAGTGCCCCAACAATCATATGCTCATTTTATCACTTGCGGTAAGAATAAAAATATTTCTGATTAGATATTTCTTAGTAAATAACCAAACACCAAGGTACATCTTAAGTTACACCTGAACCAAGAAAAAAAAGCAAAAAAAACTTCCAAAAGAATAGACAATTTATTATGCTGAATGACCTAGAGCCAATTTTTATCATAACAAACATATATATAGTCATAGACATGGTGGGAATTTCCCACTAAGTATTGTGTAGGCATGAAGGAAAACAGAAGTAACAATGCATTTGATAGTTCATAAATAATGATTTCAGGAATTTTCAGAAATAATGGCTTCAGATACTTTTACAGTTCAGAGAACAAGCAAAGAAAGAAACCAAACAGAATGCTTATCACATGGAAATGTTAGTAGTTAATAAGTACCCATGTTTCCAAGTGACTAAATGTATCAGAATTAATGTCACACTGGTTTGCAGAACTGCTCGTGTGTTTATTGCTAATTATGTTGCTTAACAGCCATCAGTAAAACAACTCCACTTGTTCCCTATCTACAGGAGAGGTGACTGTTAATGACTTGCAGCAGACTTTCCCATCTACAACGAGGAGACCACATCAAATTAATAAAAACTCTTAAGGACATAAGGAAAACAATGGAGATTTGACAATAACTTAGTTTTTCATTTGCTGTTTACAAAGCAGGTAACTTTGCACTGTAAGATAAATGAATGTCTCCAATTAGTCCCATAATGGGTAAATAATACCAATCCACTCTGACAATTACTTTTCTTAATACTATAATATATACTTCTTAATATTATATGTCTGTGCATATTTAGACAGCACACACTTGGTAATGTCACATTTTCATTACTTCACATATTTTCATTACTTCACTTTAAGACAGCCAACCACTCAAGCACTTTCTTCATAGTCACCATTCCCCTAGCCTTGATTACTACAAATAGCATGTTTATAGTGTTCGTGTCCTACATGTACCTAGAAAATATTAAAAAAAAATCTGTTTAATCCCACTATCAAATATATTATGATTTTCTCCTTATTACCTAATTCTGTATTTTAATATTTTTTTAACTAGGTATACAGAATCATACAGACAATTACACATTACTGATGGTAGACAATTTATATTAAAAGGGTTGGGTTTCTAGTAGAAGTTTAACATCTCACTACCCTTCTCTTACCCTGTAACAAGGTGAAAAAAAGAATCAATGATGTATTATTCTTGACAGAACACAATGGCCCTTACTTTAAGGTCACTATGCTCTTGCTTTTTGTGTAGAAAAAGAAGCTATGTACACCTTGGAGGGGGGGGGGTGTATACAACATAGAGAAAGCAGCAAAGCAGAAGGAACAGATCTTGGTTTTAAAAAACCCTTTGATCCAACCTCAGAAAATATTACCTGGAAAACTAATTCACCTTTTTCTGCATGTAGTCACTGCACTGCAGACTGAAAGCTGATTGAAACAATGAAAAACTAATTTAGCAATGCAGCTGAACAAGGAATCAGCCTGGGAAAATTACAGATTCATTCATAAGAAATAAAAGAGTTGTGTACTTGTTTATTCCAGGACCTGATCCAGCTGCCTGCTATCCTATTAGGTTTAAGATTAGAAAGGGGATAGATTAATGTCCCAAGTTATGAGGTTATAGAAACCAAAGACAATTAACACTTTCACAGAAAATTACAAATATAGTACTATGAAATGTATGTTTTTATTGATACTTTCCTTCTATAGATTAAGAAACAGCCCATATAGGGAAATAAATTACTGAATCTATTGGTTGCTATTCTATAATTTACTTACAACTGACTTAAATTTCTTTTAAAATATTTCAAGGGTTTGAAATTTCTTGGAATTTCGGGTTGAAAAATGGAACTGTTGTCTATATAATGAAATATTACACTTTTATCTATGTGGTTGCCACTCAGCGACATTCACAATGGAAGATAGGTGTACTTCCCTAAGAAGTAAGTTTAATTTAATTAATATAGTAGTTTTTGGAAGCTTATCATTAAGATCCTGTAAAATCTCAGTGTTTCTCATGTTAATTAAGCAATATAGCCAGTCTGCATTTAACTCAAGGTCAGCATTAAGAAACTAAGTATCAGAGGTAAAAGAACAAAAACGTATCTACGTAAGCTCTAAATGGCAGATGACACAAAAAATCTTGACCTATAAAGGTTGTAATCAAAAGTACAGATTTAAAGTATTGCCAATTCCAATTAATTTAAAATACTCCAGGATGTCTCTAATCATGTACTTTATTTCGAAAATTGGAAATTTTCATATGGGCTTTTGTCACAGAATCACAGAATTCCAGGGTGAGAAGAACCTCAAGGACCATCCAGTCCCACCTTCCTCGGCAAAAGCACAGTTAGACAAGATGAATCCACACCTTGTCCAGATGAATCTTAAAAGTGTTCAACAGTGATGAGTTCACCAGTTATGTTGGGCGATAATGCCAATGGCTGATTTTCCTCATTGTGGAATATTTTCCTCTTGTGTCTAATCAGAATCTCCCTAGGAGTAAATCATGTGACTGTTTGTAAAAAGGGAGTTTCCATCTTCTTTGCAGTCACCCTTAAATAGTGGAAACCAGCGATAAGGTGTCTCGTAGGCCTTCTTTTCCCAAGGCTGAACAAACTCAGTTCACAGAATCAGAGAATCACAGAATCTTTTAGCTTGGAAAAGACCTCCAAGACCATCAAGTCCAAATTTCAATGCATCACCACCTTGTCAACTGGAGCATGAAGTCCCACGTCCAGCCTTTCTTCAAACATCTCCAGGGATGGTGACAACACCACCTCTCTGGGCAGCCCATTTCAAAGTTTAATAAACTTTGTTAAACTTCTGTGAAAAATTTGCTCCCGATTTCCAAGCCGAATCCCCCTCGTCACAGCTTGAGGCTATGTCCTGTCATACTGTCACATGATTCCTGGGAGAAGATGCTGACCCCATCTTGTTACAACCTCCTTTCAGGGAGTTGTAAAGAGTAAGAAGGTCCCTCCTGAGCCTCCTTTCTCCCAGCTAAACAACCCTGGCTCCCTCAGCTGCTCATCATAGGATTTATGCTCCAGACCCTTCCACAGCTCCATTGCCCTTCTCTGGACATGTTCCAGGCACCTCAATATCTTTCTTGTAGTGAGGGGCCCAGAGCTGGACACAGCACTCGAGATGTGGCCTCAGCAGTGCTGAGTACAGAGGTACAATCAATCACTGCCCTAATCCTGGTTGTAACACTATTCTTGATACAGGCCAGGGTGCCACTGGCCTTCTTAGCCACCCAGGCACACTGCTGGCTCATGTTTACCCTTTCTTCATATGGCAGGCTTCCCAGCCCTTTGATCACTGATGTCTTTGGGAAAATTATCTGAGCCCTGTAACACTCCATGTATGAATCATATTGTGCTGATCAGCACATCAAGTCATGGGTAGGAAATATTGCTCATGTGATACAACAAAGGAATTGTAAGAAATGGCAGATGAACAAAAGGAAGAAGGGCAACAATATAACCACAGACAGAGTATTATGGTTAACAGTCTATCTTGAGATTTTGTTTGCAGTTTGAATTTTAAATCCTCATTTACAAATAGTATAATTTCACTCCAGTTTTCCTCATTTTTGGTCTACATTTGTCTTTTCGTCTTCTTTCAGTACTAAGCACTCCATTTCAAACTGCATAAAACAATTACCTTCCTAATCCCCCCAGCACTGTTGACATCACTAAGAGCACCTGAGGCACTTAACCTGGGGCAGCTGACAAAAAAAATAGGGGTGCCACAGTCACCGCTCCACTCAGTATTTCCTTTTTTCCATTGCCCAACTATTCTCTTCTGCTTTCTATTTGCTGCCAGATTACTCCTTTCCAGAAGATAGTGTAGGTAGGGCAGAGATCTGATGAAATGCAATGTCCCTCTAAGAACTAGAGAAATTAGACTGTACAGGCTTCTCAAAAAATGGGAGACAGCTTTGATTAGGTATATTTAGGAGAAGACTAAGCAACACAACAAACTAGGTACAAAAATGTAACATTAAATAAAAAGAAAATATTTACCCTTGCTTTGTAATAGCTGAGAAAAAAAGGTGACACGAAAAGGTGATGAGAAAGATGAAGATTTTACTCTCCTCATACCTGATAGTAATAAAGTAAGTCACAGCACCTTTATCCTCAGGTTTTGTAGGAGGACATAACATCCTACTATGAGGATACACTAATGAGGACATACCATCTGAACAATATTGCTGAAAAAAGCGTCCAACTTTTTCTGTTTCTAGTACCTACACCCACAGCAAAATTTATATATTAAAAAACACTAGGAAAACTAGCATCCATAAATGCACACAAAGCATAAAATTAAGTCAAGCCTGCTGGTGACTTTTCCTATGTAGCATTACTATGCAGAACAATGCTGAAGCAAAAGGACTAGATAATGATAGTGAGTCATCTCACACTCTTCTGCTTGTTGAAACTGCTGCCTGTGATGTTGAAACACACGGAGTTTAGCTATTGGTGTTATCCAGGGTATCATAAATGAAAATTTAGGTTAGATCATCATCAAACTCCCAGGTGTGCAAAATTCACAGTCAGGAATGTATTTTTATCTGTATTAATTTACACCCATTAGAATCATAAAATGGTTTGGATTGGAAGGGATCTAAAGATCATCTAGTCTAAGCCACCTGCCTCAGACAGGTATATATTTTAGAGGTCAAATTGATCAAACCTTCCATGTTCTCCCAAATTTTAAAAGGCAGGCACTACATCTGCCAACTCCTCTTCCTGAGTCTTCATTCTTACTCTCAATTTTCCACGGCCTACTCAGGACCTCTGCTTCCTTGGCTTTCTCCTCTTCCAAAGCTGGACAAACGAGGCTTTAGGTTCTGCCTTTGTAGTAATACTGTTTCTCTACTGCACCGCTACTCCAGTTTTAAAACACCACTTCAATCTGAGAAGGATCCAAAGGACAAGTTCTCCTTTTGTCCTCTCCCCTCAACCCAGTGGCACCAATGCGCTTGCCAGCTCCATTTATTTTTTTTTAATTGAGAGGTGGCACTGACTGACTGCGTAAAAATGACACAATGGCCGTGTATGCAGAATACTCCAGCTTCACTGAGCTTGCATTCAGCTTACGGGAGCTGGAAACACAGAGCTGTGCAATCAAACTATCAGTCTGAAAACTATATGCATGTTTTACATTATCAATGAATGCTGATCAGCAAGATAATGAAATTAGGTATATAGTGCCAGCTCTTCCTTCAGAGATAAAAAAACAATACTTAAATGTGGGGGAAGGAATGGAGGGTTGAGCAGGGGAGAGAGACAGACAAAGGGCTTTGATGGGCTAAAATATATTAAATTGGAAATAAAGCAGGTTTTTGTCCTTCCCCTCCCCTTTTTGTTTTTTAACTCCCTTTAGGAACATTTTCTTTCTATCACTTTAATATGTCCATTTTCTTATAGACTTAGCCAAGTATTTTCAAGCTTTGTGCTGATCCAAAATAGGAAAAAAAAAAAAACCCAGAAAAAAAAGCATCATTCCTGCCTATAAGCACATCAAAACTTATCATGTGACCACCTAATCACACACCATTTTCTCCCTGTAGGTTTTCAAAGGCACAGTGCTCTATTTCATTCAATGATAGATTTAAAAAAACCAACAAATCTGTTACAGAAAGAACTAATACAAAGATGGGGTTTCCCAGCACCTAATATGCAAAACCTGCAGTATTGGTGCAACCACTGCCTTGCCCTTTCTGGTGGAACAGAAGGATACAATTTTGTTGACATGTACTCAAAGCAATGATGAAGGGTATAACACAAATTAGAAGAGCGCAGGACTGATTCCTGATTCTAGTGTCAATTTCAATATATTTTTTTTTACCTATATCAAATGACCTGATCCGAATTTTTTAATAAATACACACCCAGGACATTCCATTCAAGAAAATGAATGTAAGGGTACACAGTGACTCCTACAGAAAGGTGTTTTGTCAAAGTTTCCAGATTCACTAAAGAAAAATTCTACATAATTATAAAGCATTAGGTAATTCTTCCAAAAATAATATGTGAATGTGTTTTTTATTTTACACTGTCAAAATCCTGTTGTTTAACTTCAACTGACTGAAGGTAGTGTACTTGACTGCCTATTTTTATAAATCCACTTGAAAAACAGCTCACCTCCCAGGACCATACCAGCTTGACAGCACTTCCTCAAGCGACATGCAGGGCAGTTCTTCCTACGGATTTTATCGACTATGCAGTCATTTCTTCCAGCACATAAATAGTTGTGCTGCCCTGCAGGAAAGAGGAAAAACAGGGTGAAGACTATGTTTTTAACATGAAAAAAATATTTCTGTGTATAATTGTTGCAAAAATAACTGAAGATTCAAAAAAGTGTACTTGAACCATTAAAGAACACCTTCATTTTGTGATAACCTTTACCAATCATGTTACTATTTGAATATAATGCTTTATTTGGTCTGTTTAAGGGAAAATCTCCTCATCTATGAAATTCCAAAATAATTAGCAGTCAGCATGAACTGCTTAAATTATTGTACTAACAATATTTCTTAAGCAAATCAAGCATGAAGACAGACCAATTGTTTCTTTAAAACTTATTTTTCTGTGAAGTTATTGATCCTGTTTTCAAAGAACTTAAGTACATTTTGCTTGGATTGATGTGGAGTTTCTGACAGTAAGCAGAATAAAGAAGTTGGGGTAGTGTAAAAAAAAAAAAGCCCTTCAAGCAAAGCAAACAACCTTTGATGGAGAAGCAGTTCTGTATTAAACTTGCTGAAATACCAGCTGACCAGTGCAGCCAGCACAGCCAACACAGCCAAAAAGAACAAATAGAAGGAGGCTGTAACTGTGGTTTAGATTAGCTTAGTTTATTGCTTAATTCTGCATGTGCTTCTGTGCTACCATTTTAAAAGGTAAATAGTTTACTTCTTAATTTTAGTGAAAGAAACCCAACTGTCTGAAATTCCTTTTCATAACAATTTTTTTTTTGAAAACTACAGGTAAACAAAAACAGTTGCCACATACATTGCCTGGCAACAAAAATGACCTTAGCAATGTTTTAATCAAAAGAAATTCTACTTTACTTTGTCCCATTAATTCTAATCCTGGACTCCTCCTTACAGGAAAGAGTACCAAAAGCAGACAAATGAGTAAAAATCCATCTTGCTATTGGCAGCAGACCAGTAAGCAGAACACTTTGAACAATTCTTCCTTGGGATTACTTGCAGTTTTAACTTGTATTTCTTTGCCTTTATAAGCTACAAAAAGCATTCAGTCTTTTGATAATCAACAACAATTTAAAAACTCCATTAGTGTAATTAAAATCCATGAGTATTATCTCAGCTCCATGGCATTCTACTGCTTTAATGCACAGCTAATTTACAAAGGAATGCTTAAGTATTGTGCTTTTCTTGTTTTGGAGGTTTTCTTCAGTCTCCTGAAAAGAGATTTCTTCTGGACCTCTTTCCCAGGGAATTTGTTAATTCTTCACAAGATGGTCTGACTCCATATAAACCTTGTCCTGCTTATTATAAGTCTAAGACTGAACAGCATTTTTCACATTTACAAAATAAATCATAATTGAATCACAGTTATGAAAACTACACTTCCATGTTTATATGTTATGAAGTTTCAGATTAGAACAGGATTAAACAGTCTTTCTGCCCAGTGTATTCCAGGCCAGAAATTAAATGTTACTAGAATTTAGGCACAGTAATATTTGCTTAAAAGCCAAAACACTGCCAACCCAATTCTCTCAGGGGATTATGGTGACAAACACTCAGGCACTTCTTGATGCTTACTGTGAACATCTTCCTTGTTTTCAAGACCTTTAAGAAACCAGAGTCATATGCTGTACTTGACTTACACCTTCGTGTGAGTTTTCCACTCCACTCATCTCTACCCCACCTCTCCCTGACACTTTCTGTCTCAAAGCATATTCCATTCTTTTTTATTCAGCTGCAACTTATTTGGAAAACATGTAAGTTTCAATTGTTTGGTAGTTTTCAATTTCATCAGTAAAGAATTTTGGTTTTAATTGCAGTGATCTGTGTGGATTTCATCTCAATAGATAAATCTGAGTAAATGTTCCCATTTGAAATCACTTGTGCAAAGCTGGGTTCTGAGAAACTGTTACCGCTTGACATTCATATTTAAAGACAGCAGCCATCTGAAGGAGAGATTGCATAAGTAATAAACACATGCCAGATATTTGCCTAATTTCAAAGTTACAGAACAATATTTAGTTAGATGAAGATGTTTGGAAGGTCTTCCTGGGATAATAAAATATGTATTTGCAAATGTGTTTGCAACAGTTTAATCTTCAGGTTCATCTAGATTTGAACTAATTGTCTTCAATACTTGAGCATTGCAGTTATACCAAATGCATGTACTAATGAAGTACCCAAAACCCCCATTAAGATAAAATCACCATTCAATTGATAGCTTGATATTCAGTATCTTGTCTATGACTACTGCCATTATAACCAGGAAAACAAAAAACAAAACAAACTCAGGAAAAACACAAGATAGTATTGTAGTCACTAGAGCAAAATTTTGAAGGAAAAGGTTGCTACTAGCATTTCTTACAAAAATATGAACCTGGGTATTTTCTGGCAATTGCCACACCTTCAAAAACTTCACCTAGTATTAAGTTTTCTATGCATGTTTACTTTTCACTGTTTTTTGAAAGTCTACATTGAGGGTCACTCTCAATGTATTGGCTTGTGACCAGCTTGATGGAGAAAACACAGAGATGATTTTATCTGTCACTTAAATGTTCCTGATTCTTGTAGGATAGTACTTTTTTAAACTTCCATTGAAATCCATTAGTGTTAGCAAAGCTGCAAGTTCTAATGTAAGCAGGCAAACACAATTTTAAGTCCTGTAATGACTACTGCTATACTGGGAGGTTTTTAATCCAAACAGCGGTGAAAGTAGCACGTACAGTAAGTATCTTTACAAAATGCACTATTAACTTAGCTCACTGACATGTTTTAAGTCACTTACAATCACTCCAGCAAACTCAGGAGTTGCAGAGACTTTGTAGATGTACAAAATATGGGAAAAATAAAGATTTATCTGCACCTGGGGTATCAGACACAGCAGTTATTTGGGTAAGTGCATCTGTGCTGAACTGCTGCCACCCTGCACAGAAGCACAATGCTTGCAAACTCTCAGTTCCTCCTAGCTGCAAAGAAAAGGACTATCTCACCTTTTTATTTTTTCTCTCTCCCAAGTGTGATTTTGCCTCCCTGTATCTCTATTAACAGCCAAAGCTTTCGTATAAAACCATAACCTCTGCAGAACACATCATGGTGTTATATTTAATCTAGTTTTAGATTTCTGTCTAAAGCTTGCAGGTATCTATTGCATCTTTGTGCAAATTATTTTACTGCCAAATGTC
The DNA here is from genome assembly GCF_014805655.1 of Passer montanus. NCBI lineage: Eukaryota > Metazoa > Chordata > Aves > Passeriformes > Passeridae > Passer > Passer montanus. Next base: position 9,340,959 of record NW_024368818.1, on the reverse strand, counting down.
TCCCAACATCGACTCTGCTACCTGAAGGTTCACCTCAAGGTTTTGCTCAATAATTTTCTAAAAGCATGTTTTATGTCTTATAAACTTTTAAAAAGTACCAATTAAATCAATAGGTAAAAACCAAACCAAAGCAAAACAAAAACCACAATGGAATTGTGGAAGCTGACAATAAACATGGGTTTAAAATTTTAAAAATGGAAAGTAAGTGCACCTAAACAAAAGATAATGGTGCAGATGTAGCTTTTGAGTAAAAATCTGACTTCTGGAAGCTAATACAACAGACCAGGCTAGTCCCTAGCTTGTGGAAAACCTGACTTGTCATAGTAAATACAGGGTAATCCTTACCCTGAACATGCTCTGACAAGACAGGTTTTCCATAGCTAGGCAGTCTGGCCTAGTTCATCCTTGGTAAAATGATAAGTAAAATTATATCAAATTTAGCCCAGATCTAAATATAACACTCTTCTATTTGTACTGTTTCAAAGTGTAAAACAGCAAATGTGGGTTGAATTCACCTCTCATTATGTGTTTTTTTTTAAGTCATGAAGAACCAGGAATCTACATTGCACTCTCTGTGTCCCTATATGCCATCCCATACTATTAGTCTCCAAGATTCCACACACTTCAGACAATGCTGTTGGTGCTTTAACATAACTGATTGTATTTCTGTGTGTTTTCTATAAAAATAGAAAAACTCCCTGAAGTGAAACTTCTGACTCCAACTACTTAACCAAAACCCACATCCATCATGGATTTCATCATGCATAATCTTTTGAGAAAGATTTGATTTCCCCCTGGGCCCACTGAAGTAAAATTCTCACTTCCAGTTCTTAAGCAGGTGTTGCAACTTCCACTCTGTAGCCTATAATGGTATAAAGAAAGACTTGCTATTGATGCAAGTCCGCTCCTCAGCAAAGAATTAAGGATTCAGTGGACAGTGGACCAAAGGGGACAAAGAGTGAAAAGCAGAGGAACTTGTGAATATGTTCCATCCTGGAATCTAACTGAAATAATTAAGAATTTATTTCTTCATAATAATATATTTCATAGTGAAAGCAATAAAAATAATTTATAACATCATTGACTGACTCTTTCCTCCTCTTGTATACTGATCTCCAAGTCTTGCTGCCTTTCGCTCTGAATCCTGCAACGCTACGGTTTTTCCTTCCAAAATAATTTCTCCAAAGAGCAACCTCCAAACAGAGTATAATTTTTAAATTATATATAAAAAACAGAACAATAAAATATAACTATCTTGTTTTCACTCACTTGTAGACAGAGTCAAAAGTTACAATCCTGATTTTTAATATTTTTTACATTTCCCTGTCTGTCCCATCATTTCCAACAACAAAAAGAAAGAAAACAAAATGAAAACCACAGAAAAACAAAATGAAACAGAATTAACTCATAATTCACGGAAACTACAATGAACTGCAAAATTAGGATGCTGTTTCATATCGATTTTCAGTTGGTTTGCCTAGACCGTTTACCACTGCAACACCTTGAAACTTATAAAGTCTTGGAGTCTAAATATGGCAACTGACAACAGTAAAAACTTCCCACAGCTAATACCCTTTCAGGAGGATATGGCAGCATCTACAAATCACTATTTCCAGTTCTTTTTATGGCATCGTGTCAATAATTTTTAAGTAATTAACTACATCAGGGATATAAAAACTTCCCACAGCTAATACCCTTTCAGGAGGATATGGCAGCATCTACAAATCACTATTTCCAGTTCTTTTTATGGCATTGTGTCACAATTGTTCCTTGGTCAATAATTTTTAAGTAATTAACTGCATCAGGGATATAAATATGTAAAATGACAGAAGTGTCAGCATATTTGTCAATAGGGGGGCTGTTTCTTACAAATACAAAACATGGGATTTGAACACAAAATCTACTTTAAAAACACACAGACTATTTCAGAGGTATGCAGCACTAAAGTATCAGTTGTTTTCCTTTTGACCCCTCTTATATTCTTCTATCAGGATAAGACTCTGTATTTGAATTTCAGTCATCCTATCACTCTTATTTTAGTGGAATTATCATAGCACATTGCCATGATAAATTTTTTCATGTGTATTTTCATACATTCCTTGACTTGTCCTACAAATGAACCAGTGGTCATTTGTACAGGGTCATCCACTATATGAGCAATAAAAGTGGAAGACAAAAGTAATATGCAAAACACCCAGATATTGCTGCCTCTTGATTGAAACACCTTAATTTGACTCTATTTGATTAATTAGATTCTAAAACGTAGATATCTATCAAAACACTGCCAGTTTGTACATCATGAATACTTCAATAACATCAAATCTGTTATATTGAGTGAAAAGCACTTTTATCTCTCAACTTGCCATGTGTATGTTGTGTGTGTTTGTATGTTTTCTACTTCATGAACATTTTATCACCATCACATGACACTGGTATATGGTGTACCAAATTCTGATCCCAAGACCCAGACTGGAAAGTTAGATTAAGAATTAAAAAAACCCTGCAGAGCTGGGACAAAAAGGAGCTTTTAACACCTGCTTCATCAAGGTTACAGTTAAAAGGTGCCTACACTATTATTTCTCTCTTTTCAAAGAATTTTTCTACTAGTGGTTGGCATTTTTTAATAGTTGGCATGCTGCATCATTTTAGATTCCTCAGGTATGGAAAAGCATAATTGTTTAGACAAGCACTTTTCCTTATACACAGTATTACACTATGTACACAGTGAATCACACTGCCATCATAAAACTGTTTATCATAACACTGATAAGGTCAGATAAACTTTATCACAAAGTTTGGTTGAAATTATGATCACCCTTCTTACTGTGTAGGTATAGCTGATTATCAGACACTCCACAGAACCCCTCCATATACAGACAGTGAAAACTCTCATGGAAATCTTTGTGCCAGTTTACCAAATTCAGGTCTCAGAAAGAAGGGAAGTTCACACGTGGTCAGTTAAATGTTATCTGCTACATGTGCTTTAGCTTGTTCCTTCATGCCATTGATGCAACAGAGTTTAAGGTCAGAGCTACCCTGACCTTAAAGTACACATTAAAACTAGATAAATGTTCTACAATCACTTGATCAAGTTTGTAACACATTCCCAGGTATTTAAACAAGCCAAGAGTCAGTTTCTGACTGATCTGCTGTAACATCATGTATTCATGTTGGTCTCAGACTCTGGGTTTGAGCGACTACTTTTCCTTAGAGATCAACAATATAAGCAAAGTGCAAATATAAATGGAGAACAAAAATAAAAAATGAGGCTTTATTATAGGAAAAGCAGCACTAGAATATTTTTGCAGGATTTAGGTAATTCAAAATTTTCATTAGTAAAACTACTGCAAAAGAGATACTTTCAACAAGAAGGCAATAGTACAGGCTACCAAGAAACCCTGTGTTAGCAACAGTTACAGAATCCCAAAACTTTGAACACTGGGCTCCTTTCAAGGGAAAAACATTTTATTGTGGGATTCCACAAGCATTTTGGTCATAGCTGCCCTGCATCATTTCACATTATGGAATCTTTATAAGACATCACTAATGACTGTTTGGCAATTGAGTCATTGAAAAGTAAAAGTTTGTCTCTTAAACTTCACTCTCCTAATGCCCTGTTAGAAATATTCTGCTCTACTTTTTATTACCACAAATGAGATATATTGGTAGTAGTTAAATAACACCTGGTCATCAAGGGCACATTATATTACAAATATAGTAATTCTACATATTTGAAAGCATTTTGAATATTATTTCTGATTTTTTTTGATTTCTATCTCCAAAATGCTCGTCACTCTCATCTCACTGACAGGAACGGCACTACCCCATCAACACAGTGAATTCAATTTTGTCCCTTCAAATTTCTTTACTGAATATGAACAGCTGTAACTTTCATTGTTTTCATTATACTCAAAGGAGATTTTAAAGTATTTTTAAAAAGCTTTGCCATTTCTTTGTACATTAAGTGAATCTACAGAATAATAGTTATTTGTAGGAGTCCAACAGAAAATGTACAACCTTTACACGCAGATTAAAGTTTCCTAAGTAAAACCAACCCAGTATCTTTGTCCCATTTCTCCTCCTCACCTGCAGTACTAAATTTTTTATATATCTTTTATACTACAGGTTCGCAAAGAAAGGACTTGCATTTTTGTTTAACCTGTTTCAAGACTTTGCCTTGAGAAATATATGTTTATTGTATTAACACCAGCCTTTTTTTCATATAGATAGCCACATATGGGGAACCAGGAACCCAAAAGACAGAAGGTATCTACAATGAATATATATTTCAGAATTCAGTGTCAAGAAAGATTTTAAGTAACTTTTGTGATCCTCACATAACTGTGACCCCTCATTAAGTTGTATGTGTATGTATTAGTTACATTCAAATGTGTTATTAAATCATAATTAGTATATACAGTTTTAAATCATTGTTCAGTCTGAGTAATTTAAGTAATCTGGTTTTATTTCAAAAAGACTAGATATGGAAAAAATTAGTTTTCTGGATAACAGAGCAGTTAATTTTGTACAAATGGTTGTATTTAACCAATAAAGTAATTGTATTTAACCAATATAAAGTAACCTTCCTCACACCAGGAAAGATAAAATAAATGGTGTATGAATAGAACAGTTTCTGTGAAAAAAAATACAAAAAATATATAGGCTGTTTGATTTGAAACAGCAAATGCATCTCAGATTACATAAATAATTAAAATAGAAAATAAGACTTTTCCAACAAATATAAAGCTACTATATTAAGTACTTTTTTACTTATGCACAAAACCTCATAACATACAAAAAAATCTCTCACAAGACAGGGAAAATCCATGAAATAGCAAAAGCCAGCTATTTCCAATTATGTTTTAATTTCTCATAAAGATCAGTATGGAGTGGAAATTACATGAAAATTAGAGTTTTGACCAGGACTTTTTACTCACAAAATTTCATATTTTATTTACATGAATTATTATTAAAAATCCCACATCTGTAGTAGCACTACAAATTTTAAAAAATAAATAATGCATTTATGCTCAGACAAATTATGGGCAGGGGGACATTTCATGGAAGAAATATGTTTCAAATTTATATGACTGCAAGTGAGAATTTTAAACACTATTTCCTATTGCATTTAAAATACAAATACTCTGTGTTTTCTTATAGAGGAGCAATTTCCCAACATTTTTTCTGATATTAATTTTTTATTAAGTATTTAAAGTCCATAGAAAAATCAAATATCTCTCAATAAATAGTATTATTTTAGTGCTAATAATTATACCGTATACTGCAATAAAAACAAGAAGTCCATCAGTCCATCTCTAAGGAACCCCCTGTAGTCTTGCACTTTCTACACAAAAACAGGTACAACTCTAGTTATTCATTCTGCCAGTGCCTACACTGCTCATTGCCTGACATTGCTTCCCATCAAACTCACTAACCTGTATCTTTTCTGATTAGCATCAGATTTCTGATGTACATTCTTGAACATTCTTTGAAAACCCTTACTAGAAAACCCAAACACACTTCCTTAACAGACTCTCGGTCTGTGTATTTATCTAAAAATTAAAATTATGAAGTTGCTATGTATAACCTAAGACTTTTGTTTATGTAACTGCATTGACCTCTCATTTGTGTCTAAATAATTCTATATTCTTAACCTGGTAAGACTCTGCCAATATAGACTTTGAATAGTCTGTGAAAATTTTAAGATGTTCCTTGTATCAAGTTATTCCTTCTTAACGTCTCTTGTTAAAATAATTCTGCTGAACAATAATGTCATATAATATAGTTTTGAGCAGGTCCATCTACTGCAAACAGAACTGGGTACTATATTAGAAAAGAGATGAAATTTAAAATTGACAGAATAAAATTCAAAGAAAATATTACAACATTATTATATACACAAAAAACAAAAATAGAATTTATTTTAAAATACAGTACTCATAAATTAAACTGTGCTTAGTACAAAAACTTCAGCTCCCTGACTTTTTTAAAAAAAATATTTGGCTGATTTAGAAAAATATAGCAAAAAAAAAATGCAAAGGCAAACCAGGAGACCAACTAGCAGATTCAGTGAAACTTAAATGTATTCCTGCAAGTGACTTAAGAGCTTTGTAGCCTAACAAAAATATTTCTAGTAATTTTCTCATGAAACCCATTGAATGCATTGGAGAAACATGGCACTGGCTCAAAAGTTCACTTAGACCTCCAAGACCACATTGCAAATATTTAATGTTAAAGGAAGAACATGAGTATATGCTTAAATGAGAAAGTAACAGCACAGTGAAACAAAATATCTAATAATATTATTATGCTAAGCTTTTACTCTTCCAAAATTCCCCTTTTCATTTGGAGAGAGATAAACTCTATAAAGCAGAAAAAAACTATGTATCACAACGAGAAAACACAGGATGCAGTTTTTTTATTTTAAGGAATCCTATCCATTAGAACAATGGTTTTGTTAAATACTTGGAACAGATATTTGAATATCCTAGTTCTGGCAGGATCAGATAAAAATCAAAATAGGAGACAAAGCCTAAAAAGCAGAAGGATTGTTTTACTGCTTTATCTGTTGAACCATATAAAACAGTCTGCTCTTGTACTCATATTCAAAATCTCAGTAGACAAGGCGTATAATAGAATCCAAAATGAAAAAACAAACATAGGTATTGCTACTGTTTCATTAAACTTGCAGCTTGACTTTGCAATTTAACAACTATTTGGAAGAAATCAAACACATTTATTGTTATTATGACTTGAAAAGGTTCGCTGAAATTTTAAATACTTCCATAACTTCCAGGAAGCCAAAACTGCAACTTGAAAACAAGAAAAATGTCATTATTTCAAAAAGAGAACAGAGCCAAAATAAATTCTTATCTGCCTACCATGAGTTCATACCCAAAATATTTTCCTTTGAACACCACTTATACTTTTTAAAACAAGTTGTATAATGCACAAACATTTTATTTAACTCTGCCTAACTCTTCCTACCTGGAAAGATTAACTGATAAAGAGTAAATAATAAATAACAAAACTGTAAAGTAAAACAAATACTACTAGAAAAAAAACAATTAAGGAAGAACTTTGTCAATATCCACTGTTGATAAAACAAACAAAAAAATTCACTGCAGTGACAATATTTATAAAAAGGAGCAATAAATAAACAGTATGCCCTAGTGTCTAGAAGTTATATTTCAGATATTTAGGAACAATGGCATCTTATAGTACCTTCCATTGCCCTTTTAAAGAAGACTTTACAACTTCCACAGGTAAGTACTCCATAGTGGCAACCTGAAGCCTCATCACCGCAGATGAGACAAATCTTCTGGGGTAGTGATTCGAAACTGAACTGAGAACTTTGGCTGGTTTCCGTATCTGGCCTTGAGAAGAAAAAGAATTAAAAGAAATGAAAGATCCAGCTTTGTGCAGTTAACTACTTACCTGTATTAAAGAGTTTTACATCAAAAACTTCATTTTAAAATTCATAGTCAAGATACAGAAGGACATGAAAAAACTAAAGTATGACTGCCTTTCTGCTTAATGGTTTGTCTCTACTATGGTAATACAGGAAAGCATGGCAAAAAAAAGCAGAAAGTTATATTTTAAACCACGTAGCAAAAAAGGTACCATCTAGGACACTCTGTTAAAATGTTCATCTTCCTCAGATCAACAACTCTTGTGAGTGGAGTCATAGTGATGATTTTTTTTTTCCTGTACAGAGACAGAATCACACAGATGTCAATTGAATTTCAAAGGTCTCTTTCACACGGGAAACATGAAATTTCATTTCAACTAGCAAAATCTTCAATACTCAATTTTTCACCCCCCATTCAGCTGCAGCATTCTCAGCAGTAACTAAATCTGATGGGGATATCAAGGATATTTCCAATTTGTCTTCAAGAAAAAGCAGACTAATCTAGGTAACCACTGCATCTTCTTTACTAAAAGAAAGGATATCCATTGAAACTGTAACATTGCATGCACCTTTTGTTGCATCTATTTCTAGGTAATGCACATCTCAGCATGACAGTACACCATTTCATTCAAGCAAATCAATATATGTGTTTCAGGGTTTGGTTTTTTTTCGTGTGAAAGCAACTGGTTTTTGTGGTGTTGAGTTTCTGAGTTTTTGGGGATTTTTTTTGTTGTTTTGGGGGTGGTTTTTTGCGCGTTTTCAAACTGGGAACACTATTTTGGAAAATATTTAGGTATTGATGAATACGGTATCGCTGAAAGTGAGGAGAAGCTAGAAAACCAGCAGGCCGCCCCGGGGCCGGGCGCTGGCCCGGACTTCGGCTGTCCCTGAAGTCCCGCTGCGATAACAAACCCACATCCCTGGGGCGTCGTCGTGCCCAAAGCCGCGAGGTGCCAGCTGCGGAGCCGGGACACCGCGGCGTGCTCAGGGAGCGCAGGGAATGCGGACGGGGCCGCGGGCACTACCGAAAAGCCCAAAAAGGCCATCGCCGAGAGAAACTTTGTCCTTTCCTCAGCATTCCCTTAATATCCTCCCCTTAATGTTCCCTTAACATGCCCACCACGCGGCACGCCCGCCCGCCCCTCGGGAGAAGGATGAGGAGCGGAGCTCTCCGGCCGCGCAGCGCGACCCCCGGTCCCGTCCCTCAGCGAGCGCCCCGCCGCCGCCGCCTTACCGCGCGTAGCCGAGGTAGGGCGGGCAGAGCTGGGGCAGGCCCTCCTTGAGCACGGCGGCCGGGAAGCCCAGCGGCTGGTGCCCGTTCAGCCCCAGGGCCGGGTAGAGCCCCGGCGGCGCGGCCGAGGTGGAGGGCAGGCTGTCGGGCTGCGGCGGCCCGTAGGCGCCGGCCAGCAGGGTGGGCTCCGCCTTGTAGAGGACGCACTCCAGCGAGGGCTCCTGCCCGGCCCGCGGAGCCTGCGGGTAGTCGTGGCAGCCCGCCGCGGGGCTGGCCCTGCCGCCCGGGTAGCGGGCGGCGAGGCCGAGACCCTCCTCCTTGATCTTCATTACGGGCTGGATGTCGCCGTAGGCGAAGGGCCCGTCCTTGGCGTCGGGCGGCGGGAAGCCGTAGGCCGGCAGGTCCGGGGCGGGGGGCGAGCAGCGCGGCACCGCGCCGCCCTCGTACTCCGCGCCGTCCAGCAGCTGCCGCGTGCGCGAGGCCAGGAAGGCCGAGTTGAGCGGCAGCAGCGGCACGTGCAGGTATTCCTGCCCCGGGTCCCCCGCCCGGGACCCGCCGGGCAGCGCCCCGGCACCGGGGACATCGCCCTTGGGCGCCGCGGCGGGACACTCCGCGCCGGCCGCCGGCCCCGCCGGCC